>NC_053035.3:498572011-498882294 GCF_002575655.3 Aegilops tauschii subsp. strangulata | reverse complement strand
CTTTCTTCGTATAGCCCTGCTACATACGTATATATGTGGTTGTGTTTTTTTAAACTGGTATATGTAGTATATATTGTTACTCGCACATCGTTAGGGCATCTCCACCGTTGACCCGCAAACCGGACAAGGCATCCATCTGCGAACCGAGGATCTGTCCGCGGACACCGATACGGGAGCCGGCCATTCAAAGCTATTTGCATATATTTCAAACACTATTTAAACTAACCGGATGAAATTAAATGAAACATGACGAAAATCATTTAAGTTCAGTCATAGTTTACATAAACGACCGATACTCTGGTCACTTTATTGGAAAGTGGAAACTAAAAAAAAACTAGCTTGTATCGGACGACCACCTCATACGCGTGGCCGCCTGGCTGCACCGCCGTCACCGCCCCTGTCACCGCCTTCGAGATAGTGGAGGATGCGGCCTCACGCCTTTGTGATCGCGGGCGGCAGCTTGTCCTTGATGAACTGCTCGCGGCGGTTGCGGTGGAGCGGCGACGCAGGCCCGTGAAGAATCCTCCTGCTCTGGGGCACCGGTGCCAAGCTTCATTTTCGAGGGTAATCAAGGGCTAGCCTCAGGATCTTTTCAGCATACTCCTTATCTAGAGGAGGTGAGTTCCTACTTTCTGCATTTCCCTAGAATTTAAGAAATGAAAATTAGTTGTGAGTTCAAAATTAATGGAATGAAACCTTCCTTTTAGATTGGGCCTGACCGTGTATGCTTTCGACAAATTTCTCCACTTATCCTGAAATATTAAACAAAACATACAATTTAACATCTTTTGCACTAGAATACCGGAAATTGTCTTTGCTTCCGGTCTCCATTGAGCCAACTTTTGAAAAGTTAAAAATTCATATTTTAAAGTTTAAAAAAACTTTAAAAATGATACACATGTAAATCTTTATGTAGATTGCGTGTCTGTACAGTTTCATGATGAAATACTCCCTCCATTTTTATATACAAGGCCACAAATTCGGATTACAGGTACCAATGTAAAATTTAATGCATGTTTTACAAGTCAAATTTTCTTCTTGTTTACTGGGATCATTAATACTCCACATGTATGCAAAGAAACTGAGTGAAGGAAGTAGATGACTGTCATTATAACTGCATGCATGCAAGTATTAAACAGGTTCTTAGTACGAGAAAATATCATTAATTTTGCCTCGATTACTGGTTGGTTGCCTTGTACAGATGCAAAATGTATATTCCATAATGACCTTGTATATAAAAATGGAGGGAGTACATTTTGATGTGAGGTACTTATCTATACTTCATCATGAAAGAAATTCTAGCTACACATACATTTGTTGGGACCTCACATCAAATTGTATTCCTCAAATTTAACAAGTATGTTGTACACATCTATATGTATGTGTGTAATATTTTTCAGATTTATTTAACTTACACGGTTCATTTGTGAGTTTCTCACACTTTTAGCCTTACTAGAGCCCAGGAGCCAAAAATCCCCACTCAATTAGTAGAAGATGAACGGAGAAAAAGTTTTAAGTACTACAAAGTAATGGGTAGAGAGAACGTACAAGTCTTATACGCGCATGTGCTTTAGGTTGCAATATATCACAAATTTACTATACCTTAAGATGCACTGCTGTTGGAACTGATGTGGAAAAGCTTTCATTCTTCAATTTAGTCCAATGTCCAACTCCAAATATGAATATACCATCCACTAATTCTTTGACCTCTTCAGATGTCCAGTGATCGTTGTTTCTTCTTTGCCGATGTTTTTTTGCCTTTACTTGCAGAGTGCAAGTTCTGGAAGCATCGTACGTTCTGGTGAAATAACCAATAGAGTTATGGAGCATTTTTCTATTAGTAGATGATGGATCATAACTGTGAGCTCAAAGGGTGCACAATATAAAGAAGTAAATACATAAGAAACTCATTGCACACATAATAATTTTTTAATTTCTATTTCTTACCTGTAAATGGTTAGGGAGAAGGAATATTTGTTCAATGTTTAACAACCATACTCCTATCTCGCTTGCACTTCTCGAGTGACTCCAATGGCTCCAACCACTTTTTAACACGTCATCTGAAGCACATAACACATGTATTTAAGTACCTGAGACTATGACAAGTGATACATTGCAACATTTGCAACCTTCATTGTTCATACCTAGAGGATCGCATGGCCCCTCCTCCAGTGGCGTGGCAGTGGGCGCAAGCCTCCCGCTTCGCTAGTGACAAGGTGGCGGGTACCCGCCCCTCCTTCCTCTCTCCTTTCTTCCTCCATTCTTCCTCCTCCGCTAAGGGCCACAATGACAGCGGTATCCTCTTTCTTGGGCAGCACCATAGCTAGCTTAAGTCTCCTCCTACTGGCCCCCATCTCCTTGTTCTCTGATGGTGTTAGCATAGGTTTTTGCATTGTCATGCCATGATAATTGGTTGGTCAATAAAATTCACTTTCAATCTGCCATGACGGAACACATCTTCAACACCATTTGTTTAGCAAGTTATACTTTTACATTTACTGAATCATACCTTATGAGTTAAATTTGCATCCTTTATAGAAGTTGGACCGAATGCATCTGCAAGGAAATTTTCATAAATTAATTGGTTTCAAAGTCAAAACCACAGATAATGGCGAATTTTGGAATAATACAACTATTAAACATCGTACCTTCCAACAATTTGTCCAGATCATGTTCATCCTTGGGTCCTTCTAAGAGTCCTTGAAAGCCCATGGTGTCATAAGCCACATATGTTGAGTAAACTTCAATCTCTGCCTGTCATTGCAACAATGAAATATATGTAGTTTTCTTGTTAGGATTTCATTGTGCCTAGTGTGAACTTTATATCCAAGTCAGATTTGATAATCAAAAGAATGTGTATCATATATGAACTATGCTAGAAATATATTACATCCAACTAGGGCCTCTTTCATTCACAAGATTGAAAAAATGTCGGCGGAAGAAAGACGTGGGAAGATGATAGGAAAAACCATGCACAAAACATATGATTGAAAAACACAAAATTTTTGCAAGTATGGAAGTTTGGCTCACTGGTACAGGAAAAACACAGGAATTCTGATAAACATGGTCAAATCAAAGTCAAACCACATAAATCTTATTCTCACTCTTCGTGCATAAATTCTTTGAAAAAATATCCCGACAGATTTTAAAAGTCTTGGGTTTTCCCTTTGAAACAGAGATCAAAGCAAAAGTTCCTCCATTTTTCCTTTGGTCTCATTTACCAAATGCATGAATAGTGTCACCATAGGAAAAGTTCCTATTCCTATAATTTTCTCCGCTTCTCCTTGAAACCAAAGAGGCCCTTAAACTAGAAGTAGAAGCAACCATGGAAATGTGCTTCAATACTTTTTGTTCACCACGTTACCCTTATATTCTTCTTTCAAATAACAGATAATTTTTTGTTTTAGAAATATAGCCCCCCCCCCCCCCCCCCCCCCCTCTCCTCCATTTTTATTGATATGAAACCAAGAGTCCAACTGCTTGTGGTTTCCAGCATAATATGTGAGCTGGTCAAAAAATTAAATGGGGGTAAAATACCTTGCTTGAAAGAGGATCAGCCAAGACCGGTGCCCAAATATGCACTTGTTCCTCCGGCTCCATTGGCACATTCTGCAGATACCACACTTGTCCAATGTATGAAACTGAATTTACGGCTAAAGTCAATGTGCTGCTTTCGTCTAGTATAAATATTGTTGATTTTAAAGCTAGATATATACTCCATGTCTTTATTTATTTATCATGTGTCAATGACCAAAAAGGAAAAGATGTGTAAGCCCAACCAATCATCTGGGGGCAGTTTGGATGCATGACAGGCCCAGCCCTAACATTTCGATGGCCTGTGCAGAAATATGAATACAGTCCATACGGCCCCTAAAAAATTCTAATATTTTCGACAAATTCCAGTATTTTGACAATGATATATAAAGAAAGAGAAATAGACATATATACCTTCTCTGAAATAATGTCGTTGAGGTGGCCGATGGGATCTCAACGTGGTCGTGTGGACCCGATGATGGTTGATGGGGCTAACACGACCATCGCGCACAGGACATCAAGTGTTGGTTGGAGGTAGCCTGACAAGGGTCAATCACATAGGAGATCAAGCCAATTTGTTTTGACCATTGGTGGAGCTAAGTTGTGCATGCATGCGATGTTGGAGAACAAACGAAAATTTTAGTGTGACGAAACTGAGAAAATAATAAGATGTATAATGAACGAAATCACAACTACAATGAACTTATACGAATATATGAAGATCAAAGTAAGTAGGATGTAAAAAAATATACATAACTAAATAGCTGATAGCATAGGACCCATCAATTTGTAACACGGAATTAAGCTTTAAAAAATACAAGAATTAATATTGATACAAAGCAGTGAATACAAGAGCTGTCTCATTATTTCTGTGGCCTGCTAGTTAGGGTTGCATCAGTTGCGGCGCTGCTTTTCCGCCGCTACAAGCGACATGCATTTAGGTCCTGTGACGATCAAATCACTCTTGTATCTAGGTCCTGTGGCGATCAAATCGCTCTTGTTCTGCGTGGTGTTGGCTTGTATAGCATAGCCGGCCGGCAGCTTGGACCGATCAAGCCAAACATGCGTATGTCTATGTTGAAGCCAAAATCCATCCACCAGCTAGCTTATTAGAGCATCTTCAGTCGTTCGGCCCCCAAAGGGCTTGAAATAGAGCGTCTTGGGGGCTTACCGACGATATTTTCGGTGTGGGGGGCTCGGGTTCCCAGCCGCCCCTCAAGTTCGCCCCCCAGCCACTGAGTTCGACCCAAATTCGACGCAAATTAGGCCCAAATTCTGCATAAATTCAACAATTTTTTATCACATATTCATCACAAAAATAAATACAAACCAAATAGTTTAACAAAGCAAACTCATAATTCGAACACAAAATTAAACACATCGAACTAGGTGTTGCCCTTGAGCATCCATAGATGCTCCACCAGATCGTGCTGCAGTTCTTGATGCACCTGTGGGTCTCGGATCTCCTGACGCATATTGAGGAAGCCAGCCCATGCTGCCGGTACCTGGTGATCAACAGTTGCAAGAGGACCCTGCCTGGAATATGGTTCAGTGTCAAACACTAGCTTCCTGCTCGCTCTCAATGATCATGTTGTGCAAGATGACACAGCAATTCATCACCTCCCACATCTGAGATTTCGACTAGGTCAAAGTGGGGTACCGGACAGCAAATCGAGATTGGAGCACACCAAAAGCGCGCTCGACATCCTTCATGCAAGCCTCCTCACACTTAGCAAAGTAGGAGTTCTTGCCTCCTGGCAGAGAGTTTGAGATAGTCTTCACAAATATGAACCATCTTGGATAGATGTCATCTGCTAGGTAGTATCCCTTGTTGTAGTGGCACCCATTGACCTCGAAGTTCACCGGGGGAGCATGACTTTGAACAAGCTTGGCAAAGACATTCGAGCACTGCAGTATGTTGATGTCATTGTAAGTTCCTGGCATACCAAAGAAGGAGTGCCAAATCCAGGTGTCTTGTGTAGCCACTGCCTCAAGTACCACACTGGAAGCTCCTTTGGCGCCTTTGTACATCCCATGCCAAGCAAATGGACAGATTTTTCCATGCCCAATGCATGAAGTCGATGCTTCCAAGCATCGCAGGAAATTCTCTTCTTGCATTCTGTGCTAGGATCCGAGTAGTGTCTTCAGCATTGGGTGATCGCAAGTATTGTGGCCCAAAAATTCCACCACTGCTCGCAAAACTTGTACAAACACTCAATGGTGGTGGACTTAGCCATGCGTCCATAGTCTTCCTGTATATCGCTAGGAGCTCCGCATGCAAGCATCCTCATAGCTGTTGTGCACTTCTAGAGTGAGGAGAATCCAACTGTGCCGATGCAATCCTTCTTGCAAATGAAATAGTTGTCGAATACCCGAATGGCATTCATAATCCCGAGGAAGAGCTTCTGAATCATCCGATAACGGCACCGAAATACTTTCACGCCGTGCAGTGGAGCATCGGCAAAGTAATCGGTGTAGAGCAAGCAATAGCCCTCCATTCGATGCCTCTGCTTGCTCTTACGGCGGCTCGGCGCCGAGCCACCTCGCCGCGCTTTGCATTGTTCCCAAACAGGCCAGCCAGAGCGGCGAGGATCATGAGGTGCTCTTCGTCGTCGGTGTCGGCCTCGGTGTCCTCCTCCATCAGAGCCGCGAACGCCTCCTAGTCGTCGGAGTCCATTGCTGAACAGCAAATCGCCGAACACCTCGCGGCCGTGGTGGGCGGCAGCCGCCGATATCCCAGCCTGCGTGGTCGGAGCTCTGGAATGCTCGCCCAGGAGCGGGACGGAGGCTGCCGCAGCGAAACCCTCTCTTTCCTGCGGGGAATGTCCTTTCTAGCGGCGGAGCAGCGGCTATGGGCAGGTGGGTGGCGCCGTGATCGGCATGGCGGCGAAAGGGGAAGTGACGTCCTGCCGCGCGCGGTTGAATCTGGGCGGGGAAACGGCGTTTCTCCTCTGACAGTGATGGCCCACGCACCACTTTTCCTTCCACCGGAGCCGCCAAGTGCCCCTAGTGCGCTGGGGTTGGCCTGGGATCGCCGGGCCCAAAAATCGGATGGAGCTAGCTAGCTAGGGAGGTGCAGGATCAGAGCTAGCTTGAGGAGGCCGTCTCTACGGGCGAGGAGGGCGATCCGGGACGGTGAACTGCGTGCGGAGGCTAGGGGAGTCAAGGGCGATTGAAGGGAGGAGGAGGAAGAGGACGGGATGTCGAAGGGGTGGTGGTAAAGCGGGTGTCACAAGCAATGGATGCAGATTTCGTGTGTCCGTCAACCAACGGATGGGCCATGCACTGTAACCTCGCGTACGGGCGCTGTGTTTGCGTTTTGGCTTCATGCCGGAAACGGCGAGATTCCACCCTGACGACGTGTTCACAAAGGTTGATCGATTGATGTTGATTTCATCTATCTAGAGTAACAAAATCTATTCCATCCACTGCATCGGTGGTACGATGTAGATAGTTGGTCCTTCGGTAGCAGAGAGAAAGATGCCTGAGACCCCACTTTGGAACTGCCCATTCCCTGCGCGCGTGAATTTACCCATGGGACCGGCCGGACATCACAATCCACTCAAGGTCCCACCTTAGCCACTTCCCCGTGTCGTCCTTCCTCGCATGCACGCATGACTAATGCTGACTGAACCTTTAGTACTCACTCACTCACTCCCTCACGGTAGGGTAGAAAAGTCACAAGTAAACTTTGCTACAAAGGCATCTCCAACGATGACTCTCAAAACGGATCCGGTATCCAATCATGGACCAGTCCGAACGTAGTCCGTGAACATGATGGAGAGGAAGCCATCGATTCAAAGCTAGGCGCAAATGTCCAATTACATTTTAAACAAAATTTAACGAAAATAAACGAATTTGACCAACGAATAGAGGGAGTACGTATCTGTATCATTCCAACTAATAGTAATTCACCGCTGACCAGACAAATCCCGACAAGGACTTGAGAGCCCATCTCCCATGTTTATCCCTAAAACAAACACAGTATCTAATTATGAGCAAGTCTACGGACAGTGATACGGAAGCCGACCATCCAATCCTATATATCAAGTGTTTAGACACATTTCAAACAGAATTTGAATAAACTAGGCAAATTTCACGCAAACTGGATAATTTGCACTTAAACCAGACCAAATTCATTACATTTTCGACGAATTTCAACTAAAAAGGCGGTCGACACTTTTTTAACCTAGTCTAAATCTTCACAGGCCATGGAGGCATCTCTGTTCCACATCATGTCTTACCCATATCTCGCAACCAATGGCCTTGAGCTCCGGAAAGTGAAACTGCGTGAGTGGAAGAGTAGGACATGGGACACGAGACATGCCTATGTCCGTGTCCCACCTCCTGCTCTTCCTCGTCGAAGTCCGTCGCGTGGACGTCGTCGGATGTGAACGGGCCGATCTCGTGGTCGTTGCGGTCAGGCGTGAATGGTGTGGGGGTCGTTGCAGAGCTGGCAATGTCCATGATCACTCGCGCCTCCTCTTTGTCCACCTCCATGTCAATCTCCTGAACAGGGTGTCTGTTTCTTCCAATGGAACGCATAACCGCTACCACTCATGGCGGATGTCGCGGGCGCTGCCCATGGACTGGTACATCGCCTTCTGCTCATCCAGGGAGCTAGGATCGTCCGCGACCAAGCCGATGACGGCATTTTCGTTCGCCTGCTCGCCATCGATTTGTCCATCCTTGAGCCGATGCTCACCGAGAAGCTGGAGGTTGTAGTGCTGGTTTTCCTGTGCTAGCTAGAACGCTGACACTGGTGAAGCCGACATGGACCGGCGTGGGCGTGGGCACCGACTCATCGTTGGACGCCTCCTCCATCGCTGCTGACCTCCGACGAGCTCGTCGGCAAGCTAGCCTCTATCTGTCGTGCACGACGGGCCTGCCAGCTGGTCGCAAGGCCAGTCAACTCGTGCATTTGTGCCCTCTAAAGGCTCTCCCACATCACTCTAGAGCTCGCGGCCATTACAAAAGTGGTGTGGTGCTGATCGTGCCGGGCTGGCCATGTATAAATAGCTGGTGCCGCCAGGCCAAGCGACGTGATGTTTCAATGCAAGCGTCAGAGTGGGTTTCTCGGCCGTCGTGCCTGTTTAATGCCGGTAGGCGGACGGACGAGAAACCACGGTAGAGAGTCATCATGTCCCGTCCAGTCAAGTCTCCCCAGGATTGAACACGCGTAGACCGGTTCAACTTCGGCTCCAGTGAACATCGCGTCCGCTCAGGACCGGCATGAATGCGATTTGGGAGCCGGAGATGCATTCATGCGGGAGAGGGCGCGGGAGGGGTTCTTTGGTGGGATCGGGGTGTAGGACACGTATGTGGCGATGGCCGGACACCGGCAAACTCCTCTAATTTACGTTCGGTTTATGGGATTTCGAGCAAACGAAAGCGTTCGCGGACCAATGTGGTACCATTGCTTGAAGCATCCGTACGGCTATGTCCTGATGTTTTGAGGGCCCGCGTTGAAGATGCTCTGCCCTGTGTGTGTGTGGTGAGATGACAACTACATGGTGTGGCACCCCACAAATTAACTAGCCGCCCCTACTGGACATATTGACTGACTTGCATGCCGGGAATAATGGACATGCCGTGTGAAAAGAACCTTGACGCTAGCTACAAATACAACGCCTTCTCCTTCCCCTTGTGGCCGCGGGCGTACTGAGTGACCACTTCCGAGCTTCGTGCTGCTCCATCGACCTCTTCTCTTCTACCCAGTGAGCCCCTTCTCTCTCAACTGAATCGCATCGCTAGTCCCTCCCAACTCTGAGTGATTAAGATGGGGAGGCGTGGGAAGCTGGAGGTCAAGAGGATCGACGACGACGGTTTGCGGCAGGTGACCTTCTGCAAGCGGCGCGGCACGCTGCTAAAGAAGGCGTGTGAGCTCGCCGTGCTCTGCGACGACGACGTCAGCCTCGGCCTCGTCGTCTTCTCCAGCACCGGCAAGCTCGCCGGCGACTACTGCAGTCCTAATACAAGGTAGCTAGCTGAGTCTATCCCGCCCGTTCCTTGCATGCATATCCATCCATCGACTACACTGCTAGCTGGAGTATGTACGTTCTTGTGACATATATACTTCCCTTGTCATTTGCTAAGCTGGAGTGAGCTCATTCAGCGCTACGAGCGCGAGCGCGAGAGCACCAGCAGCACCCAACTCCATGTCCAGGGGAGAATTACAAACCAGAATGATGATGATCATCATCAGGTACGTACGTACGGTTAAAAGAGACAGGATGTTCTACTCCCGGGTGCACCTACACCCGCATGGACAGGCAAACACGCATACTACTACGTACGTCCATACAACGAACAGTTTGTACACTTAACATTGAATGAATCTTTGTTCGTTCCCGTGTCCGTGCAGCAACAGCAAGTGTTGGTGGGGGTGGCAAGGTTGAGGCAGGAGATTGGCCATCTCGAGGCCAGCCTGAGGAGGCAGACCGGGGAAGATCTGCCATCCGGCGTCGCCGAGCTCCACGATCTTGAGCAGCAGGTCGAGTCGGCACTGGGAAAAGTTCGTCAAACAAAGGTACGATCGGATCGGAGTACACTTTACACATTAATTCAGCTGCGTTGATAAATCTCACTGGTCACATCACATGCAAGGGTTCACGCTTCTGTTCCTCCTTGTGTTGATGGATGCAGGACGAGCTACTGAACCAACAGTTGGGCGAATTACATCGCAAGGTACGTGCCTCTACGTGATTTAGTTGCAGTTATTATAATTTTTTTGACGCTGTGCAGTTATTATAATTAAGTGGACACCAACTCAAATTTCAAATAATTAATTAGCAAATGTTCATCCGACCCAATGATGCTGCTATATGCTATAATCTATATATCATACATGGTGCAGGTGCAAAACCTGGAAGACGAGAACAATGCTCTGCTCCACATGAACGCAGACAGGCAGGATCGTGCTGCCGCCAGGGGCGGACCGAGACAAAATTCTGACTGGGGGCGCATCATTTGACTGGGGCACAACTTCTATAAAGTTGCTGATTTTGAAGTTTTTCTTTCAAAATATGCACAAATACAAAGGGAATTCAAAATTTTGAGTGGGGGCCTAGGCCCCAACTCGGTTGTACTTGGGTCCGCCCCTGGCTGCCGCTGAGCGGATGACGACGCAGCAGATGCTAATGGCCGCGGCGGCGTTCCTGGAGGCCGAGGCGTCGACGTCACAGCAGCCGCCATTGCCGTAGCTCCCCGAGACGTGCTTTGCTTCACCCTGGAGGATGTATCATGCCATGCACGCGGCTGTGCTGATGAAGATATACGTGCGAATAAACACGCTCACTGCTAGTACTGTAGCTTTTTTTTTTCGGGTGAAAAGGGGATTCTCATTACTCACGGAGGCTTTTCAGCCAGAGCCAAGTTTATAATAAAGTCTAACCCCGAGTGCAACCAAACAGCGGTGCAAGGGGTGCTCCTGCCATACTTGGCAAGCTCATGACTAACTTTGTTCTGCGAACGACAACAAAGACTAAAAGAGACCTCCCTCCCCTCCATCGTTGCCAGTCTCCTGATTTCCTCAGTGACGGTGCGATGAGCCGACCGGTCCTGCTCACGACCTGTGATCATTATCACCGCCTCCGCACAATCAAGCTCGACTTTAATGGACGCGTCCGTACGGAAAAGAGCTAGCTCCAGGCCCTCCCGACACGCCGGTAGCTCTGCCGTGAGCGCATTATCGCATGCGCGAATTTCTCTAGAAGCACTGAAAATGATCTTGCCCTCAGAATCCCGAAGGACCATGCCCCCTCCAGCCAATCCTGTCGCTGGTATGAAGCTACCATCTGTATTAAGTTTAGTATTGCCTAGCTCTAGGGCAACCCATCCTCGCTCGTCCTTGAGAGGAGCCGGCTCTCTAGTGAGGATCGGTGGTGCATTGAGTACCATCTTTCCCTTGACCACATCTCCACTTGGGTGTTGCTGCACGCACAAGAGTGAATTGATGTACCCATGAAGGAATCGGCGAGAAGCTTCTGTGGGTGGTGGCTTCTTCTCATGCGTAATCTCATTCTGCACATGCCAAATCCTCCACATGATCATGAGCACAATCATCCGTGTCGCCTCATCCAGTGGCTCCAGAAGTGTGAAAGAGCCATTCCAGCCCAACATTATGGATGGCGTCGACACTCGGTATAGGCTAGTCCAAGGCCATAGCATGCCAATGTTCCTTAGCTAGTGGACACCTGCAGAATGCATGGAACCCGTCCTCTCGTTCCGCACCACAAAGGGGACAAATATCAGTAATCTCAAGGTGGCGAGAGAATTTGTTTGCCCAGGTAGCAAGTGAGTTTGTAACAATCCTCCATGCAAACACGCGTACCTTCGGAGGAGCAGGGCACCCCCATATGATCTTCCAGATGGCGCGACGATCATCTGGTGCCCTGCTCATGGTTGTGGCCGATGGACGCTCGTGCTCGTCCATGGCAAAGCGATAGGCGGATCGAACGGTGAAGATACCGTTCTTCTTCGGAGCCCATGCGATGATGTCGTCGGTGACACGAGGTGAAGTGCAGATGCGGGCGATCGCGTCGACGTCTGCCGGAAGGTAGTAGTGCCGGAGTAGGTCCATGCGCCAAGTCCCATCCGGGCTGAGGAGCTTGGCCACCCGCCGGAGCCGGCATGTGCCCTGCAGGGAGACAAGCTGGCGCGACGGCTCCCGGGTGACCCACCGATCCCGCCATATGCGGATGTTCTGGCCATCTCCTACGCGCCACACAATGCCCTTCTTTAGTAGCTCCAGTCCATATTGTATGGCCTGCCACGTAGAAGAAGCATTTCCGGAGAAGACTGTGTCCTCTAGGCGTCCATCTGGGTAGTACCTAGCTTTCAGCACCTGCGCACATAAACTGTTAGGCTTGATAAGCAACCGCCACGCCTGGCGAGCAAGGAGAGCCTGGTTAAAAACACGGAAGTCTCTGAAGCCCAGGCCGCCCTTCGTTTTATGAGCTAAGATTTTTGGCCATGCCAACCAATGAGTTTTCCTCTTGCCTTCAGCGGAGCTCCACCAAAAGTTCCTCACCATTCTGTTCAGGTCATCACAGACAGACATAGGTAATTTGAAAACTCCCATGATATATGTGGGAATAGCTTGGGCAATGGCTTTTATCATTATTTCTTTCCCTGCAAGCGAGAGGGTGTCGCCCCAAGCAATGATTCTCTTCAGCAGACGAGACTGCAAATTCTGAAATTTTTCCTTAGACATACGTCCTTCCGGTGTAGGTAACCCCAGGTACTTTTCCTCAAAAGTTACTGTTTCAATGTGTAGGACATCACGCACCTTCTCCTGGTCCTCAGTGGCACATGAATTGCCAAACAGAGCACTACACTTGGCTGGGTTGATGCACTGGCCTGTAGCTTTTTCATACGTATTTAGCACCTCTTGTACTTTCCTAGCTTGCTCCTCTTTAGCCTTGAAGAAAAGCAAAGTGTCATCTGCAAACAATAAATGAGAAACACCCGGAGCTCTGCGATACATTTTTAACGGAGTATAATCACCTTTGCGCTCTCCATCCTTCAACAAAGCAGAGAGACCATCAGCCACAAGCAGGAACAGAAAGGGGGAGAGGGGATCACCTTGCCGTAGCCCACGCGACGATGCGAACGAATCCAAGAGGGTTCCATTAAATTTAACTGTGCATCTCACCGAGGTGACGCATGCCATAATCCAGTTCACCCACCGGCGAGCAAAACCCATCTTTTGCATCATTCGCTTCAAGAAGATTCAATCGACTCTATCATAAGCTTTAGACAAATCCAGCTTATAAGCACAAAAGCTCTTATCAGGGTCCTTCTCTTGCTGAATATAATGAATGCATTCAAACGCAATTAACACATTATCTGTGATCATCCGGCCAGGAACAAATGCACTCTGTTCGGGGAGATGATATCATCAAGGATAGGGCGCAAGCGATTTACCAGACATTTTGAGACCACCTTATAAATCACATTGCACAGACTGATAGGCCGAAACTCTGTCAGTTTCTCTGGGTTATCAACCTTGGGGATGAGAACTATGGCAGTGTCATTCACCCCTTTCGGCATTAGTCCTGACCGGAAAAACTCTTTAACTCCTGCGATGACTTGGTCCTGCATCACAGCCCAGTTCCTCTGGAAGAAACGAGCGGGAAACCCGTCTGGTCCCGGAGCCTTCAAGGGTCCAATCTGGAACTAGGCGTCCGCAATTTCCTTGTCCGAGAAATCTACGCAGAGAGCATCATTCATCTGGTCAGTAACACGAGTATTAATGAGATCAATCACAGGGTCCGCACATAATGAGTCATCAGCTGAAAAGAGATCCGCAAAATATGAAGTAACCATAGCCGCCATAGCCTCATGATCCCTGTGAATGACACCTGCAGCATCCATTAATGATTTAATGTGATTTTTTCGGGCGCGCCAAACAGCTTTCCTATGGAAGAACCGTGTGTTCCTGTCGCCTTCCTTCAGCCATGCAACCCGTGATCTTTGCATCCACAACATCTCCTCACGATACAAGAGTTCATTCATCTTGTCTGTTGCCTCTCTAATCTCCTTCCTATCTGCATTCATAGACATAAGCTCCTCTAGGCGAGAGCGAGACTTGTTAATTTCCTTGATGACATTACCAAACTTTTTCCTACTCCAATCATGCAACTTCTTCATCAAGTTCCCCAACCCAGAAGCAATTTCACCAAGGCTAAGCATCGAACCCAATTCGGTCCAAGTGTTCATAATTACCTCCGGTAGCGTGGGATCCCTCTCCCACATAACCTCATACTGGCGGCACCTCCTCCCATGTTCCTGCCTCGGCTCCTCCCTAGAGCAGCGGAGCAGGATAGGTAGATGATCCGAACTAGGAGCCACCAAGTGCTCCACCTTTGCATGTGTAAACAGATCCCTCCAGGAGTTATTTGCCACGGCCCGGTCTAGGCGTACCTTGACATTCGCCCGCCCACCTCGCCGGTTATCATATGTATACGGGAGCCCTGCAAAACCAAGATCACCCAAGACACATACTTCAAGCACATCACGGAAGTCGATCATCTGACCTGCCGATCTTGGTGTAGCAGAAAAGTGTTCGAAGCCCCACATGGCCTCGTTGAAATCGCCAACCACTGCCCATGGCATATTGGCTTGTCGGTGCAGATCACGGAGGATGGACCACATGCGATGTCGGTCCTCCGTACGGGGCTCGCCGTAGACGCAAGTGAGCCTCCAGGGCGGCTCGCCCGCCACACTCGTCACATACGCATCGATATATCTTTCATTTATTGTTTTACATCCACACACAACACCTCATGCCAATACAAAGCAAGACCTCTACTAAGACCAACACTATCAGAAGCATCAAAACCCTTTAAACCTAAACGAGCACGATACCTACTCATTTTATTCTTGGACTGTCGAGTTTCACAAAGAAAAACAATGCTAGGGGAGTGAGTCTGAACAAGATTCACAAGATCACGAACTGTCCGAGGGTTCCCCGCCCCTCGGCAGTTCCAACTTAAGACATTCATTGCTCCTGACGGGGCTCCGCCGGCCCCGTCAGTTCGTCGGCGGCCCCTGGGCTGACTGCCTCCTTGTCGCTTGACACCTCCAGCATGTCCTGGTCACGAACATCTCTAAGTACGTGAGACTGCTGCCCCTCCAGCGTCTCCGTTGTTCTGCGCTTCCATATGATCAGGTCCTGCACGCGTGGGTTCATAGCCGTGGCTACTGCAGATCCCCTGATGGAGGGCTTCGGGCGGGCGGCATCCGTAGAGGGAGCCCCATAATCGCCCCCACCAACCACGATGTTCGCCGTAGTCGCTGGCATAGCTTTCCCCGTCCCATGCGTTGACGACCCCGCCCTCTCGCTGATGACTCGCTTAGGCGGCAGCGGTGTAGCAGCGCACGTAGATCGATCTGGTGGCTCCCTCGACTTCTGTCTTCGCAGCAACCCCGCCTTTGGTATTAAGGGAGTCCGATCCAACTTTCCCTTGTAGAAGGGTTCGAGAAAATCCAGCCCCCTCCGACGTGGGGAGTCAGGAAGCCCATTGGCACTTTCCATCTCGAACGACGATGACTATAAGCCCGCGCGATCGCAGGGCGGACGAAGCCGCTGCTGTTCCGGCATCCTGCGCGGGCAGGGGGGTGGAGGGAGGGCCACACTTGGCCGGAGCGACGTCCGGCGGCGGTGGCCGCGTGGGGATCGCCCCCTGATCGCCTGGGCTGGGAAGCCCTAGCGAAGCGTTATCCATCTTTTCGCTAGTACTGTAGCTAGTACTATTAATCAACCATTATTAGACTAGTATGTTGTTTTGCAAGATTGTGTGTTTGTGTCGCCTGGTTTGGATATTGAGCTCCATCCACAAGATGTCTGCATGCATGTTGTTATTCTATTTATAAAGCTCATTTCGCTGCATCGGTTAAATGTAGTACCGCATGTACCATTTGGAAGGCCTGGGATCCCTGAAATGCAAACTCTTTTTATGGCTGGTCTTGAGTGGGGCGATGTCTGGACAGCGGACCGTCTTGCCAAGCGTGATTTACTATATAAAAATGCTACATGGTGTTTCAGCAACAATGCACAGGAATCGGTGCATCATCTGTTCATGAGGTGTGGCCCGGTTCTTTTACCAAATCTGGGGATTCTCTCGGAATCTGACCCCTACCCAGCTTCTGCTAGAATCTTTGTGCCCCATTTTATTACCATCATTTGGATTTAGGCGCTTCTTTGGGAAAATCTAAGTGGAGCCATTCAGAACTAGAATTCATGATTGGAGGATGAATTCCCTGAACACTTCGTTACCATTAATAATTTAGAGCATCTGGAGGGAAAGAAATGGAAGGATCTTTGTTAAATTCTCACACCCCGCTTCAATAAATCATGGACCAAATTAAAACGGACGCAAGGCAATGGGCTGAAGCAAGGCTAGGTCATTTTATATTGCCAAAAGTTGGCATTGTTGTTTGTAGGTACTTTGATGGTCAGCGCAAGATGTGTTGTTTTCTCTTGACTTTAGATAGCTCGCGTCTTATGCTCCGGCTAAAGTGGCTTGTTCTTGTGTATCTCTGATGATCGTCTATTTCTCCCACTCGGCTAACTTACCTGTCCGTGTTAACTCACAGGCTTTTAACCTTTTCCTATTTCCTTTTTTCGTGGAAAGAGTTTTTTTTCCTGTTTTTCTCTCTCGTTTTCTTTTCTTTTTCTTTCTTTCTTCTTTTCTGCTAAAGCGCAAGTATTTTTTTTCCAAATTTGTGAACTTTATTTCATATCGATGAACTTTCATTCAAAATCGATGAATTTTTTTCAAATTAGATGAACTTTTTGTCAAGTTCGATAAACTTTTTTCAAATTCGATGGATTTTTTTTCAAAATCAGCAAACTTTTTTTTTCAAATTTCATGAACTTCTCTCAAATTCGATGAACTTTTTTCAGATTCAATGAACCTTTTTCAAATTTTGATGAACTATTTTTGAAATTCGATGAATTTATTTAAACCGCTGAACTTTTTTGCAAATACGATGAATTTTTTGCTCAAATTTGATGAAGTTTTCTCAAATTCGATGAACATTTTTCAGATTCAATGAACTTTTTTCAAAGTCGATGAACGTTTTTCAAATTTGATTATTTTTTTTGAAATTGGATGAACTTTTTTCAGATTTGATGAACTTTTCTCAAATTCGATGGACTTTTCTCAAATAATAATATGAACTTTTTTAGAAATTCGCCGAACTTTTTTCATAGTGGATGAACTTTTTTCAAATTCGATGATTTGTTTTCCAAAATTGATGAACTCTTTTTCAAAATGATGAATGTCTTCAAACTCATGATAATTTTTCGAATTCTTGAAATTGTTTCTCAAATTAGTGTACTTTTTTCATTTTAATGATGTTTGTGAATATGTGAACGTTTTTCTAATTAGTGAACTTTTTTTTAATAGACCAATGTTTCTTTGCTTTTTCTTGAATTTTTTTTTAATCTGTAAACTTTTCTTTTTTCACAAGAAAACAATGTTTATCAATTTGACTTTCCTTTTTTTAAAAGAAAATCACGGTTTTGGTGTTCCAAAAATATATCTGATACACAAATAGCACGGCTACTTATTCTTATAACGTTCGCGCTGAACTTAGTCGCAAGTTTGTGAATAGTCCAGTGGTTCGCAAGATCCTTAGGGGACTTGGCGCGCTGGTTCAATTCCTCGAACAGCTTTTTTTCTGGAGCGTTTTTTGGTGTCAGCAGCGATCGATTCGCGTTTTCTTCGTGATGGGCCGGCCCATATCAGGAGCCGCGTGTGCGCCAGAACCTCCAGCCAAGAAAGCAACTAGTTAACGAGCGCTCCTTCCAGATTTGGTTTTCTACCGGTCTTCCTTAGCTTTTGGGTCAAAAAAACTGGAAAAAAATTTCACGAAAAAAACGTGTTTTTTTTTTTCCTTTCACGAAAGGAGTCACGGCCGTGCCTTTTGGAAAAGGAAAAATGCGTTTTCTGTTTTTTTTTCCTTCCGCGAGAGGCACGGTTTTGCTTTCGCGAGAGTCACGGCAGTGCCTTTCGGAAACGAAAAAAACGCGTTTTCTATTTTTTTTACTTCCGCGAGAGGCACGGTTTTGCTTCCGCGAGAGGCACGATTGAGCTTTCGCGAGTGTCACGGCCGTGCCTTTTGAAAAAGGAAAAAACACGTTTTCTGCTGTTTTTCTTCCGGGAGATGCACAGTTTTGCTTCCGCGAGACGCACGGTTGTGCTTTCGCGAGAGTCACGGTCGTGCCTCTCAAAAACGAAAAAAACGCGTTTTCTGTTTTTTTCTTTCGCGAGAGGCACGGTTTTGCTTCCGCGAGAGACACAGTTGTGCTTTCGCGAGAGTCACGGCCGTGCCTCTTGGAAACGGAAAAAAATGCGTTTTCTGTTATTTTCCTTCCACGAGAGGCACGGTTTTACTTCCGCGAGAGGCACGGTTGTGCTTGCTGGAATTTTTGTCTATTTTGGGCCTAGCCCAATAGCAGTTTCAGAAATTCCTAATAAATCCTAGAGGCCCACGCAGCCCATTCGTGCAAGGCAAGAGGTGGAACTATAGTTTAGTCCCACATTGCTAGTTTAGGGGGAGTTGAACCTCTTTATAAGGGAGGCTCTTTCTCCACATGTATGAGGATGAGAACAAGAGGGACATCCACGCGCGCTCCTCCTCCGTCGCCCGCCTCGCCACGCCACATGCATGTTCGTTTCGTCTCCCTCCTTCCCTTCAGCTCCCGGCGCAGCCTCTCGCCTTCTTCTCTTGCGCCTATAAAAGGGAGGTCGCTCCTCTCAGAGACATGCACTAGGAGATCCTCTTCCACTAGCCACAAAGTTCATGAGCACTGCGCTGCTGCTACGATCTTCACCATCCCAGCTTGCGGCGTGCACCGCAGGTCGGGACAGTAGGCCTCAGAAACCGCACCTTTTGAGTCCTGTACGGGAGAAGGGTGATAAGGTTTTTGAGGAGCGCTCAACGCGACTACTGACTTCTTCGTCACGGACGCCCCGGACTCCGACGACTTCTTCCCCGACGTCGACAACCTCCTCAACGACATGGCTGGCGAGGACATCGACCCCAAGACCGGTGCTTCTGCTCCTGTTCCGTACGTTCTCATACTCTTTCTGTTAGAAGTTCTGTCACAACTTCTTGCTCTAGTGTCTGTTCTAGATGTCTTCGGTTCTAGTTCATATATACAGATGCTATTTACCTTCTCTCTGTCGAATTGCATGACTTGTTTTATCTCTGCTATATTAGTCATGCTTTATCTAGTATTTCTATTAATAAAATCATTCCGTAAATTGCTCATATTTCCAACAATCCAAAAACCTTATTATAGGCAATTTACCCCGAGTTGTTTTGCTGCTTCCATGAGACCTCCTATGTTTGAGCGTATCCACTATAAGAGGTGGCGCGTGAGAGCAGTCTTATGGTTTCAAACTATGAGTTGCTATGACGCCACTCTTGGCAAACCTGAAGGGGAGCTTGATGCTCAATAGGCACAAGCTTTTCAGAAAATGGATACTCTGTTTAAGGCTGCTCTCTTGAGTGTTCTTGGTGAGAACATAGTTGATGCTTATGCGTCAATTGATAATGGAAAATATATGTGGGGTGCACTCGAGGCCAAGTTTGGGGTCTCGTATGCTGGCACTGAGTTGTACATCATGGAGCAATTCTATGATTACAAGATGACTGAATAGCGCTCCGTGGTTGAGCAAGCTCATGAGATACAGTCATTTGCTAGAGAACTTGAGCACTTCAGTTGTATGCTACCAGACAAGTTTGTTGCCGGAGGTATCATCACTAAGCTTCCTCCTTCATGGAGGAACTTTGCTACCTTACTGAAGCATAAGAGACAGGAGTTTTCCGTTCCGGATCTCATTGGTACTCTTGATGTGGAAGAAAAGGCGAGAGCAAAGGACACACGTGCTCGAGGAATTGAGGGAGGATCTAGTGCCAATCTGGTACAGAAGAAGAACTTCCAACCCCACAAGTTCAAGAACAAGGGCAAGTATGATGGTAAAGCAAAGTTTGATGGAAAGAACAAGGCTGTGCAACACACGAACTTCAAGAAGAAGAATGACAAAAAGAAAGGTGTTTGTCATGTGTGTGGGGATCCTGATCATTGGGCTCCTAGTTGCCCTAATCTCTATGACAAGCGTCATATTGGGAAAGGCGGCAAGACCGCTAATGTCGTCATTGGAGACACTGACATGAAGGATGCTGGGTATGGTATATTTCCCACTATTCTTTCGGTATGTCATTCTCCTGATTGGTTGATTGACACGGGTGCTAATGTGCATGTATGCGGTGATATTTCCATGTTTTCGTCTTATCAGACCACAGGGACTTCAACCGTGCTGATGGGCAATGGTTCAAGTGCTTCCATTCGTGGTGTTGGCACGGTCGATCTGAAGTTTACTTGGGGAAGATCGTGCGGCTGAAGAACGTGCATTATGTCCCCTCCGTCAATAAAAATCTTGTTAGCGGATCTCTTCTGTGTAGAGATGGCTACAAGCTTGTGTTTGAGTCGAATAAATTTCTAATATCCTAGTATGGGACCTTTGTTGGTAAAGGCTATGAGTCAGGAGGCCTGTTACGTTTATCCTTATCAGATGTTTGCAATAAAGTTGTTAATCATACTTGCAACAATAGTGAATCAAATATGTGGCATTCACGTCTTTGCCATGTTAACTTTGGTTGCATGTCGCGATTAGCGAAGTTGAACTAATCCCCAGTTTCACCACTGTCAAGGGATCCAAGTGTCAAGTGTGTGTGCAAGCTAAGCAACCTCGTAAGTCCCATCTGACTGCGGAAACGAGAAATATTGCACCACTAGAACTCATACATTCAGATCTATGTGAAATGAATGGTGTTTTGACAAAAGGTGGAAAGAAATATTCATGACGTTAATTGACGACTCCACTAGATACTGTCGTGTGTATCTTCTGAAATCTAAGGATGAGGCTTTGAACTTTTTCAAGATCTACAAAGCCGAAGTGGAAAACCAACTTGATCGGAAAATCAAGATGCTTAGGTCCGACCGTGGTGGAGAGTATTTTCCAATGAATTTGATGCTTTTTGTGCGGAGCATGGTATAATCCATGAGAGGACACCTCCCTATTCACCTCAGTCAAATGGGGTGGCCGAAAGAAAGAACCGTACTCTAACAGATTTGGTTAACGCCATGTTAGACACATAGGGTCTCTCCAAGGCATGGTGGGGGGAGGCTATATTGACGGCATGTCATGTCCTAAACCGAGTTCCCACAAAGAACAAAGAAATAACTCCATTCGAGGAATGGGAGAAGAAAAGGTTAAAACTCTCTTATCTACGAACATGGGGTTGTTTGGCGAAAGTCAATGTTCCAATTCCAAAGAAGCGGAAGCTTGGACCAAAGACTGTGGATTGTGTTTTCCTGGGATATGCTTTTCATAGCATTGGTTATAGATTCTTGGTTGTAAAATCTGAGGTACCTGACATGCATGTTGGTATGATCATGGAGTCAAATGATGCAACTTTCTTTGAAGATATCTTTCCCATGAAGGATATGACTATCTCATCTATTCAGGAGATGCCTAGTTCATCGACTCAGGAACCAGTTACAATTATTGAACCTGTCATTTCGATGGAACACTTTGAAAGTCCTGTGGAGAAGAACAATGAAGTTCCTACTAGGAGCAAGAGGTAGAGGACTGCAAAGTCTTTTGGTGATGATTTTCTCGTGTATCTCATAGATGACACTCCTAGTTCTATTTCAGAGCCCTATGCATCTTAAGATGCTGACTACTGGAAGGAAGCGGTCCGTAGTGAGATGGATTCCATCTTGGCAAATGAAACTTGGGAGATAACTGATCGCCCTTATGGGTGCAACCCTATAGGATGCAAATGGGTATTCAAGAAGAAGCTTAGGCCTGATGGTACAATTGAAAAGTACAAGGCTCGGCTCGTGGCTAAGGGTTATACCCAAAAGGAAGGTGAAGACTTCTTTGATACTTACTCACCTATGGCTCGACTGACCACTATTCGAGTTCTACTTTCACTAGCTGCCTCACATGGTCTTCTCGTTCATCAAATGGATGTTAAGACTGCTTTCCTAAATGGAGAGCTGGACGAGGAAATTTATATGGAACAACCAGATGGGTTTGTACTAGATGGCCAGGAAGGAAAAGTGTGCAAGTTGCTGAAGTCTTTGTATGGACTCAAGCAAGCACCCAAACAGTGGCATGAGAAGTTTGAAAGAACTTTAACAGCTGCAGGCTTTGTTGTAAACGAAGCTGACAAATGTGTGTACTATCGCCATGGTGGGTGCGAGGGAGTTATCCTTTGCTTGTATGTTGACAACATACTGATTTTCGGAACAAATCTGAATGTTATTAAGGAGGTCAAAGATTTCCTATCTCGTTGTTTTGAGATGAAGGAATTAGGAGTGGTTGATGTCATTCTGAACATCAAGTTGTTGAGAGACGATGATGGTGGGATTACATTGCTTCAATCTCACTATGTGGAAAAGATCTTGAGTCGCTTTGGCTATAGTGACTGCAAGCCCTCTCCAACACCATATGATGTGAGTGTGTTACTTCAAAAGAATCGAAGAATTGCTAGAGATCAATTGAAATATTCTCAGATTATTGGCTCGCTTATGTACTTCGCTAGTGTTGCAAGACCTGACATCTCTTTTGTTGTTAGCAAACTGAGTCGGTTTGTCTCAAAACCAGGAGATGTGCATTGGAAAGCTCTAGAGAGAGTTTTGCTTATTTAAAAGGCACTGCGAATTATGGAATTCACTACACCGGCCACCCAAAGGCGCTTGAAGGGTATAGTGACTCAAACTGGATCTCAGATGCTGATGAGATAAAGGCCACGAGCGGATATGTATTCACTCATGGAGGTGGAGCTGTTTCTTGGAAGTCTTGCAAGCAGACCATCTTAACGAGGTCAACAATGGAAGCAGAACTCACAGCACTAGATACAGCCACGATCGAAGCATATTGGCTTCGCCGGCTCTTGAATGACTTGCCGGTTGTTGAGAAACATGTACCGGGTATCCTTATGCACTGCGACAATCAAAGTGTGATCACGAAAGTGAGCAGCTCAAAGGATAGCATGAATTCATCAAGACATGTTCAGAGAAGGTTAAAGTCTGTCAGGAAAATGAGAAACTCCGGAGTTATTGCATTGGATTATATCCAAACGTCTAAAAATTTGGCAGTTCCTTTTACTAAGGGTCTATCACGTAATGTGATAGATAATGCATCGAGGGAGATGGGTATGAGACCCACAATATGAGTTGTTCACAGTGGTAACCTATTCTTTGTGATCGGAGATCCCATGAATTAGATGTGGAAGACAAGCTGTTGATCAACTAAGAGGAGAGTATCCTTACTATTAACAATACCACTCCATGAAGATGCAATACTCTCCTAAAACTGCATGGCAGGTTGATGTATATCTTAATGTGTTCTAAGTGGCTCATTTAGGCAGAGATGTTGTCCTGCAGAACATGTTTTGAAGAACACACCTGTATGAGTCTAATTGTCAAATGTTGCAATCTATGAGAGTAGGGTTCTCTCTAGTAAACTCATGAAAGGTCTCGGAGTATGACGCATAAGCTCCACCCGCGGGGAAGACCCACGGTAGCCACGTATCGGTCAAGGCTTTATGTGAAGCTAGATTCGCAGAAAACTTGCAGTTCAAGGCCCAGTCCACTATCCAAGTTGCTTACTAGTGTAGCATAGGGTTCTAGGTGGAAGTTCAACTTAACAGTCTCCACTGCAGTACCGGTATATAAAACAATGTTTTGGAACCAAAGGCAAATTTTGTGTGCCTCTAGGATCTGGTGGGGGATTGCTGGAATTTTTGTCTATTTTGGGCCTAGCCCAATAGCAGTTTCAGAAATTCCTAATAAATCCTAGAGGCCCACGCAGCCCATTCGTGCAAGGAAAGAGGTGGAACTAAAGTTTAGTCCCACATTGCTAGTTTATAGGGAGTTGGACCTCTTTATAAGGGAGACTCTTTCTCCACATGTATGAGGATGAGAACAAGAGGGACATCCACGCGCGCTCCTCCTCCGCCGCCCGTCTCGCCACGCCACGCCACCTCACGACGCGTCGTGGGTTGCGGGAATGAGCTGAGCCGATGTCTAAATTTTTTCCACGCACGACGGTTGTACGAAAGGTCACGCGGAAGCTGAAACGTTTTGCTGTAGTGGAGATTGAATACGAACGGCGCATCTCTTCGCCTGCTGCCTGTTCGTTTCGTCTCCCTCGTTCCCTTCAGCTCCCGGCGCAGCCTCTCGCCTTCTTCTCTTGCGCGTATAAAAGGGAGGTCGCTCCTCTCAGAGAGACGCACTAGAAGATCCTCTTCCACTCGCCACAAAGTTCCTGAGCAATGCGCTGCTGCTACGATCTTCCCCATCCCGGCTTGTGGCGTGCACCGCAGGTCAGGACAGTAGGCCTACGAAACCGCACCTTTTGAGTCCTGTACGGGAGAAGGGTGATAAGGTTTTTGGGAAGCGCTCAGCACGACTACTGACTTCTTCGTCACGGACGCCCCGGACTCCGACGACTACTTCCCCGACGACGACTTCTTCCCCGACGTCGACAACCTCCTCAACGACATGGCTGGCGAGGACACCGACCCCAAGACCGGTGCTTCTGCTCCAGTTCCGTACGTTCTCATACTCTTTCTGTTAGAGGTTTTGTCACAACTTCTTGCTCTAGTGTCTGTTCTAGATGTGTTCGGTTCTAGTTCATATATACAGATGCTATTTACCTTCTCTCTGTCGAATTGCATGACTTGTTTTATCTCTGCTATATTAGTCATGCTTTATCTAGTATTTCTGTTAATAAAATCATTAGGTAAATTGCTCATATTTCCAATAGTGCTTTCGCGAGAGGCGCAGGCGTGCCTTTTTCGGAGAGGGAAAAAACCTGTGCTCCAGGGTCGGCTTTTTCGTCCGGTTTTTTTCGTGAAAAAAAGTTTATCAAAACCTATCAACATGGGATCTAGTTTTGAAGATCTCAACGCGAGGAATCGAACGGTGAAAATGGTTCAAGATTTGGACACACAGTTTAAGAGATAAAACATTTTGAATAAACAGAGATACGAAAAAGGGAAAACTCCTAGGTTGCGATAAGTGGCGCACATGCAGCGCGCCACTTGTCTCAACCTGGGAGGTGGGAGTGATCTTTGTAACGAGTACTCCTCAACTAGTGATTTCGCCCAATCAATCATCTGGGGACAGTTTCGATGCATGACAGGCCCAGCCCTAACATTTCGATGGCCTGGGCTAAAATATGAATACAGTCCATACTGTCCCTAAAAATATTCTAATATTTTTGACAATGATATATAAAGAAAGATAAATATACATATATACCTTCTCTGAAATAATGTCATTGAGGTGGCCGGTGGGACGATCTCAGCGTGGTCGTGTGGGACCGGTGATGGTCTAATGGGCCTTACACGACCATCGCGCAAGGGACATCAAGTAGTATTGGTTGGAAGCAGCCTGACAAGGGTCAATCACATAGGAGACCAAGCCAATTTGTTTTGATCATTTGTGGAGCTAAATTGTGCATGCATGCGATGTTGGAGAACAAACGAGAATTTTAGTATGACGAAACTGACAAAATAAGATGTATAATCAATCAAATAACAACTACAATGAACTTCTACGAATATATGCAGATCAAGGTAGGATATAAAAAAATATGAGTACATAACTAAATAAATCTTATCGCACTATGGCCCATCAATGACACACAGTACATGAGGAAGATGGACGCTCTCGCTCCCGCTCCGCCCTCCTTGCCGGCCACCCCGCCGGTCTCCGGCCACGCCCCAGCCACCAAACACCCTCCGGACGCCCCTATAGCGGGCCTACCTCTTACCACCAACCCCCTAGACGAGCTCCTACCGTCTGTGGCTCCACCGCACTCGCTATTCTTCGACCTGCCTTATGTCAAGGCCGGGCAGGTTACGTTCCGCTGCTTCCTAGGCTGCGGCAATGCCATGGGCTTGGAGTTTGAAGATGATTGCTCCTACTACCTCCGCCTCGACATCACCACCCCGACCCTCCACCTCGCCTCGCCACTCTACATCGCCTTCGGCTACTCCAACCGCCACCTTGACGCCATAGTTGTCGCTGCGCTGCTCCAGGCCGTCCTGGGCAGCTCTGCTGCTCACTTCTTCGTAGCACAATGCTCTCCTCTGGTCTTCCGCTTCCACGTCGCTTCTGCGCGTGTTGCAGAGATCATCCTTGCTCAAAACAATCTCCGCTACCGCAACTATTCCTTCTCTTTCGTTAGAAATCTGCCATCACTCCCGCCTCCACCGCGCTCTGCCGCATCATGCATGATGCTTGCCCAGCTGCTCCAAATCCCCGACGACCTGGGTCTTCAGTTTGAAGCTGTGGCTTGGTCACAGCTTCGTTCCCACGTTACCGCCCGTCCTGGCAGTCAATCTCATGGCTGCCGAATGTACGCGCGAGTCATCGAATTTCCATTCACTCTCAATGCTACGACCATGGCCCTTGTCCTTGCTCATCTGTTTGGTGGCTCCTATCTACATTTTAACACCACCGACGATGGAGACTCCTGCTTCTCCTTCACCGTTGCTTCGCCCGGCGTAGCCAAACTGATCACCTCCATGGGTGACTACCACAAGAGGGGCATGCTGATCCGCTTCCCATGGCCTATGCTCATGGGTGGTGCCCGACGTCTTCTTCGTGCTGAGGTCATGACCCCGTCGCTTGGTTCCACGTCTTCCTCTTCGTCGCCGGTCGTCACTGCATCACTACCACCAGCGCCATGAACTCTGGATTTGCCTAATGTGAGACGAAAACGGCCCGATATTAGTTTCTTTTACCGTATGCTAAATGCTAGTTGCTTTATCCAGCCTCCACCACATGTGCATTACACTCATCACACACATCCCTTTTGGATTACTTTCATGCAAATCTCTGTCAGACCTAATGAAATACTAGTTGAATCGGCCCTGAACCACTGTTTATCCGTTCAACAAGATTTTCACGCAATTAAGGTGCATGACCTAATTTTTAAATATGGCATCTCCTCCCGCCCAGTCAAATTTGAAATTCTCAAAATGGGGTCACTTGACTTTGAAGGGTTTCGCCTTTTTCTTTTTGACCAGCTCGAAATGGCCGTTGCCCACTGCAGCCGTTTCCCCCAATCTTATTTTTCTTATTCCTTCTCCTCGCTGCCCCCACGTCCTGGGTCCATACTGGGGCCTTACACCCATCGCCCCCAGCCACTCCATGCTCCGATACGACCGCCCCTCGAGTCCACGGCACCGCTGCACGGACGGTCAGCTCTGCATGCATAGCGGGCCCACAGCATGCACAATGATGAAGGTGCTGCATCCCCCGACAGCCAAAATCCTACAAAAGATCCGTACGTGCCACAGGATGCCGCGCATGCGGGCGAGGTGGGCGCAGTAACCAATACCCCACACCCCCCCTGTTGGGGATATAACTACTGGAGTCACCCGCCCAGGAAGGGCCGGGTTACATCATAACGATCGTCACGTGAAGCCCAACATCAAGCTTGAGGATGGCGGTTCAGTAATGGGCTTAAGGCCCAGAGGCGCCTTAAGGCCCGCAGTGATAAACCGCCGTTATGGCATGACTTGTAGTGTAAGGCAAGAATAGATAAGAGTCCGAGCCGGACACTGTTATAAGCCGGCCGGGACTCTAAGAGCCGCTGGGCGTTAACCTCTCTATATAAAGGGACGACCCAGCGGCGGTTCAGGACAAGGAAGATCAGATTGATAGCCAGGTTCCGGCGGTTTAGCTCCCTGGCCATCGAAACCCTTAGTAATTCCACCTCAACTGGAGTAGGCTTTTACCTTCACCGTAAGGGGCCGAACCAGTATAACCCTCGTGTCCCTTGTCCTGTTTAACCCCTTTAAGCTTCCTAGTTGCAATGGCTCCACGATTAAGTCCTTGCACTAGGACATCTGACGTGACAATTCCACGACAGTTGGCACCCACCGTGGGGCCAGCGCACGATGGATTTGAGTTCTTGAAGGGCAGCTTCGAAGGGCTCAAGGGATACGCTGTGGGCCGGATGACTAAGAGTCGTCGCGGCAAGCTCTACATCGACGACGCAGGCTGGGGCCCCGATGCCGGCTCAATCGAGTACGGGCACCGGGTCCCCTTCGGCGGAATCCACGTTTTCATTGGCAAGATTGGCGAGCCGGGCCCTGAGCCGGACATCGGCACCGACCTCGTCGAGACGGCTCAGCGTGCGAGACCAGCCCGGACTCTGCCTGCCTTGAAGCATGCTTTCGTGGGATGCATCCATGAAGGACTCTCTGAAGGATCTGGATCTGGCGATGAGCCGGCCATCGGCTCTGACGGTGAGTCGTCCACATGTGAGACCGGCTCGCTGTATCAACTTCAAGATGGCGGGCTCAGGGGTTGTTCCGAGGGCAACAGTATTCCGGACCCCTTTGAGCCGCCGAGCCGGGTTGGAATCTTCATGGCCGGCACACAACCTGTTCAAAACTCCGCCGCTGGGGCGGGAGGCCCTGTGCACTCGCCGGCTCAGGTGCTGATGGATCTCACAGACAAGATGACGGCCCTGTTAACCGCCGCGGTCGTCCCGACGGATCAACCTCAACATGATGCAGAAGTGGCACAGTTAAAATTGGACATAGCACAGGCCAAGGAAGACCTGGCAGCGGAAGGAGTTAGGATGGCCGCAGAGCGAGCGGCTCTGGACGCCCAGACTCAGCTTATTCAGGCGCAGTCGTTCTGGCTCACAATGGATCAGAACGCATCCAATAAGGTCATGAGAAGGAGGTATCAGTAGGCTCAATCTCGGCTTCCTCCGGTTTATGATCCTCGCAACCTCTTCAACACACCCGGTGCAGGGCCTAGCAACCCGCCAGAGATGAACCAGATCAAAGCACCCGGGGGCGGAACGCTAGTTCTGCCGCCAGTGATGGGACCTCCCCGCGTGAATACTGCCCCTCCTCCATATGTACCAACACCGTCGGGTCATTATTCTAACCCGCTGGAAAACATGATCGCTGCGGCAGCGCGACTGGCGGCTCTCCCGGTCGAGGGCGACTCCCCAACAGCGGTAGAAACCCGCAGGGTCAGAGAACTTCTCCAGACGGCTTTGGCGCAGTAGGAGGCATATTCATATAGCCAGGACAGGATTCATTCAACCCCTCGTCAAGCAATTCGTCAAAACCAGAGCCCGAGTTACAGCAGACACATGGTGTCGGCGGCCGGCTCAAGCAACGTCCGGCGTCATGACTTGCCGGGTGGGCATGGTCCGGCGCACAATGGAGCTTTTAACGCAGTGGACCGGAACAGAGCGTGTCAGGAGGCTGAGCAGGCGGCTCAGCTGACGGCTTACCAACCTTTTCTGGTTTATCCGACGGCTTCGGTTGAGATGGGCGCAGCTACGAGAGCCGGAGGTGTCGCTTGTCTGGTACCGGCTCTCCGTAATGAACGTCTGCCCAGGGATTTGAAAGGACCTAGGAAGGTACCTAATTACACGGCTGATTTACAGCCCGGAGCATGGATTGAAAGTTACGAGATGGCTATGGAGTTGCTGGAGGTCAGTGAGGCAGCGATGGCCAAATACTTTACCATAATGTTGGATGGGACTGCCCGCACTGGGTTGAAGGGACTGCCACCTAATTCCATCGGGTCATGGGCAGAACTAAAAGCCCGGTTCATCAATAACTTCAAAGATACATGTAAGCAAACTATGTCAATTGTGGACTTGACTAGCTGCAAGCAGGAAGAAGGCGAATCTACAACCCATTGGGTACGCCGGGTCAAGGAAATAATACATTCGTCTGATATGATGGATGCTCGCTCTGCAGTCTTAATGTTGGAGCAAAATTGTCGCTTTACGCCCCTGAAGATGAAGCTCGGGCGGCTCAAGCGCGATTGCAACGATATGGGTATGCTGATGGCGGCTCTGGTCAAATACGCCGACTCTGATAGTACCAAGGATCCCACGTCTGATGATGAAAAGACAGGGAAGGGAAAGAAGAACGGCAACGGCAAGGGCCCTCAGCATAACCCGGCGAACCAGGGAGGTAATAAGCGTAAGGCAGATGGCAGCATGGATTTTGTGGCTAACACCAATGCGCAGGGTAACAACCACCGATGTAAGGGGAGACCACCTCCCCGATCCGGCGGGTCAGGCCCGTCGCTTGAGCAACTGTTGAATGAGCCCTGTCCAAGGCACGGCTCTAGGGAGAAGCCGGCCACTCATCTATGGAAAGACTGCGCAATCATGAAAGCTTTCAAAAATTCCAACGCTTTCAATGGCAACAATGGGCAGGGCGGCGGCTCAGGGGGCGGCGGCTTTCATGGCCCGGGCGGCGGTTCAAATTCCAATTTTCAGAATTTTCAAGGTAATCAAGGGGGTTTAACCAGCAATCTGGCCAGGGTAATCAGCAGCAGCAACAGGGGGGATACCAGACCAATCCAAAGCAGCTCAATAGCGGACAATATCATGTGTTTACTACCAGCTTGTGCAAGCGAGACCAGAAGCTTCATAAAAGGGCGGTGAACACTGTTGAGCCGGCGGTTCCACGTTACTTGCGATGGTCTGAGCAACCTATTGTATGGAGTAGGGAGGATCACCCTCCCCAGGTTGATAATCCGGTTCACCTGGCTTTGGTGGTGGCTCCTCAGGTTGGTGGGTATAAATTCACTAAGGTACTCATGGACGGGGGCAGCAGCATCAACATCCTCTATTATGAGACCTTCCGTCGCATGGGATTAACCGATAAAAACCTCAGCCAGTCCAATACTGTTTTCCACGGCGTGGTGCCTGGTAAGTCGGCATATCCAGTTGGTAAGATTAAGCTGGAAGTAGCCTTTGGAGATGAGTACAACTCCAGGGCGGAAAAACTGACTTTTGAGGTGGTCAAGATCAGAAGCCCATACCATGCTCTGTTTGGGCGGCCGGCTTACGCCAAGTTCATGGCACGGCCGTGTTATGTATATTTGCAGCTCAAAATGCCGGGTCACAACAGGACCATTACGGTTCATGGCAGCCGAAAAGTGGCTTTGGAGTGCGAGGAAGGTGACGCTGCTTACGTTGAATCTGTTTGTGCAACAGAGGAGTTGAAGTTTTACAAGGATAATGTTGACCCGGTAGATATGACGTCTTTGAAAAAGCCAACTACGGAGCATGAGCCGGTAATGAAATTTAAGTCGGCCGATGAGACTAAGCTTGTTGACTTTGTTCTAGGTGATTCATCTAAGCAGTTCAGCATCAGTGCCAATCTGGATCCCAAATAGGAAGGCGCGCTCATCGAGTTCATCCGTGAGAACCGAGACATCTTTGCATGGAAACCTTCTGACATGCCGGGTGTACCGAGGGAAGTCGCTGAGCATACTCTTAATATTGATCCAAGATTTAAGCCAGTCAGGCAATTCCTCCGGTGGTTTAACGAGGAGAGGCGGAAGGCCATTGGTGAGGAAGTAGCTCGACTCTTGGCAGCCAGGTTCATTGTGGAAGTCTTTCATCCAGAATGGTTAGCTAACCCGGTGCTCGTACTCAAGAAGAACGGCACCTGGCGTATGTGTGTGGATTATACAGACTTGAACAAGGCTTGTCCGGCTGATCCTTTTTCTCTCCCTCGTATTGATCAAATTATTGATGCTACGGCGGGTTGTGAGCGTTTGAGTTTTTTGGATGCGTACTTTGGTTACCATCAGATCAAAATGGCTGTTAAGGACCAAGAGAAGATGGTGTTCATTACTCCCTTTGGAGCCTTCTGTTATGTATCTATGCCTTTTGGGCTCAAGAGTGCACAGGCGACTTACCAGCGTTGCGTGCAGAATTGTCTTCATAATCAGATTGGACGCAACGTTCATGCTTATGTGGATGATATTGTGGTCAAATCCAGAGAGAAGGAGACCTTGATAGATGACCTGAGAGAGACCTTTGACAATCTCCGGGTCTACAAGATGATGCTTAATCCGGCCAAGTGTGTTTTTGGTGTTCCTGCAGGCAAGCTCTTGGGTTTTCTGGTTTCTCACAGAGGCATTGAAGCTAACCCGGAGAAGATTAAGGCAATCACATCTCTGGCTAAGCCGGCGTGTATAAATGATGTCTAGCGTCTGGCGGGTCGCATCGCTGCTTTAAGTCGTTTTATAAGCCGCCTGGGCGAAAAGGCCATACCACTGTATCAGATGATGAAGAAAACAGATGACTTTGTTTGGAGTGATGCTGCTAATGCTACTTTTGATGATTTGAAAAGACAGCTAGCTGAGCCGCCGGTTCTTGCTGCTCCTGTTGATAAAGAGCCCTTATTGTTGTATGTAGCCGCTAACACACGAGCTGTCAGTGTGGCCGTCGTGGTAGAGCGCAAGGAGGCGGGTAAGGAACATCCGGTTCAGCGGCCGGTTTACTATGTCAACGAAGTACTCATTGAGTCCAAGCAACGGTATCCACATTGGCAGAAGCTTGTTTATGGGGTGTTCATGGTGAGCCGGAAGCTTAAGCATTATTTTCAGGGCCAGCCTATCACTGTGGTTAGTTCTACTCCTCTAGGAGATATCATCCAAAACAGAGAAGCCACAGGAAGAGTCGCTAAGTGGGCCATTGAACTTGGGCCTCATGATTTAAAGTATGTGCCACGCACTGCTATCAAGTCTCAAGCATTGGTGGATTTCATCAACGATTGGACAGAACTGCAGATGCCTGAGGAGAGACCAGATAACACATACTGGACTATTCAATTTGACGGGTCCAGACAGTTGGAGGGCTCGGGGGCTGGAGTCGTTTTAGCTTCCCCTCGAGGTGACAAATTTCGTTATGTGCTACGGTTGATGTTTCCCTGTACTAACAATGCAGCTGAGTACGAGGCCTTGCTCCATGGTCTTTGGATGGCTAAGGAGATGAGCTTAAGCCGGGTGAGATGCTTTGGCGACTCAGATTTGGTGGCTCAACCGGTATCAGGCAAGTGGGATTCCAAGGACCCCCTCATGGCGGCTTATCGCCGTGAAGTTGATACCATTGCCAGGCATTTTCAGGGTTATCAAGTGGAGCACATTGACCGCAGAAAGAACGAGGGGGCTGATGCCTTAAGCCGGCTGGGCTCTCAGCGTAAGCCGGTGCCGCCTAATACTTTCTTGGATATTCTGCATAACCCTTCTGTCAAGTTGCCTACAGAGGAAGACTTGGCTGTTCCTGACCCAGAAGCACAGTTGGTGGCGGCTCTTCACGTTATTACAGATTGTACAGCGCCATACTTGACTTACATGACCCGGGGAGAATTGCCTGAGGATGAAACTTTGGCCAGACAGATAACCCGGCGGTCTAAGTCAATGATAATTCTCAATGGCGAGTTGCATCATCGCAGTGTCACTGGGGCTTTTCAGCGTTGTGTTTCCTCTCAGGAAGGTCAAGAAATCTTACGTGAGATTCACGAGGGGGACTGTGGCCATCATGCTGGCTCAAAATCCCTTGTGGCTAAAGCTTTTCGTCATGGTTTTTATTGGCTGATGGCTCATGCTGATGCAGAGGACTTGGTCAGTAAATGTGACGGTTGTCAGAAGTTCTCAAGACGTGCTCACGTGCCGGCTCAAGAGTTGAGGATGATCCCAATAACTTGGCCGTTTGCAGTCTGGCGGCTTGATATGGTTGGGCCTTTCAAAAGGTCCAAGGATAAGAAGACCCACCTCTTGGTGGCGGTTGACAAGTTCACAAAGTGGGTTGAGGCAGAGCCAGTTAGTAAGTGTGATGCAGCCACGGCGGTTCAGTTCATGAAAAGGTGATATTTCGCTTTGGTTTTCCACACAACATTATAACTGACAATGGTACCAATCTGTCTAAAGGTGCCATGGAGGAATTTTGTCAACGAGAGCATATACGGCTTGATGTTTCATCAGTAGCTCACCCCCAATCCAACGGTCAAGCTGAGAGAGCCAATCAGGAAATCTTGAAAGGCATCAAGCCCCGACTTTTGGTCCCTTTGCAACGGACGCCGGGTTGTTGGGTGGAGGAGTTACCCTATGTGTTATGGACCATCAATACTACTCCTAACAGGTCTACGGGTTACAAGCCTTTCTTCATGGTTTATGGAGCCGAGGCGGTTCTCCCTAGTGACATCCGTCATGACTCGCCTCGAGTGGCGGCTTATATTGAGGCGGACAATGAACAAGCACGTCAAGATGCTCTTGACTTGTTGGATGAACAGCGTGACGTGGCAGCAGCTCGCTCGGCAATTTACCAACAAGACCTGCGCCGTTATCACAGCCGCCGGGTTAAGTCCAGGACCTTTCAGGAAGGTGATTTGGTGCTCTGGCTCATCCAGGATCAAACAGATGCACACAAGCTATCCCCACCTTGGGAAGGGCCCTTTGTGGTCAGCAAGAACTTGCACAACGGGTCATACCACCTCATCGATGTTCGAGAGCACAAAGATTCACGTAAGTCGGAAGAGGAGACCCGCCGGCCGTGGAATATTGCTCATCTTCGGCCTTATTACACTTGAGCCACCGGCTCTCATAATGTACATATTTATATAGCCATGTATATATTATGATAAGTAATAAAGCAGGACCTCTGTCCTTTTTTCCCTCCAAAGGTAAATGTGTCATTGTTATTTTCATTGTGATATCACATGGTCACTTGGAGGCTGATCCGGCTTATGATCGTATTCGAATCTAGCCATTAAAAATATGATCACTTGGGGGCTTCCTGTTCAAACATAGGTCGTATTCGAACCAAAGAGAACATAGCTGTCGATACCCACTTGATTGGCATATTGCCGAGCTCACTGGGGAGTTTCTTGATCATATTTGAATCATAGCTCAACCCCCTTTGGGAACCGACGTGGATCGTATTCGAATCAACATCGTTAAACAACTCTTGAAATCATTTGGGGGCTTCCTGTTCAAACATAGGTCGTATTCGAACCAAAGAGAACATAGCTGTCGGTACCCTCTTGATTGGCAATGCCAAAGCCACTGGGGGCTATATGATCGTATTCGAATCTTAGCTTAACCCCTTTGGGCCGGTTTTCTGGTCGTATTCAAATCAGAAGCCTCCAAATTTTTGAAGTATATTTGTTGCAAACAAGTTATTTTGATTATATCTAAAGTGTTTAAGGGTGGTTTCTATCCCACCGGCTTAACTTTGATCAATAAAGTTGATCACACATGATAAACATCATATTCAATAGTTGAGTTTTTACTCATTATTTGGATCACATAAACCGGAGGTGTACTTGAAGGATCACAGGTATGCTGTTATGATTGTCTCAAGGATATAAGTAAGAACCGGTTTGTTTTGATTTCGATTCATATTCCGGGTTATATGTAAAGTATATGACTTTCCATGCGGTAAGCCTCCAAGGACTTGTGATTTGTTTTCTATGCAGGACAATTAAAGATAATTCTTTAAGCATGAGGAAACAGAGGATCAAGCATAACCCGGAAGAATATAAAAGGGCAGCTTAAATAAAGTTGAGCGCTACACACGTGCGCGAAGGCACGACAAAATTAAGTGTTTGTCCTACTCTATTACATGACTCCCCGAGTCCAAAAGGTGAGGCATTGTTTTTAAACATAGCCATGAGCCTCCTGAGAGATCAAGGGCGTTGTTGGCCTGAGGCTTCCGGGTCATCCCTCTCTGCTTCTCCGGCTGTTTCCATGTCCTGGAATGTTGATGATTTCCAGTCAATGCCACTCAAGGCTTCAAATTGAGCTTCATCATCAATTAAGCCAGCCGGGTCAACTTCAGGGGCGAAGGTGTGCTTACGAGTTGGAGGAATCAGGTTGACTGCTTCATAGCGTGGTGTTGGGATCCTCTGATTCTCCGCGTCATAGCCCGGTTGATACTTGGTAAGGTCTGTGTCATTACCAATCAAACTGGCCACAGGGCGTACGCTCTTCACACAAGCGGCGAAGTCCTTCTGGTCAAAGGGGGTGCCATCTTCCTTCAAGCTGGGATACCCAAGGGCGTTGTCAGCCGGGTCTAGCTCCGGTAGAAACGCCTTGGCCCGGCTCAGAGCGGCTATAGCTCCGGCTCTCGCAGAAGCTCGTCTCAACTCTTCGAAGCGTTGAGGAAGTACGGCAAGCCGCCTGAGTACATCCGCCAGGTGAGTGGGAACTTCATTTGACAAAGCCACAACGGCTAAGGCACGTTGTGACCCGGTGTAAATTTGCTCCACCAAGGTATAAACCGCCTTCAATTTGGTCAGCATGCTTTGATTAAGGTTGGAGCTCCTGGGACTAGGGCTGCAAGAAAAGTTCGAGGCTCGTGAGCCGCTCGAGATCGACTCGTTTTTTGACTCGACTCGAGATCGACTCAAAAAGAAACAAGCTGAGTTTGAACACTTTATGTAGCTCGATCGAGAAACGAGCCAATCTTGAGCCAATGTTGGCTCGCTCGATTTTAGCTCGATAGTTCGACAGAATATCATTATGTTAAATGATCATGCCTTATATTAAATGGAAGTATGATAATTTATTACCATCTATGTTGTCCATATTTTTTCTCCATTTTATTTACCAACGAACATGGAAACTTAACTATGTGCAAAGAAGATTTAGGCCTAATTATGGCACGTGGTCGACTATGTGTTAAATAACCTATATTTTTGGCAAAGGTTCCTGGCATATTCACCTTATTTTTTTAGATTTTCATCCATAGATTCATATTTTTTATCATCTCATTTAGCACGAAACTAGCTCGAGATCGACTTGAGATCGTTACAATCTGAGCACGAGTCATGTTCCACAGCTCGATTATGAGCTTCACTCAGTTTGAGCTCGCTCGAATTTTCATATGAGTTGAGCTGAGCCAACTCCAACTCGCTTGAGCTCGACTCGTTTGCAGCCCTACCTGGGACCTGCATTGCAAAGACAGGTAAGATGATAACAATTAAGATGCTCTTTGGAAAAGATGTAAACTAGCTAAATGCTTACAGAGTAACTTACCAAAGATTGCGGCGACCATCTGAGAAACATGGCGTTTTAAGCCGGATAGCTCGGCGGTTGTTTCAGCAAGACCGGCCTCCGCTTGTTCGGCCCGGCTGAGCAAAGCCGTCTTTTCATCCGCCCAGGCTTTTCTCTCCGCTTCAAACTTTTTCTTCAGTTTCTCTTGAGCAGATACACTGAATTCAAATTTGGAGTTGGCCTTTTGGGTTTCATTCTCTTGAGTCTTCAGGCAGTTCCTTAAATCAGAAATCTCCGATTCAAATTTCTTGGAGGCGGCCTGTATAAATTTCGGGTTACAGTTAGAGTGATTATAATGCAACATTAAGTCCCAAGCACTTTGCAGGCAAAGATACTTGGCACTTGGGGGCTAATGTATGCTGAAGAGCTCTATTTACAATGGCGGTTCATGAAAATAAGTCCCAAGCACTTTGCAAGCAAAGGTACTTGGCACTTGGGGGCTAATGCATATCGCTGTTCAACTATTTGATTAAAACAAGGTAAGGATTGATTTAGATATGTTGATTAAACCGGACCTTGAGTGCTACCAGGTAAGCCAGTTTTCTTGCAGTGGTTACTAAGCCGGTGTTAAGTCTACAACATATTTTATCATAAGTAATAGACTTGGGGGCTGGCATGGTAAGAATAACTAGGGAGTAAGCAAAAGAGTTATACCTCAGATTTTTGCTGTATTTGTTTCACCATATCAATCTCCAGGTCCCGGCTGTTGTGCACTTGATTCACATAGCCAGAGATGATTTCTTCAATGCTCAAATGAGCATAATCGGTGATATCCAGCTTGGCCCGGTAGCGCTCCAGAAGTTCTTCCTTGGCAGAGCACTTGGCCAGCACAGTAGGTCATCCCGGTTCGACAAACTCAGTCCGGGTGATCTGAACGTCCGGATCGTCTGGATGAGCCGGGCTGGGAATCTCCGGGTTCTCAGAACCTCTCATAGCTTGTTCAACAGTTGGAGCAGTGGTGGCATCAGGAGATGGTACAGCTGGCGGCTCATCAGCAGAGGCATCAGGAGCAGCCGCTCGGAGTTCCGGCTCAGCCAGGACCGGCTCTTCGGCCGGCTTATTTTTCTTCGCCCTCTTGCTGGGCTTCACTTGTACACTGCAAAGTCAAAGGGTTAGTGCAAAAACATGAGTAAGATAAGCACATATTAAGCTGATCATCATTACCCGGGAGCGGTTTTGAAAGCCGGCAAGCTGGACTGCATTGAGTCGCCGGAGGAAGGTGAAGTTCCCTGGTAGTTTGAGTCAGAAGAATTGAGTGGTTGACGAGTGACGCTCGCCAAAGGATACAAAGAATATAAGTCGGAGATCGCCTTAGTCCGGCGCTTCCTTGATGCTTCAGGTAAGCCGGAGGAGAGGTCTGCATCTCTGCTGCTCCGGGGCTGCCTCCGACTCTCATAAATCTATCGCTTCAAAAGAAATTAAGGATCTTGATAAGCTAAAGGATGTGAAAATCTTACTTTCCGGGTTACTCTTCGGACTTTCTGTCTTGGCAAAGGCTCAGAGTCGGAGGAAATTATAGTTACCTCTTCATTTACTTCATGACTCGCTCCGGTGTCCTCCTGCTGATAATCCGTGTCAATAAGATGGTTAAAAAAGGAGCCTAAAGAATCAAGAGCTACCTCTGACTCGGAGGTGTCTTCCAGATGAAGGAGTTCCGAGGCGCTAGGTTTATGCCCCTTCTTATGGGGAGCGGCTTTCCTGGCGGCTTCATTGACTTTTCTGGCTTTCTTGGCGGCTTCGTGGTCATACTTGACCTTCCAGAATTTATCATTATCCTGCAAAGTACAACAAAGGTTATTGGGTTAAGACAAAATTGTTAAAATGGAAGATGAAATATTTAGGTCGATGGTTTACCACTGGAGCCGGGTTAGCCTTGCAGAAAGGGCTTAAGCCCACTCTCCCGCAGTCTGCCAGGCTCTCGTTCAACAGAGACTTGGTTGTATCATCAATAACGTCCTCAGGTAAGACGTCTGGACTGTGCCGAAGAGGATCATCCTTCTGGCCCGTGTAATCACACATCAAGCCGGGGCGGCGGTTTAAAGGAATCACCCGCCATGCAATCCAGACCCGGACCAGATCTATGCCATCCAGGCCGTTCCCCAGAAGAGCTTTGATCTTGTTGATGGTGGGAGTAAGTGGTTGACGTTCGGCTTGAGATAATTTGTCTGGCAAAGGGTGATTTGACTCCAGACGCAAGGCGCGAAAGTCGGGCAGAGGGTTCTCATCAGCCGGAGAAGTGTCTTGGCAATAGAACCATGTCTGGTTCCAATCTTTGGGGTGGCTTGGCGGCTCAGCATAAGGGAAGAGACAATCTCTCCGTCATTGGATTGAGATTCCGCCGAGTTCCAAGCTGGGCCCGTTGGCACATTCATTCTGGCGGTTCAAATAAAATAACTCCCTGAAGAGTAGCAGGCTGGGTTCTTCTCCGAGGTATACCTCACAGAATACTTGGAAGTTGCAGATGTTTGACACGGAATTGGGTCCGATGTCTTGAGGTCGCAGATCAAAAAAGTGCAGAATATCTCTGAAAAATTTGGAGCCGGGTGGAGCAAAACCCCGTTTCATGTGATCGGTGAAAATTACAACTTCTCCCTCTTTGGGATGAGGTTTCTCTTCTGACGGGTCAGGAGCACGATAAGACATGACCTCTTTCCTTGGCAGATAACCCGTCTTTACAAAATCAGCTAAGATGTTGTCAGTGACGTTGGATTTAACCCAGTTGCATGTGACGGGTGCTTTGGGAGCTTTAGGCGGCATTGTGAAAGATGGAAGCCTATGACAAAATAAAGTTTCCGGTTCAAATTTAAGCTGGAGGAAAATTTCAGTTCAGTATTCAAGATGGCGGCTTATGAAGGGGCCTAATGATGGCTAATTGTGTCAGGTTATTTAAGCCGCCGTGGATATCATGAGCAATTAGGTTATCTAATTCTATTGTGAATGATCCGGAAATTTCATAAAACATGGTTTCTTTTAAGCTGGAGATATGAGCCGCCAGAGCTAACAGACGCAGTTTTTTGCCTAAGTGTTGCACAAACAAGTTTCACAGATCGCAGTTATTATTTTGGATCAAACGATCGTCCAGAAAAGAAAAATTTCTAGACCTAAAAACTGGTACAGAGAAGTTCATAAGTTCTAATGGTGTCTTTTTGCAAGTAAAAGGGATCTACTAGTATTGGAAATGGGTGTGAAACCACTGCCGCAGGAGTTGTGTGCTGTTTTCGGATCAAAAGACACTACGGGGGAGGAACTGCGAAGAAGCCGAGATGAACTATGAAGAACACGGAAGAAATATGGAACCCTAATGTACATCTGAGGATCGAGAAGAGGAAGACTCACAGTTGCAGATCCCCTGCGGAGAGTCGCCACCGTTCTCTGGACTAGTTCAGGGTGATGCAGCGGTCGAGGTCGAGGAAGACGAGGGGCGCGGCAGCGGCGGCGGAGCTCGGGCTCTGGGGCGTCAGAGGAGGAAGACGATGGAAAGAGTGACGAATGCCTATGGGCCGGGCCTATTTATAAGAGACGGCTGATAAATGGGCGCGAGAAACGAGGAGGCTGAAGACATGATTATCCAGCCGCAGAGACGCCTCGGTTTTCGGGACAGTTATTAAAGATAACGATCCGTTGAGATACGTCGGGCAAAACGTGCATTAATGGCGGATGACATCACGGCAGGTTACCAAGAATCCAGAAGATGACGTCACGGCGGGTTATAGCCTTTGCGCAAACAGAAGCCAGAAGAAGTTTCCTTAAAGGTATTGACGATTGACATGAACCGGTTCAAATCAATCTGGGGCCTAATGTTGGGGATATAACTACTGGATTCACCCGCCCAGGAAGGGTCGGGTTACGTCATAACGATCGTCACGTGAAGCCCAACATCAAGCTTGAGGATGGCGGTTCAGTAATGGGCTTAAGGCCCAGAGGCGGCTTAAGGCCCGCAGTGATAAACCGCCGTTATGGCATGACTTGTAGTGTAAGGCAAGAATAGTTAAGAGTCCGAGCCGGACACTGTTATAAGCCGGCCGGGACTCTAAGAGCCGTTGGGCATTAACCTCTCTATATAAAGGGACGACCCAGCGGCGGTTCAGGACAAGGAAGATCAGATCGATAGCCAGGTTCCGGCGGTTTAGCTCCCTGGCCATCGAAACCCTAAGTAATTCCACCTCAACTGGAGTAGGCTTTTACCTTCACCGTAAGGGGCCGAACCAGTATAACCCTCGTGTCCCTTGTCTCGTTTAACCCCTTTAAGCTTCCTAGTTGCGATGGCTCCACGATTAAGTCCTTGCACTAGGACATCTGACGTGACAATTCCACGACACCCCCCCATCGGTCTCTCTGTCTGTGCCAAAATTGGACACCCCACCTGACCCACCCGCGTCTAATCCGGGCACCAACGCGCCGCCTCCTGTCTCCCCACATGCCGCCCCGGTGACCGCACCAGGAGAGAATCCCGCATTGGGAACCAACGAACTCGCGCGGCCACACGCGTTGTCAGGCGATACCTCACCACTGCCGCACCCCCCCTCTATCCCTGACCAGCATCTAGCCATAATCATCGCCTCTAAACCCTACCTAAACCCCCCCCACCATGCATCACCTCCCCGTTGACTCAATCGCTAACACACGCAAACGATCTCACCGCTCTGACGATGGATACGCCGCATGCTCGGTCCAACTGCTCCGCAACGACCACATATCGAGACGCCCTGCTCACCGACACAGCCACAATGCGCCGCTTCCCCGCCCCCCCCCTATATATCTCGATGATGGCTCCTCCCTCCCCATCTTCACTCCCTCCCAACTCCATCCACCAAAAGGAGATGTCGCTGCTTCCGCTGTCTCGCCCTAGACCACTGTGTCGAGGCCTGCCGTGATCCCGTCCGTTGCACCCGCTGCTGGCGGAACGGCCACCGGAGCCGCAATTTTAGGTACCGCGGGATCTGGCCCTTCTTCCCTCCTCTACCAGATACTTTTACTTCTGTCCCTAATCCAGCCTTCTGTTTCCACATAATGGAGTCTGGCAGCTCTTCGTCCGCTGCGGAAGCCGATCCGCGCACTCTCATGATCGGCCAGATCCCCGTCATCCTCTCCGAGCCCTTCCCAGTTGTATGTGTGCCGTCCCCTTTTATCCTCCACGGCGTCCTTGTTGGCGCCAATGGCGTCCCCCTCCCTTCCACCTCGCTGCCACGCACCTCAGCCCCCTCCCACTCCCACCACCCCACCACACGATCGCATGCACACACACTCTTCCCCTTCGACACTCAGGACCTGCGAGCTCGCCTCGCCGACGTGTTCACTGCCTCCCAACACACCACAGCCACATCCTATGTATCTGAATCCGACTCAGATGACGAGTTGCCTCGTCCGTTCCATGAGGCCGGGCTGCTGCCTCCCTACGGAGACATGCCACTCGTCGCCGCACCACCCTGCTTGGTGCACTGCCCACGCCATTTCGCCTTTGCCCATCTCCGAACTCCCGACCCCAACCCCACCCCGCTCATCCGCCGTGCTATCTAGCTTACGTGCGGCAACCCCGTGTTCATCATGGGTGGATCATGGCGTGGGGTTGCTTGCCTCACCTTCCACACCCCCTTCGCCCGCAACGATGTCGTTCGCCACAGCCCTATAGACTTTGAAGGTAAGACCATCACCATCGAGCCGGTCGAGCACGTCGACCGCTTCATTGCTATCTTCACTGATCTCGCCGAAATCGAGGTCTCTGAGTTCCCGCACGAACTATGGCACAACGACGGCATTCACTTCGCCTTGGCTTTTCTCGGCGATGTATGTGTCGTCGATGACTTGTGCCTGCATGGCATTGATTACACATCTGTCCACGCTTTGATCCTGCTCCAGTCCGGCAAGCCAGCCCCGCCCGGCATCGTCATCCAACTCCCTCCCATCAACGTAATCAAGATAGCCAAAGTAGTGGAGATCTCACGCTGGCACCACGGCAATGGCGCCAACCCTTTTGGTGGCGACTCTTCTGACGGAGACTCTGCCCCTCATTCTCGACATGGATCTCCACGACCCGCCTCCCCAGAACACCTCACCCCAGTCATCACCGCCATTCGTGCTGGCTGGTGCGCCGACCCCACGTGCGATGGCACACGCCCTGTGGCTGCGAGTGGAGCCGCACATACGGCTCCGGTCTCATCTGGTTATGCCACTACTGGATCTGCCCTGCTCCTTCCCTCGCGTCCACCTGGATCCATGCGTCAGCCCCTTGTCATCTCCGATGACGAATCTGCCAGCTCTGAGGACATGCACGTCCCACTTCTGCATGCAGACCAGCCAACATCCATGGACGTGGTGCATGCACCCATGGGGGGCTCGTCGGGCCCTCTTGTCATCCGGCCATCGCCGCTGGTCAGGGCCGTGATCCTGCCCCCCCCCACCTTCGCTTCAGGCGGACGCTGCATCACCTGCCCGCATGCTCACTCCTTCCGACACCTCCGCCTTTATGGCGGTCGTGCCGGCGGCTCCTGACACGGCAATCATCCCCAACTTCACCTTTTCGACCGGTGAATCGTCACGTTCTGCTGGTAAAGACCCACTCCCCAGTCTCCTGCTCAATCACTTCCTATACATACTACCACAACTGCCCTGGCCCATGACAAATCTGATGCAGTGCTGCCTCTCCATGATCTGGACACACATGAGTGTACCATACGCAAGGAACGCCGTAAGAAGGCACGTGACCAGTCCTGCTCCAAGGACAAGCTGCGCCGCAGCGCGCGGCTTGCTGGCAAGGAGGCCAAATACTCGCCTATGCTCGCCAAGGCGGTCAAGGCCAAGGCAGCTCGCCTCTCTGCTGCGGACGTGGGCACGGCTATCGACCGCGCCATCCATCAGGCTCGCCTTGACGTGTCCGATGCCCCTCCTGCCTCAGCTCAAGATCTCACAGCCATTGCCCTGCTTTGCGGGGCGGATGATGACCATGTTGATGCCATCCTCGAAGCTGACGAATCGGCCTCCGGTGCTGAAGATTCTCCATGATCAGCACGCCAACTCTGCTCTGCACGGCGGGGTGTGCCTCGACGCCGCCGCTAAATGCCCGCGTCCTACTCGCGTTAGTTGTGTCACTGTACTTTTGGCCCCTCGCGTGTGATCGACCGATCATGTACTATTCTACCGATGCGATGTACCTTTTGCTACCGTGTAACTGTTGTAGTTCAGTCTTAAAAACCCTGGTGTACGAATCTCTCTCATGAGTAATGCAACTTTCTCTATATGCTCGTGGAATGTACGCGGCCTTGGTGACCATGACAAATGCTCCGACATCCTTTTGGAACTAATCTCAATCAATCTGCATATTGCCCTACTACAACAGTCCAAAATTGACGCACTACCTGATCCGAAGCTAAGATCATTCATGCCTCGTCAGCTTGATCAAGTATTCTCCTTACCAGCCGTAGGCACTGCAGGTGGCACCATCTCTGCCGTTAACCCCGCCTTGTTTCAAGTGATCTCCTTCTCACACCTCTCTTTCTCCTCAACCCTGATCTTGCGATCAACGACAACTGACCGAAACATAGCCATCACTAACATTTACGCCCCCTCCTCACAGGCCCTCAAGCAACAATTCCTTGATGAACTGTTAGCTATCGCCCAACTAGATGACTCACCCTGGCTACTCGTCGGTGACTTCAACCTCCTCCGTTTCCCCTTAGACAAAAATAATAATGCGTTTAGATAGACAGAGGCCAATGCATTCAACCAAACTATTGATGAGCTTGCCCTCATCGAACTACCACTTCTAGACCGACAATTCACCTGGTCTGACAATAGAACCACACCCACCCTAGAATGCATCGACCGTGCCTTCTTCAACTTAGCTTGGGCGGATGCCTTCCCCAACTCCTCCCTCACATCCCTCACGCGTTTCACGTCTGATCACGTACCAGTCATCATCCACGTCACCACAACAATCCCGCGCTCAAACTTCTTTAAATTCGAACCTGATTGGGCCAAATTGCAACCCTGCCGAGATATTATCTCTTCGGTTTGGGCCTCACATCGGCCCACTTCACCGCCCAACTCTGCCGCCTCCCTCGCCTCACTGCTCAAACAAACTCGGGCCGCGCTCAAAAAGTGGGCTCGCTCGCGCATTCCCGGCCTCCTCCGTGAATCTCGCTGCAAAATTGCCATCTCTGCTCTCAACCACGTAGAAGAATCTAGGCCTCTCTCCCCACCAGAACAACTCACACGTAATATCATCGTTTCTCTCCTAAAAAGCACCATTCTGGAAAAAATGTCTTACTGGAAATGGCGTGCCAAATTGTCCCGAGCAATTCATGGTGGAGAAAACTCCAAGTTCTTCCACATGTCTGCCTCACAACGGCTTCGAAAAAACAAAATCTTCTCCCTCACTCGAGACAGCTCGGTTTTTACCACGCATCACCAAAAAGCTGACATCCTGCGAGAGTTTTTTGTCACGCTCATCGGCTCTACTGTCTCCACAACCTGGACTTTTGATCTCGCGTCGATCTATCCTCACCCCGTACCTGGTGTTCATGCACTTGACGCGTAATTCACCAAAGATGAGATCAAATTGGCCTTTTTTCAAATGAACCCACAAGCAAGCCCTGGTCCCGATGGTTTCAGCCCATCTTTCTATAAAACCTTCTGGCCCTCTATCAAACAGGAAATACTCTCTTTTTTCGCATATTTTCACCAAGGTGTGGCAGACACGGAGCGTCTAAACCGTGCCCACATTGCTCTCCTCCCAAAATCCGCCTCCACAACATCACCTGACGCCTTCAGACCAATATCCTTGCAAAACTGCATGGTCAAAGCTATTGCCAAGGTCCTAACCTCGCGCCTCAAACCCTTCATCCCTCATCTCGTCCATGGTAATCAGACTGGATTCATTACCGGAAGGAACATTGCTGAAAACTATGTCTTTGCAGCAGATCTTATCAGCACTTGTCACTCTCGCAAACGCCCAACCATGATCTTCAAACTTGATTTTAGGAACACCTTCGGTTCGGTTGCTTGGAATGCCCTAGACAAAATTCTGGCTGTCCGTGGCTTCTCCCAAACTTTTCGTAATTAGATTCAAAATATTCTCCATACTAGCAAGACTACCATCCTCCTAAACGGCATTCCAGGTCGCTGGATTCCATGTAAGAATGGCCTGCGCAAAGGAGATCCGGCCTCCCCCTCCCTTTATCTAATTGTCGTCGATCTACTCCAGCAACTTATCCTCCAGAACTCCGATCCCGATCTCCATCACCCCATCTTTACCCACCTGCCCCCTACCATTCTCCAATACGCCGATGATACGTTGATCATCGCTGCAGCCTCCCCCGCCGCTACTGCCTCGCTCAAAAAAATCCTTCAGTATTTTGCTCAGGCTACTGGCCTCACCATAAACTTCTCCAAAACCACCCTAGCAACCCTACATGCAAATGAAACCCTAGCTGCCAGCACTGCCCTCGCCATGGACTGCACGTGTGCCCCCCTTCCTCAAACCTACCTTGGACTCCCCCTCGCTCCGACCAAGCCTCCATCCAATGCCTTCGCCCCGTTGATTGAACGATCCCGAAAACTTCTCACTGGCTGGCGTGCCAAGCTCCTAGACAGGGGCGATCGACTCATCCTCATCTCGGCCGTCCTTGACTCCCTCCTTACATACTTTATGTCTATCTTTCGCATTCGCAAAAAAACCCTAAAAATCATTGATTCCCTGAGAAGATCCTTTTTGTGGGCTGGCGAGGATGCCTGCTCGGGCGTTATGCCTCATTGCGTGGAAAAACGTTTGTACGCCAAAAAATTATGTGGTTTAGGGCTGAAAAATCTACAGGTTCAAAATAACTGTCTCTTAATGAAGTTTGCTGTTAAAGCTCTCTCGTCCACAGAATCACCCTGGTTAGACTGGCTAGAGCTTCAACACCCCAATGCCCTAGTCTCCTCGGGCCCCCAAACCTCCTTTCTATGCTGCACGATTTCGCAACAAATCCCAACCCTACAGTCAATTTCCTTTGTCTTAACAAACAGTGGAACGCATACTTACTTCTGGTTAGACACTTGGGTCACCCCAAAACCCCTAGCTACCACCTACCCACACCTCTTCTCACACTCAACACTACAGCTGGTAAAAGTGGCTAACATCTTGCGTTTCAGTATCGAAACAAACCTCCGTAATCGTCTCTCTCTAACAGCAGAAACAGAGCTGGTCTCGCTTTTGGTTGTTTTGCAGGACTTCGTGCCTTCGTCAGAGGAGGATCAACGGTTCCTCCTTCAGGGTCATGACTTCTCCACCAAGCAAGCTTACGACACCATTATGGCAAGGCCAGAAACGAACCTCATTGCTCCCCTCATCTGGAACACCAAGGCCCCTCGCAAGACAAAGATCTTTGCTTGGCTTCTTCAAAGATTGCCTAAGCACCGCCGTGAATCTTGCCCACAAGAATATAATCTCCTCGGACTTATGCACACGGTGTGCTACGCTGCCCGAAGACTCCACTCACCTCTTCATCACATGCCCCCTCGCCAACAAAATTTGGCATCGAGTTGGTGTTCTGCCACAGGATGATGACCTCAATGAACTTTGGGACGTTCCACTACCTCAACATCTGCCTAAGAACGCATGGCCCTTCGTCCTTCTCGCGCTACTCTCCAGCATTTGGGCTGCGCGAAATGATATGCTCTTTAGGAATGTTGATCAATGCTCTGTAATAACAATTAGAAACCTAGTATCGGACTTAGAGCTCTGGTCACACCGTCTTGTTGATACGGGTGACAAGGAGGACGTCTTCGCGTGGCGTACCTACCTCTCTGCACGATGCACCGTGCCTCTGTAATCTGGATCTGCTGTTTCTACAGCCGTTTTGAGCAATATATTCAGGTGGGGGAGCTCCCCCCCCCCCCCCGGTGATTCTAAAAAAAACTATGGCCCATCAATTTGTAACATGAAATTAAGCTTTCACAAATACAAGAATTAATATTGATATAAAGTGATAACTGAGACTTGATGTACCTGAGACTCTGGATGCCGGCGACGATCTCCTTGAGCAGGGCGTTGATGGTCTCCGTGAGCTCGCCCCACACGAATTAGCAGCACGTCTACTGTCTCCCTCTCCTCCATCTATGTAGAGTAAGAAAATCTATTCCATCCACTGCGGATCGAGGTTGTAGCAGTAGATAGATACTAGTTGGTCCGGTCTTGTAGCGTGTGGAATTTCAATTCAACACGACCAGCCAGATGGATTGGTTGAGGCGGAAGCTAGGGCTCGCTAGCATGGTGGCTTGGGACCCGGAGGGGCGGAGTAGGGGGATGGCAATGTTCTGGAGGAGAGGGGTGGAAGTGATGCTGAGATCGATGGGGAGGAGACACATTGATGCAGATGAGACAGACGAGAAGGGCGTATGGAGACTTACTGGGGTCTATGGGGAGTCACAGTGGGACAGGAAGGTGGAGACATGGAAGGTTCTACGCACACTAAAGCAACAACATCAAGATGGAAGGCCATGGATGTGTTTGGGAGATTTCAATGAAATTTTAAGCAATGATGAAAAGATGGGAGGGGCACCGAGGGGGCATGGTTATATGGACCGATTTCGTGAGGCTCTCAACTTCTGTGAGCTTCAAGATATTGGGTTTGAGGGTGACATGTTTACATGGAGGAATCACAGCGAGGAGAGTGCAACATATATATGTGAGAGGCTAGACAGAGCAACAACAAATGAGGAATGGTGTGCACAGTTCCCGGACTTCCGTGTGATTAACGGTGACCCGAGACACTCTGATCACAGGCCTGTACTAGTGATAACGGAGCAAGCAGCCACGGAAGGGGTACGGGATAAAACCTTTCGCTTTGAGGCTCGGTGGATGCAGGAGGAAGGATATGATGAGATGATTAAGAAGGCTTGGGAGGAGAGCTGGGTGGAAGGAGAAGGAGAAATGTCACGGGCCTTGGAGGGAGTGGCTAGAAGGTTGGAAAAATGGAATAAGGAGGTGGTGGGGGAGCTGGGAATGAGATTAAAGAAGGCGAATTGCGAGGTGGAGAAATGGAGGCGGCGAGGAATATCGGAGGAGAAGGTGAAGGAGGAGGCCTGGTGGAGAGGGGAGGTTGCACGCCTGGAAGAACTACTTCATATCAAGTGGAGGCAAAGGGCACATGTTTGGTGGCTGAAGGAGTGGGGGAGGAATACAAAATTTCTGCATAAATGTGCCACAGCAAGGAAGAAGAACAATAAATTGAAGGAGTTGAGGAGGGAGGATGGCTCGATGGTGGCGGAGGGACCCGAGATGACTAATTATGTGTGCTCTTTTTTTCAGGATTTGTTTAAAACAAAACGAAGCAGCAGAATGGAGGAACTAACACAGGAGGTTCAGGTGCGGGTTACACCGCAAATGAATGATTGTCTCATGAAGGAGTTCACCAAGGAAGAAATTAAGGTGGCCCTTGATCATATTGGTGACTTGAAGGCGCCAGGGCCGGATGGCATGCCGTCTCTGGTGTATAAGAAACACTGGAACATGATGGGAGAGAGAATTGTTGACGAGGTTTTGAAGGTGCTGAATGGAGGTCCAATGCCGTGTGGGTGGAATGATACATATGTCGTTCTCATACCGAAGGTGAAGAATCCTAGCAGGATAAAGGACTTGAGACCTATAAGTTTGTGCAACGTGTTGTACAAACTGGTTTCAAAAGTCCTTGCAAATAGGCTAAAACTTATCTTACGGAGGTGATCTCATAGAACCAGAGTGCATTTGTGCCATGACGCCTGATCACGGACAATGTCCTCATTGCTTACGAGCTATCGCATATGTTACTGAACAAGCGGAGAGGGAAGGAAGGATACGCAGCAATCAAAGCAGATATGAGCAAAGCGTATGACCGTGTCAAATGGAGTTTCCTCAAGGCGATGATGGAGAGGCTGGGCTTTTCTGATGCTTGGGTCAGTTTGATAATGAAATGCGTTACCACTGTAAAATATCGAATTAAGGTCAACGGCACCCTTATAGAGCAGTTTGAGCCGACCCGGGGTTTGCGCCAAGGGGATCCGCTCTCACCGTACCTTTTTGTCATATGCGCCGAGGGGCTGTCTGCATTGCTGCACGCTGCGGAGAGGGAGGGGAGATTAGGAGGTGTCAAAGTGTGCCAGGGTGCACCAGCAATCACCCACCTTTTCTTCGCTGACGACTCGGTCCTGATGATCAAGGCGAATAGCAATGAGGCCAGCGAACTGAAGAAGATCCTGGATCTATACGAGGACTGTTCAGGACAATGCATCAACAAGGAGAAGAGTGCGGTAATGTTTAGTGCAAACTCCAGGGCAGCACAGAAGGAGGATGTGAAGCGGTGCGTTGGTATATCATGTGAAACCTGGAATGAACGGTATCTTGGCTTACCGGTGTATGTGGGACGGTCACGCAAACAAGTTTTTGCTTACATCAAAGATGCCATCTGGAGGCGAGTACAGGGGTGGAAGGAGAGGCTGTTGGACAAGGTTGGCAAAGAGGTGCTCGTGAAAGCCGTGGCGCAAGCCATTCCAACATATGCGATGTCATGTTTTTATTTAACAAAAACCCTTTGTGAGGAAATCAGCTCGCTCATTGCAAAATTTTGGTGGAGCCAGCAGGATAGTGAGTCCAAGATACACTGGATTGGGTGGCCTAAACTGACGAAGTCTAAGGCGCATGGAGGCTTAGGGTTCAGAGACATTCATTGTTTCAATATTGCCATGTTATCTAGGCAGATATGGCGGCTCATTCAAAGGCCGGACAGCTTGTGTGCCCAGGTATTGCAGGCCAAGTACTACCCCGATGGTAATATCCTCAATGCAGCACCTAGGGAGGGTATCTCCAACACTTGGAGGAGCCTGCTTCACGGTCTGGAGCTGTTCAAACACGGCTACATCTGGAGAATTGGTAACGGCCATAATGTGAGCATTTGGGATGACCCCTGGCTGCCAAAAGCCTGGACTCGACGGGTGCAGACGCCAAGGAACGGGATCCTGCTCAGCAAGGTGCACGAGCTCATAAACCCGATCACAGGTGCTTGGGATGAACCCCTAGTTCGGGACATCTTTGTCCCAGAAGATGCCAACCTCATACTTGCGATTCCCCTACGGGACGGCATGCAAGATTTCATCGCCTGGCATTATGATGAGAAAGGGCTGCACTCTGTGAAACAGGCGTATAAGCTGCAAGTTAAGGTGCAGGAAATAGCAAGTGGGTCAGAGGCAGGCATGAGCGTGGAGATTCAGGGCTCGCTCGATGCATGCGAGAGTACTTTTTGGAGCAGAATTTGGAAGATGCCGTGCCAGCACAAAGTTAGAATGTTCACCTGGAGGGTGGCTCATAACTCCCACTGGTAGAAAAAGAGGTTTCCATACGCCCCCATTAGTCCCCAAAACAATCGAACCGCGACCAAAGGGGTCTTTAGTCGCGGTTCGGAAGGAGACCCGCGACCAACTATCTGGGCCCAGCGCGCTCGGTCGACAGCTGGCGGACGGGAGGGGCTTTAGTCCCGGTTGGCCTGGCCAACCGGGACTAAAGGTCCCCGAAGGCCTTTAGTCGCGGTTGGCCAGGCCAACCGGGACTAAAGGCCCATCCCTATATATAGGACTCAGCTCACTTCACTTCACTCAGCTCACTTCACAATTTTCAGAAGGGGGTGGTGGGTTTGCTTTTGGTTCCTCCTATGCACACAAGGTGTTCGATGAAATGCCCGAGAGCCTGAAACAAACATGATATGAAGTGTCCGAGCCACACTTGAGCTTTCTCATTTATTTTTCCTCCGCGATCGCGGTTAGCAACTTGAACCTTTCATGTGTCATTGATAAAATATGCATGTGTGTAGTTCATTGTTTAATTTGTATTATTTCTAGCTAGTTAGTTTAACAAATGCATGATGGTTAATTATATACCTTATATCATAATAATGCAGATGAATCGGCAATGGATGTACGGTCCCCGACTCTCCGGCGAGTTCACTACGGGTTTGAAAGATTTTCTCGTAGTGGCAAATGCGAACAAGCAGCAAGGTTTTATTATCTGTCCATGTGCTGTCTGTAAGAATCAGAAGGGTTACTCCTCCTCAAGAGACGTTCACATGCACCTGCTTCGGCACGGTTTCATGCGAAGCTATAATTGTTGGACCAAGCATGGAGAAAGAGGGGTTAGAATGGAAGAAGATGAAGAAGGGGATGATATCGATGACAACTATCATGATCATTTCGGTGATACTTTCATGGAGGATGATGCTGAAGGTGGGGAAGGGTTAGGTGAAGGTGAAGAAGAGGCACATGATGAGCCCGCTGATGATCTTGGTCGGACCATTGCTGATGCACGGAGACGCTGCGAAACTGACAAGGATAGGGAGAATTTGGATCGCATGTTAGAGGATCACAAAAAGTCGTTGTATCCAGGATGCGATAATAGTCTGAAAAAGCTGGGCTGCACACTGGATTTGCTAAAATGGAAGGCACAGGAAGGTGTAGGTGACTCATCATTTGAAAATTTGCTGAAAATGTTGAAGAATATGTTCCCGAAGAATAACGAGTTGCCCGCCAGTACGTACGAAGCAAAGAAGGCTGTCTGCCCTCTAGGTTTAGAGGTTCTGAAGATACATGCATGCATTAACGACTGCATCCTCTACCGCGGTGAATACGAGAATTTGAATGAATGCCCTGTATGCACTGCATTGCGTTATAAGATCAGAGGCGATGACCCTGGTGACGATGTTGAGGGCGAGAAACCCAGGAAGAGGGTTCCCGCCAAGGTGATGTGGTATGCTCCTATAATACCACGGTTGAAACGTCTGTTCATGAACAAAAAGCATGCCAAGTCGTTGCGATGGCACAAAGAGGACCGTAAGTCCGACGGGGAGTTGAGACACACCGCTGATGGAACGCAATGGAGAAAGATCGACAGAGTGTTCAAAGATTTTGCAGCTGACGCAAGGAACATAAGATTTGGTCTAAATACTGATGGCATTAATCCTTTTGGCGAGCAGAGCTCCAGCCATAGCACCTGGCCCGTGACTCTATGCATCTACAACCTTCCTCCTTGGTTGTGCATGAAGCGGAAGTTCATTATGATGCCAATTCTCATCCAAGGCCCTAAGCAACCCGGCAACGACTTCGATGTGTACCTAAGGCCATTAGTTGAAGAACTTTTACAGTTGTGGGCCAGACCTGGTGTACGTGTCTGGGATGAGCACAAAGGAGAGGAATTTGACCTACGAGCGTTGCTTTTTGTAACCATCAACGATTGGCCTGCTCTCAGTAACCTTTCGGGACAGACAAATAAGGGATACAATGCATGCACGCACTGCTTACATGAGACTGAAAGTGTACGTTTGGTTAATTGTAAGAAGAACGTGTACCTGGGTCATCGTCGATTTCTTCCCCGAAATCATAACGTAAGAAAGAAAGGCAAGCATTTCAACGGCAAGGCAGATCACCGGCCGAAGCCTGCAGAACGTACTGGTGCTGAGATATTTGATATGGTCAAGGATTTGAAAGTCATCTTTGGAAAGGGTCCTGGCGGACAATCAGTTCCGCGGGGAGTTGACGGGCACGCACCCATGTGGAAGAAGAAATCTATATTTTGGGAGCTAGAATATTGGAAAGTCCTAGATGTCCGCTCTGCAATCGACGTGATGCATGTTACGAAGAATATTTGCGTGAACCTGCTAAGCTTCTTGGGCGTGTATGGGAAGACAAATGATACAAAGGAAGCACGGCAGGACCAGCAACTTTTGAAAGACCCAGATGACCGGCATCCGGAATGGTTTCAAGGTCGTGCCAGCTACGCTCTTACCAAAGAAGAGAAGGTCATTTTTTTTTGAATGCCTGAGCAGTATGAAGGTCCCGTCTGGCTTCTCGTCGAATATAAAGGGAATAATAAACATGGCGGAGAAAAATTTCCAAAACCTGAAGTCTCACGACTGCCACGTGATTATGACGCAATTGCTTCCGATTGCTTTGAGGGGGCTCCTACCGGAAAATGTTCGAGTAGCCATTGTGAAGCTATGTGCATTCCTCAATGCAATCTCTCAGAAGGTAATCAATCCAGAAGATCTACCACGGTTACAGAACGATGTGGTCTAATGCCTTGTCAGTTTCGAGTTGGTGTTCCCACCATCCTTCTTCGATATTATGACGCACCTCCTGGTCCACCTAGTCGAAGAGATTTCCATTCTCGGTCCTGTATTTCTACACAATATGTTCCCCTTTGAGAGGTTCATGGGAGTATTAAAGAAATATGTTCGTAACCGTGCTAGGCCAGAAGGAAGCATCGTCAAGGGCTATGGAAATGAGGAGGTAATTGAGTTCTGTATTGACTATGTTCCTGACCTTAAGCTGATTGGTATTCCTCAATCGCAGCACGAGGGGAGACTAAGTGGAAAAGGCAAGATCGGAAGGGAATCCACGATATGTATGGACGGTCATTCTATGACTGAAGCACACCACCAGTTCTGCAAAATTCCAGCTTGGTGGCTCCGTACTTCGAGCAACACAAGAATATTTTACGCTCGGACAACCCGGGGAAGCCTGAATCCTGGATTAGAAAGGCCCACATGGAGACTTTCGGCAGTTGGTTGCGAAAACATTTAATGAATGACAATGATGTTGGAGATCAGCTGTACATGTTGGCCAAGAAACCATCTTCGACTACAGGACAATGACCCGTACTGTTACAGAAGCCGTAAGAGAAAGACGAACCGGGATGCAGATCTTATGACGAAGTTTGCATCGGAACTCCATGAGTTGAAGCAGACCGTGCATGAACTAGTGAAAGAAAAATCGGCTGCAGGGCCGCATGAAGATCATGAAGCGGATCGCGGAAGCCAGCAGCGGAGAAGCAGCGTGGCTTCCACGGATGCCCCGCCTGGTGCTACTGCACCGATGATCGAGATTCGTGCACCGGAGCCTCACTACCCCGTGGATGATGTAAAGGAGATGAAAGAATGTGATCTGCATTATCCCGTGGGGAACGTTTCCACGAAGGTAGCTAGCGGCAGTGCTTTACCCTGTACACCTGGAGCACTCCACCACAACAACCCCATTCCATATGGCTATGCTCGTGTCACGGTGGAAGACATAGTCCAAGGGTTTGAGGACCTGGAGATTGACAAACCTACACCCGAAGGGGAGAGAAGACTTGGGGATGTCAAGCGCCAGTTCATTCTATGAAAAAAGAAGTACATAGTGTTTCCAGGCGAGGCGCCAAGGCTAGCAAGTCCACCCCCCTCCGATGGTGGTGGTGGTGGCGGTGGTGGCGGTGGTGGTGGTCGTGGTGGTTCACCTACACCTCCTTCACGCCATTCGACGCCGTCCCCCGATCCACAACCTCCGGCGGGTACGACGCCCCCCAATCCTCCTCCGGCGGGTACGACGCCCCCCAATCCACCTCCGGCGAAGAAGCAGAAGCAGGCGGACAACAAGGAAACCCGCTCCTGGACTATAAACCCGGACCCTTATGTACCTAAGACCACAAGGGTACCGGAGCCATCACTGAAGCCTCTCCTCCCAAGGCCTGGGGAACTTAGTGAAGCTGAAACCAAATTGGCCGCGTCTGCTGATTATGAGAAATGGAAGGCGGATATGAAGGCGAAAAAAGAGCCTGAGCCCAAGCAAGTATTCACTGAGAAGCAAAAGAAGTGGGCTAAGGATTTTTTGACGACACCGTCCCAAGCCGAGCTGAATATGCCTGACGACTATGGACATGAACTTCGTAGGCAAGCAAAAATATTGAAGGAGGAGAAAGAAGAAAGTAAAAAAAGCGGGAAACAAGTTGACCAGCTCGGGATGCAGAAGAAACAATCGATCCCCCCGCTCATAGTGAAAGCCGGTCCGGAAGAGGACCCCGAGATCATAGCAGCTGCGGCAGCACTTGGATTGACTGTAGCGGGTGCCATGAAACAAGCGTCCGAGATGGGTTTGACTCTTCGTGCCTTCTTAGGCCTTGAGGATGCGCCAGTATGTGAGATAGCATTACAATATGTGCGGAATGGGCCTCTCGTCGAGCCTGCGCGGGAAAAGAGTCTACCACCACAAATGCGAAATCTGCTACGTTGGTACAAGCAATTCATAACATGGGCCGACAAAGAATATGTTTATGCGGATGTTACAGAGGAGCATCACACCAAACGGTACTCTGTAGAAATTCATATGAGTGAATTGTTCCAGCTGTTCAATCTGCGCGACCTCGACAAATCTATGCTGAGTTGCTACGTTCTGTAAGTGATTTATTTCTACCTCATCTCGTTCTTCATTGCCTGCACTATATATATATATATTGTCCTAATTATATTGTTGCGTACGCTATTATGCAGATTGAAGATTTTGGAATGCAAAATAAGAAACATCCATGATGTTGGGTTCATTGACCCACATATCGTTAATGGACATGTGTTACAACATCACCCCGAAGACGTGGAGAAAGACCTGTACAAGTTTCTTAGAAAGCATCAACTCAAAAGTCATATTCTATTTCCTTACCATTTTGGGTGAGTGTTTCTCTCTTGTGCCCATTCTCTTTTGTTTACTCCATGCATGGTATGTCTAATCGATGAGTTATGCATGACTGTGCATGTAACGTGTCCGCAGGTTCCACTGGATTCTGCTAAATATTGAACTTCACACCTCCAGAGTTCTAATCATGGACTCTATGGATTCGGATCCAAAGCGTTGGGCCGACATGAGAAAAATGCTGCAAAAGTAATTATTTTCAATCATTTGAGCTCTATATCGATCGGTCTCTTTCGTTCATTTCCTAATATCAAGTAACTAATAACTTCCTTATTCATTTAATTTTCTTTGCCCTGTAGGGTTTGGAGACGGTTCTCAGAAGAAATTGTCGGTGAATTCAAACATGAGCTAGATTTCAGAAGGTTAGTTAATGTGGATAAGCAGCCACCGGGGACCAATCTATGTGGATACTATGTTTGTGAGAACATCCGGAGACACACCACTGAGCGGAAGGCATCGGATAGCGTGCGGAACGCGACGGATAACTTGCGGAGGAGGCTTAGTCCAGAAGCTCGCTTCCGACCAATTCAAGAAGAATTAGCAGGATTTTTCATGAGGGAAGTCATCAATCCTAAAGGAGAACACTATACCGAGGACGAAGAAATTTATATGCATACCCGAGATTGAAACTTGTACGAAGTTGTATATGGTCATCCATCCTAATTGTGTATGGAAACTTGTTCGAAGTTGTATATGGTCACCCGAGATTGAATATATATTATATATTCCTCTTGAATTCTTCTTGTTTGAAATTTCATATGCATGTATATAGTAGCGTAAAATATGTGTACTGAAACTTTATCAAAATTAAAATAAAACACAAAATATAATATAAAAGAAATAAAACACTCCAAACTAAAAAGAAACCAGGTTTAGGGGGGCTAAAACCCTAAACCTGCGGAGGAGCCCTTTAGTCCCGGTTGGCCACGAGAACCGGGACTAAAGGTCCTCCGCCCCGACGGACCACGGGCGCCCACGTGGACGGGCCTTTAGTCCCGGTCAGCCACAAGAACCGGGACTAAAGCCTTTAGTCGCGGTCCGTAAGAGGCGCGACTAAAGGGGGGGTCTTTAGTCGCGCATATTTAGTCCCGGTTGCACAGCCGGGACTAAAGGCTGTTGCGAACCGGGACTAAAGGGCTTTTTTCTACCAGTGTCCCTAGCTACGCGGGCTAATCTGGTAGCTCGAGGGATGGAACTTGAGGATACCCGATGCCTGTTCTGCAACAGAAACACCGAGGATGGTGGCCACCTCTTTATACGTTGCAAGGCTGTGAAGGAGGTGTGGCGAGCTCTGGGAAAAGAGGGAGTCAGAATGGCTATGCAGAACTTTGACGCTGTGGGGGATGTTATGGATCACTTGTGGTCGCTGCCAATGGAAGACAGAGTGCAGATCTTGTATTTCTGGTGGGAGTGGTGGAACGAGAGGAATAGGCTGAGGAAGAACGAGGGAAGAACCCGGCCGGAGGAGATAGTGCATCGGGCTCGGACTGCTACCACGGAATACTGGGATATAGTCGGCAAGCAGAACCACAGCAAACCGAAGGAGAAAACGCAGTGGCGACCGCCGGAAGTGGACGTGCTGAAATTCAACTTTGATGGTGCGTTTGTGCCGGGAGGCAACCAATCTGCATGGGGAGTGATTGCGAGGGACCACACAGGAGACGTCGTTGCATGCATGGCGGGAAAGTGCGAGCACATCAACGATGCCTTTGCAGCTGAATTACAAGCGGCGGCTGGCGCAATGGAGCTAGCAACCCATCTGGGGGCGATCCGGATCTGCCTGGAGACGGACTCACAGCTGTTGCAGTCGGCGCTACTGCCGAAGGAGCCAAGCTTCTCGGCGTACGCCTCTGTTCTGGACGACCTAAAGACCCAAATGAGCCTATGGTTCTCAAAGTGTGATGTTATGGCGTGTAGGAGGGAAGCCAACGCTGCTGCGCATGAACTTGCTAAGCTAGGGTATGAGTGTAATGTGAATGAACCCACTCTTTGGGATGTTAATGTTCCGCCGTCTGTGGCTGGACTGATTGTAGGCGATATGCCTAACTTGGTTACGTAATAAAGCTTTTGCTTTGACCCTCAAAAAAAGGTATGGAACTGCCCATTCCCTGCGTGCATTTACCCTTGGGACCGCACGTCACAATCCGCCCGATGCAAGGTCCCACCTTAGCCACTTCCGGTCGTGCCGTCCTTCCTCACATGCACGCATGTCCTAGTGCCTGACTGAAACTTTACTATTCACTCACTCATGCACGCACGGTAGACTAGAAAAGTCACAAGTAAGCTTTGTTACTAAGGCATCTCCAAAGCTGCCTCTCAAAATGTACCCAATATCTATTCATGATGCGAGAGGAAAACCATCCGTAATTATCCAATTACATTTCAAATAAAATTTAACAAAAATAAACAAATTTGTTGCAAATTTAAACAAACAGGATGATTTTCATTCAAACTTGTACCTGGCATCGCTTATATGTTTATCATCTTCGTTAGTATTTAAATGGCTAATTCAATTATGTGTGTTCTCTTTGCAGGTAAAGTTCACTCGGGTCCTGGCGAGCTTCGGGTTGGACCGATGGGTTCCACCATTGGTCCCGCCGATCAGCCCGATGTGGCGGACGCATTTGGCCGGCCCTATATCCGCCACATTTATGGGCTAGATATGATAGGTGCCGGACAGCCTGAACGTTTGCGCTAGTTTTTTTTGGAGGGGGGGAGGGTTAGGTGGCTGTTTTTTGACTTGGCGGTGTTCGAGTTGTCCGACGGAGCATTTAGAGGGGGAAGCGGGGGTCCGGTTGGAGATGTTCTTACCCCTTTCCATTAACCGCTCAATGGAAAATATAGTTTGTTTGACTCCTGCCCTCCCATTTAGCGTTAGTACTTTTCCTGCTTGTGTTCGTGCATGTCCTTGTCCTTGGTGTCTTTGTTTACCTCTTACTTCTTGGTTTGTTTGAAAAAGAAGTTCACCAATTAAATACAACTTTGGATCAAGTTTTACAATGTCCATAATACACATGATGTGATGAGGAGTGAACCTCCATGGTTAAGGCAAGAAATTATTTTCATTTGTAAGGGGTTTCATATCGGTATAAAGACAACACATAAAGCATTTTCAATTGTGAATATTTAGAAAACAAATAAACAAACAAAATATGAGGGTAGAAAACACCCCTCTAGCTAATTGTAGCTATAATGGTAGCCAGTGCATATGTACATTTGCTTTGTCTAAAATTTGCCGGTGCACACACATGTTTTTGGTACGTTAACTTGAAGTGCATATTTTATTATTTTCCGACCTTTGGAGTTTGTGATTCTCCTTTTTTAACTCGCATGGCTGGTGCTCTGTCGATTTCATATTGATAGAGAAAAAGTAAACAATTACATAGTGGCTAGTTTATGAGGGAAAGTAGGGCAAAAACCAAACAAATAAGAAAAAGGGAAAAACCAACACCGACGCCGACCAAGCTAGACCACCACCACCAATGTGACCGCCACCCGAGAGTACCGGACAGAATCTTGCAAAACGCCTGCAAGGTAGAAATGTCTATGGATGCCATCGTCATCAATATCGCCCTCCGTCAAAAGCCAAGCTTTCGCCCTGAACTACACACAACAATTCAGCCCACCTCAGGGAAGAGTCCAGCCACACCAATTAGCTACCATGGCAACCTCATCTCCTAGGAGACGCAACCTAGTAGAGAGCAAGCATTCTTAGACCGGGCCTCCAAGGAGGAGAAAGATGCCCATGAGTGCAATCATTGCTAGCATTGACCCCGTCGAAGACCAAGCTTTCTCCAGCGCCTTGAGGCTTTCCATCGGAAATGAAAAAACTAGCGGTGCCGGTTTCTACCGGGGTCCTGCATTCGCCATGTGTGCAGCTGTACATAATGCATACGAGTACTCTACCGAATTTAACTGTTTTGTGATGTTTTTGTGGAATCATCCATTGTATAGGAACAGAGGATTCATTGCACTTAGACTATTTTACTCTTTCATCCCATGGTCCATGCAACCATATTTTTAGTCTGATTCTAAAATTTGTAACACTTTTAACTTTTGAACCAATGATCCGATTTAGAATCCGTTGGCAGATTAGTGAATAAAACTCATGTGAAATGTGAGATGATACGGCAATGAAACTAAAGTGAACCAATAATAATAACCTGCAAAAGATATTGTAATAAACCATAATAAAACTTATACCAAATCTGAGATAGAGCATAGAATAATGGAATGAAACAATAACGGAGACATGCAAAGAGGAATGCATGAATAAATACTGAAAAGATGTAAAATTGTGATGATATCGAAATGATATCGTGTAGAAAATATGTGAAGAGAACACTTTTAGTGTCCAGCCCAACCATGAAAGATATTGTGACAAAATGACATGAAACTTATTTGAAAGCTCCAAAAATAGAAATGAAACCTGAATGAAATAATAGTGAAATCTGGAATGGAAAAGTAGTGAAACCATGTAATCAAAAAAGTTTAAAGAAACATGTAAAAATACGATGAAACACACATGTAATAGTTTCATATAAGTTTCAATATGATTTCATGATTTGTATTTGATTGTTTTAGAGGTGTTCAAAATTGATCTCGTTTTGAAGATTTAAATATCATGAATACTAAGTGTTCAAAATTTATCTTGTTTTGAAGATTTAAATAACGTGAATACTAATATTCAACGGTTTGTCAATCGGAAATTTGGTTCAAACTATATAATCAGTACAAACTATATAATCAAATTGAAAAGAGTTGGTGGGTGAGATGTAACTCTGCTGTGGGTTGGTTCAAAAGATGACATACTACCTTTTGATTACAAACCATACCCACTACTCACTTTGTTGTGGGGTCTCCTCGCTAGCTGTCCCACACGTCATAGAGAGAAGGTAATATGATCTACATGGGTTGCACAATGCATAGTATGCAGTTGATAATACGTATCCCATATGTGTACATGCACACATGGCGTGCATGCAGGACTCCACTAGAAACCGACACCGCTAGAAAATCCACACTCGGCTTTCGACCTAACCAACCCCTGGGAAGGAGCCCAGCCACTGGCAACCTGCAAGACCAAGTCGAAGCTCCATCCACACCTGCACCGGTGAGCTGGAATCGCATGGAACTGAGAAAACCGCACCGCCACTACAACAACCATGAAGCTCAAACCAAACCAGCGCCAGCACCACGACAACTAGCACCGCACACCTCCTGATGGTGTTGCGGCCAACAACAGACGACCATGCCACGCAGCCAAGGATACCATCAAAGGCCGGCAAACGCGGCCTGATATGGCACCCAATCCATTACGCAAGCAATCGAAACCAGCTGCAGAAGCCTCAGATGTCGGATGAGCGCCGGAGCAGCTGGGTCGCACAACCCAGATGGGGGTGGTATGTTTCTCCTGTAGTTTTTATTTAAATTATCCATTATCAGAGTTATATTAGTTTCCACATATAATCATAATTCCTCATTGAAACTTTATTCAGAGTTGATTGCATCGGCTTGAGCATGGAGTGGACCACACCGTTGGTACAACTAAGATTATGTAATAATTCCCCTCTCCATGATCTAGGCCAACAAGAAGGGCGACCGATCTATCATCTTCCTTAGCGATACTGCCAGTCCCCTCTCTGTCTATCTGCCCCTTTGGCGTTGGGAGGGGGTAGGATCCCAGGGCGTCAATCCGGTGGTGGTAGAATTAGGAATAATGATAAATTTAATGAGGTAAAATCTAAGTTGCTTATATTCATGGCTGCTTCGATAGGGATGCCAGTTTTGCCCATGGGTATGGGTACCCGTGGGTACCCTACCCGAAAACAATGGCATGGGAAAGACTTGGAGAGGTTTTGTACCCATGGTCATGGGTAATGGGTATCCATACCCGTAAAATATATGGGTAGGGCATATGCGTACTAAATTGCGCCCATGGGTAAGCCAATGGATACTCACAAACAATGTTAAATGAAACTAACTCCTATGATATGTGGAGTGAACATCCAACTCTCATGGCCCACCCTAAATCTCATATTCCCTAAATTGTCCATAGCACATAGGGGCAAACGTATTTGCTCGCCACTCCTGCGTCATATGTGTCTCCTCAAGTGATGAAATCTCGACTTATCGTCATCGAACACCTGTCCATCTCTCGATCTAGCGATCCCCAATTTCCACTGCCGCCTCTCACAACGTCGGGGTACCACTAACCATTGCTCATACTCGCTTGATTCCTCCAAGAGGCCACCCACCGGATGAGGCCGCGTCGATGCTAGCTATACTGCTCGCCCATCATCACTTGAATTTTAGACTCATTTCTCTACTTTTTAAAAATTTAAATGCCATTGTACCCATTGGATACCCATTGGGTATAGGATACCCGATGGGTATGGGCATGAGTAGCAATTTATGCCCATGTATATTGAAACGGGTGGGTATAGAAGATTTCTGTGGGTATGGGTTTGGGCGGAAGAAGGTCGTACCCGCCCATACCGTACCCTACCCATGGCCATCCCTACTTCGAGCCCAAGTGATTTCTTTCATCGTTTTGACATGGAGAAGTTGTTGAAATTAGCTAAAGTTTATCCTGATGGCTTCAATAACAAAGATATGGCAACGCTGGAGCATGAACGTGACCTCTAAATCGACAATATACTCCTTGATACAAGGTTTTCTAGCTTGGACAAAGTAGGTAATCTGTCTAAACTGATGGTGGATACAAGGAGGCCATTGTTGAGAGATGTTTTTCAGCTATTAAGATTGTGAAGAAGGCACTGCATAAGAAAATTGGTGATGGTTATTTGCTCCATGGCCTAATTTGCTTTGTCGAAAATGAACTGCTGGAACACAATTCTGAAGGAAGTGATTGTTGATCGTTTCCATAAGATGAAAGATCGTCACCGGGAAATGTAATGGTCTAATACCTTGCATCGTTTATATCTTTACCATCTTCATTAGTACTTAAATGACTAATCTGATTATGTGTGTTCCCTTGACAGGTAACGACATTTATGTAAGAGACAAATATTCTTTTTTGCAACCTATAAACCATTGGGCTATAAAGTCTTTTTGTATGGTCTGTCCAGAAAATAGTTTAAAAAAATCAAAAAGTCCTGAAATTTTGTGGTATCAAACTCTTGGTCGACCATTATACTCACATACGAAGTTTCATGAAGGGAATGGCACATGTGATATCTTAGTGAAGACATTCGGGACCTTGCTATTCATTGAAACATTTTTATAGCTTCAATTTCACTTTTTTTCCTCGGAATACCATAAACATGTTTACCATCTGGAGTAGAATAGGAATTCAGCGCTGCCAACAGAATCATTTATTATAGAGCACCGCATGGAGACCGTCAAGACCCGGCTAGTTGTTGCACCGAGACGTTAATTATGACCGTCGAAGTCCCAGTTCGCGTGACGAGACAAATTCCGATCGACGACGACTTAACTCCGCGTGCGTGCTGAGATGACAATTTCGTCAGTGTGAACATAGTGACCACTTTTCTTGGACGGCCATACTGGCCGGGACTTGCATATGCCGAGATTAATGGAGGATTGATTGATTATAAAGTACAGTGCTTCTCTCGCGAACTAGCCACTTGTGAGCTTCGTGCTACTACTTGTGAGCTAGCTAGTCCCAACTCCCAAGAGATTAAGATGGGGAGGCGTGGGAAGCTGGAGGTGAAGAGGATCGTCGACGACGCTTCGCGGCGGGTGACCTTCTGCAAGCGGCGCGGCACGCTGCTGAAGAAGGCGCGTGGGCTAGCCGTGCTCTGCGACGACGACGTCAGCCTTGGCCTCGTCGTCTTTTCCAGTACCGGCAAGGTCGCCGGCGACTACTGCAGTCCGAATACAAGGTAGCTAGGCTGATCTGTCCCGTCCGTTTCTTACGTGCATGCGTATCCATAGATTACTGCTAGCTACAGTATAGTACGTTGCTGTGACATGGTACTCCCCTTGTCATTTGGTAAGCTGGAGTGATCTCATTCAGCGCTACGAGCGCGAGAGCACTCCCAGCACCCAGCTCCAGGTCCAGGACACAAACCAAGATGGTGATCATCATCAGGTACGTACGGTTCGTTAACAAGCAAGCAAACACGTACGCATACTACCTACAGTAGTACATAGAACGAACAGTTTGTACACTTAATAATGAATGAATCTTTGGTGCGTGCGTGCAGCAACTGTTGGCGGAGGTGGCAAGGTTGAGGCAAGAGATCGACCATCTCGAGGGCAGCCTGAGGAGGCAGACCGGAGAAGAAGACCTGTTGTCATCCGGCGTTACCGCGGCGGAGCTCCACGATCTGCAGCACCACGTCGGGTCGGCACTGGGAAAAGTCCGTCATAGAAAGGTAAGCAGGATAGGATCGGAGTACGTACATTTTACGCATCAAGCTACGTTGATAAATCTCCCTGCTCACATCACATGCAAATTAACGTTGAGGCTGTTGGAATTAACCACGAGTCTGGGACCCGCTCGGACCAGAAACAAGTCACCGAATAGGACTTGTAGTAGTTAGCTAGGTTAGCTTCTATATAATCCTATGTACCCCGTGTAATCTTGGTAACTCAGATCAAAGCAATAAGATAATCAGGAACGGCACGTTTCTGTTGCCATACATCGACGCCTTGTGTTCACGTGTCCTGCTAGTTGAGAATCGGCAGCCGGCAACGCGTACGTGTAGGCGTACGCCGCGTACGTGCGTTGTGGTACGGTGAGAATCAATCGAGCTACTAGCCTGCCAGCTTGCTCCTTGAATACGTACTCGTGTATCTCGACGGCCAAAAGTACAGATTGTCTGAATCGCGTCGTATAAAGTACGTCGGAAAGTACTCGATGTACGGGTCTGTGCCAACAGAGGCTTCTCTTCCTCCTTGTTTTGATGGGTGCAGGACGAGCTCCTGAAGCAGCAGGATGACCTTCTGAACCAACAACTGGGCTAATCAAATCGCAAGGTTCGCACGTACTACGTGATTTAGTTACAGTCGTATCTAAGTGGACCATGCATTGCAAACTTTGAGTACATCGCATAACTTTGAGTACGATTTTCACTTATTATATACCTACAAAATTATTATGAAGATATATGAAATAGAATTGTTTTGCAAGGCAAATACGATGATACTATTGTTACGTATTCAATTCATGTATTTTGATATATATTAATGGTCAAAGTGATGCATCAAAACCGTGCAAAATCAACAACTGTTCATCCGATGCTATGTTCACGCGTGGTGCAGGTGCACCTCCTGGAAGAAGAGATGCTACTGGCCACGGCGGCGTTCCTGGAGGTGGAGGTGGACATGGACATGGAGGCGTCGACGTCACTGCAGCCGACGTTGCCATAGCTCCACGGCCCAGACGTGCGCTGCTTCGGACTGCAGGACGTACCACGGCATGCATGCACGCGCGGCTGTGGTGATGAATTGAAGGCCGACTGCCAATCAACACACTGCTAGAAGTACTACCATGCATTATTGATACTACTACTATTAACTCTGGTGATTAAGGATAGTAATTAAAGGTTGCACACCATGCATTATTATAGTCCATGGTAATTGTCTGCGTTGGTTTCGTGCTGGAGGCGGATTGATACCGCCTGCAATACTCCAATTCTTTTGGTGGTGGTTTGTCTAGTAGAATCGCGTGCAATACTGAACATATCACTCATATAATTTCCTGCTATAGCTACCCCAAATTCTCTGATTTGGCAGGCAATACTCAAGCATAGAAAATAGCATAGTACATCTCAAGCATGACATCACATCACATAAAAAGTTACTGACAAAGACGCATAAAACTCATTGACAAAGAGCAGGTACCATTTCTTTAATAACACAAGTATACGACAGACCTGAAGATCAAAACTACGACATTTTACAATATACATGCAACAATTTGAATGCAGTAAGAATGAAAGAATGCAGAATGAGTGATCCCAATTCACCCGTACCAAAAAGTCATCACGGGTCAGGATTCATCCAGCCGAAACTCCCCCTTCTTTCAAGATATGTTCAAGCAAGAATTCAGCTACCATGACACTTATTGCCGCTAGGTCATTTTTCCACAGCTTGTTTCCGGTTATGTTTTAAAAACTCTGTAATGATTGATATGATACTCCCAGCATCAAACCGCAAGAATATCATCAACTAGAAAAACTAAAAGTGAGTTCAAATGTACTACCTCCCTGCTTATAGGATTTCCCGCCGAAGCCTTACTCATCACGAGGTTCATGCTGTACACATGGAACCCACACACTGGTGCCCCTTTCTGGCTGTTGGTGACACTAATAAATATTGTAGAGATGTGTGGTGATATCATCAAACAAATAATGTACAATGTGGCAACTTCTTCTGGTGGGTACTCACCGGAACATCATGGATGTGTATGAAATTATTTAAGGCAGACTTTGTTGTCCCTCCTTCATAAATGTATAGTTGGAATGGTCTGAAAATGCACAAAAGAAATGTATTCTAATATTCATTTATTATATAATTTAGATAGTGTTGATGTGAACTTAAATACACCTGTCAAGTAGCTTCTCGAGGTCCCAAAATCGGTATTTGACTGTTTATAAGAATCCAAATAATATACTTTCCCTTCATCCGTAAATATAGCAACAAGAACCTAGTGAAACCTAAAAAATATACACAACACATTAAGATTACCAGCATTTCTTTGTCTTCAGCTTGCTGGTTGGGGCAGGGTCGTCGGCAATGTCCTCACCAGGGACCTCAGGGTATCCCAATACTTCTGGGAGCACTTCTCCCATGAAAAAGTCATTTTGTGCTTCTTTATCTTTCCTAATTAACAAGGAGAAAATATCATTTGATCATACTGCAGAAGTAAAAATAAATTGTGGTCAGGGTTTTCTTGATGACTAACAAGCTTCTTCAATATCTTCTCTGGTCACTTTTCAGCGCCATCAGTACCATCAGCACCATCGACATCCAGAGTATTTTCAGCGTTCAGAGAATCTGTTCAGTAACACCCGATGACTTGTGCGATGGTTTTCTTGCTCTTACCCAATTTATGGTTCCCGGGTCATGGATGTAGCCAAAATTTGGGGGAAGGTTGGCGATCACAAGCTGCTCATCCTCCTGCTCTCAAACCTTGGCCTTGCCCGCATACCCAACGTTTCCCATATGATGTGGGAACTAGTTCAATATGGCAATTTCTCTGTCCTCCCGAATTTTCTCTTTAAATTCACGTGTGCTTTTCTGCCGCAAAAAATCATCCCACACACATGCCTCAGTTTGCCTGTAACGCTCAAAGGGCGTTACTTTCTGCTCAACAAACTTATTCACAAGGATTGACTTCCATCCGGCGAAACATTTTTTAGCAGTAAGAAGAGCTGACCGCATGAGAGCCTTTCGTGTTCCGGTTCTATAATGCAGTAGCCCAAGATTTCGCGGACGATTGATTCAAGATGATTATGCGATATAGATGCCCATTTCGCATTTGTATATTAGACTCAATCAGGAACGACAATCGCACAAACCTTTTTCAACATCTTTCTAGCATTATCTGGTGCAATTGGAGTGGCCGTGGTCAGATTGATGTCGGTGATCCTGAATCTGATTTCCCACCTTGGGGAACTCCCTACCACCGGATCGCGCCGGCCGGATTTCTCTCTGAGCGACGAACACATGCGTAGACGATGGAAAGAAACACAGTAGTACGACACAAGGAAACGAGTATTTTGTGCCGCGCAACTTCCTCGGCGTTTCGTTCTCTTTCCTTTTATTCAATGAGAAACAAACTGGGCGAAAACTACGCCACAAACGCACCATCCCACGGCTTCGGATCGTGGACTCACCCATACGCTACAAAAACGTAACCACGACCTGGCCGAGCGTGTACACCCACCTCAGACCAAGTTTAATGCATGCAACACGTTACATGTATAATTCTCAAAAAAAAAAACACGTTACATGTATTGTACCAACTATATGCAGACTCAACTATACACGATCACAATTCTTTGATACACGTTGAACATTTTTCAAATACATGATGTATATTTTTTTCAGATACCTGTTTTGAACATTTTTCGAAAACATGTCGAAGATATTTGAAATACACAATGATCATTTATTTTAATGGCACATAACATTTTTTAAGAACTACAAAAACATTTTTTATATGTATAAACATTTTCTTAATATGTCACATATTTTATCTGAGAGGTCCCAAACATTTTTTTCAAACTATGCACACATTTTACATTGTATCATTTTTTTAGAATACTTCATGAACATATTATTGAGATGCGTGAACATTTTTTAAAATTCCAAATACTATTTTTCGGAAGCTATCACCATTTTCTAAAAGTTGCATGATTTTTTTACACTTCTTTAGTTTTTTAAAAAATGTGTGATGAATGTTTGACTAAATTAATTTTGTAAATGTATAATATATATATATATAATATTTTTATAATTGTTTTAGAAATGCATACAAAAGTAAAAGAATGAAAAAAAAAAAACCTAGCACTACTTGTGCCGACCCACAGTGCGCTCGCTTGAGGCGATGGAAGCTTCCATCTCTCGTCTAGCGAGATATATGGGTGTTCTTTTGATTTAAGAAATATATGGGCTCTGGGCTATGTATCACTTGCTGCGATACAGAGCAGTTCTCCGGAAATGGGTCGGCCAAACACGTGAGAGGAGTACAAGGTTTTTTCCTTTTTTTTTATTACTCTGGCACAAGGTTTTTTCCTTTTTGTTTTATTACTCAATTCTTTCTTATTTTAAATGAGACTAGATTTTCGTGAAAAATGCTCATCACATCGTCCAAAAAATTCAATGCAGTGTTAAAAATTATTTTCTCAATTACGAAAAGTGTTTGTGACAATTAAATAATATTCCCGTGTTACAAGAAGAATGTACATGAAGTTTTTCAAAAACGTGTATATAATTTTATTTAAATAGTGTAATTCAAAAAAATGTTTCACACCATTCAAAAAATATTAAAAAATATTCATGTATTTCAAAAGCATGTGCGTGACATTTTTAAAAAACATTATACAATGTAAAAAAATGTTTGCAAGGAATAAAAAATATTTCGTACCATTAAAATAATTGTACGTGAAATTTTATATAAATATTCTGATTTTTTTTATATTTTCAGAAATGTTTATACAATGTAAAAAAATCACATGGTTTAACAAAAATGTTTAAAATTGATCAAAATAATTCTCAAAATATATATTTAAGAAAATGTACATCATGTATTTGAAAAATGTTCAACGTGTATCAAAAAATGTTCCACGTGTAGATGAAAATGTACAGTGTGAAGTAGACATGTGTTCAAAGAAAAAAGCAGAAAGGAAAATAGAAAAAAATAAACAAAGAAAACCGGTGAGAAGCCACAAAAAAGAAGATTCCTAAGAAAAACAAAGAAAGCCAAAAAAATGATGAAGAAACACACAAAAAAACGAAGAAACCCAGTGACAAAACACAGAAAAACAGTCGAAAACTAAGAAAACTGAAGAAGCAAACCGGAAGAAACGAACAGAAAATCAAAGGTGTACAACCGTTATTGAAACGGCCCATTAGCTGCGCAATGTAGGCAAGCCAGAGCTACATCTCGTAATAGGCGAGATAGATATAGCTCTAGCGTTGTCTAAAAAAAAGATATAGCTCTACCGAGATATGGAGCCCCCGCGAGCAAACGGTCCCTTAACACCACTGTGTTGGTACTGGCATCACAACAGAAAAACATAGTGCATTCAATTTCAGTATGATGATCAGTGTACTGTGTATTTGGTTTTCTGTGAGATTCCCCAGCTAGATTTTTCTTCTGGTGCCCCAGCCAGAGTCGAAATAGCTTTGTTACTCTTCGATGTTCAGAATGCAGAGTAGAGTTCAGAATTTGTTGCAGAAAGCACTAGATCTTATAACAAGGGGACACTTTCTATATATTTTACTACATTCCAGATATAACCACATATACGACACTCAGTCAGTTGTAGAAGATGTAAATTATACTTTAACAACTGGACTAAGAAAACTAAAAAAAATAAAGAACTTCATTTTTCACTGTCTATCCACCAATATATAATGAGTTTAAACCCTTCATGTACCCATCAGCCACCATCAGGACAAGTGTGTACTAGAACATAAACAAACTCCAATGGAACTTTATCACAATCTCAATGAAAATTACGCCTGGTGGCTGACCTACCTTTTGTGCCAATCTGCACTAGAAAGGTAGCTAGCAGTACTAGAATCCACAGAAGTCCTTGATCTTCAGATAACAAAAGGTAACAAAGTTCTCCTTCCTGAGCTTGGACATGGCTGAATTCAGCACCTGCCATCCTCGAGGCCGTGCCACAGCTTCAGTACGCGCCCTTCCCTAGCCGGGAGCCTGTCCAGGACCAGGAGCAGCCCCTCCCTCAGCTGCCTCTGGAAGATGGCCACCTCCGGGTCTTCCAGTGATGTGTCTAGGGTCACATCCTGCATTTCAAACACCCGTCAGACAGACTCATTCGCCGCATTCCGATCAGGGGACGCAGATCTGGCGATGCCGTTGTCACTCTCATCCTCCTCATCTTTCAGGTGTTATAGACAGGGTGAACGGGGTGATCAGCGACATTTGTAGCAAGGCAACCCCAAGATTTCGGGTCACATTCACTCGAACAAACCGCTCAGTTCATTGCGATGCTAAGCCGCACTAGGCCCATGTTTTATACAGCTCGAAGATTCGATACCCGCATATATATAATTCGAAGAGGTCTTTCATTTTTCACCTGGAGAATGAACCTATAAGCAGTTTTTTTTTTAATGAAAAAGGTTTCCCTCCGATTTCATTAACGAAACCAAAAGCGAGCACAAACGAGGTCCCGTCCAGGCCATCAGGTTTTTATCAGATCGCATCACAGCAACACTAAGCTAAGAACTACCCTGCCGCATAGGAATACAAAAGATGCATCGCATACATCATTTTGCCATAGAGTTATTCTCCCACAAGTTCAAGGTTACAAGCCGAACAACAAGAGAGGAGGCCTATCTTTCTTCGCTGGCCTCAGCCTTCCAGCCGCTGAACTTCTAGTCTCCATCCCTGCGTCGCCTTGTATATCTCACTTGCCACCCGCTCGATTAGTTTTGCTCCCAGTTGCAGTAGTTTTTCCTCCGGCTTTTTTCTCTGCGAAATCGACCAATCAACAATCCAGTTGCACATAAGGCGAATGAATATCATTGGATCATATATTTTCCTCAATCTGAAGATTATATCATTTCTGCATTTCCAGAGAGCCCAGAATATTGCAGCACTCCCCACCAAGACTAATTTCTTCTCTGGTTTCTTAAAGGTATTTAGCAACCCCCCCCCCCCCCCCCCCCCCAAGTAATCATTGTAGTTAACTGGGATACATCTAAGATCGAAAGCACATTTGATCAGGCTCCAGACCAATCTGGCCGCTGAGCACTCAAAAAACAAGTGATCTACATTTTCATCTTTTCCACAGTACACACATTCTTTTGGCCCCTTCCATCCTCTTCTGATCAAGTTGTCTTTTGTCAAAATGCTTCTTCTGGCCATCAGCCAGAAAAACATTTTAATTTTAGATGGAATTTTAATAATCCCACCCCATCATTGATCAAAAAGGAATACAGAGATTTAACTGAGAACTTTCTATTTTTAGTAAGCATCCACATGGGTTGATCTTTTCCCCCATGTATCCTCACTTCCTCACATCTTTGTTTCAAGTTGTTCCAAAGTTCAGTTGTTTCTCTAGTCAAAGTTCTTCTAAAGCTAAACCCCTGCCACCCTCTGCTCACAGCCTCTGCCATTGAAATATTATGATCAAAGCTGATATTATATAACCTAGGGTATAGGTCTTTTAGAGGTCTAGATCCTACCCACCAATCTTCCCAAAATCTAGTTTCATTTCCATCCCCAATTGTCTTCTTAACATGCTGAAAATAGTTTTTTTAACCCCCATCAGACTGCTCCAAAACTGGGAGTCCCCAGGTTTCTTATCCAGTCCAGGCAGACATCTATAAGCAGCTTTACTTGTTCTTTTCTTAGACGAGCAGGAATAACAAAGTTCAGATAAGAAAAGGTAACAAAGTTTACTGGGGATACAAATTAGATATTAATAGTTTCTCAAAACAAAGTTGCATATAGGAATAACCACAGTTAAGATAACACAGTGCAAGACTCCCTAACAGAGAACCATAACTCCCTCCAGGATCAGGATACAGCGAGGTAAAACAGATGCCAGGGGATTACAGAAACTTGAGCAAGATAGCATTCCACAAAGATCTACTACTAATTATCCAGAGGCGATGACGGCACTCGTTAGTGATGGTGCTGAAGAGATCCTTCGCCTTGCTGGGCCGAAGAAGCATCCATTGCTGCAGGAAAAGTAATACGCAAAAGAGAGTGTCGGTTGGATGCTTGATAGCCTTGCGCTAAAGATAACATTATTTCAGATGTTCCAGAGAGCCACTAAATAGCAGTAATCCCAAATCAAAGATAGATAATCGGTGCTCCCAGTCGCATCATATTTCAGCCAGGTAATCATATCTTGGACAGACAAAGGGCGCCAATTCCAACCCAAAAAGTCCGGAACGAAAGACAAGACAAAAATAGCAATGGGACAGCAAAAGAAAAGATGATCAGTTGTTTTAGTTTCCCCGCACAGCGTGATGTTTCATCTGTAGGCCCATGTCTACGAAGTATTTGTTCTCACATGGAGTCTCTATGACGGAGAACCCTCCACTGCCATGTAAAAATCCTGATCCTCCAAAGAAGTTTTAGCTTCCAGAGTTTCACCGATTATGGGGTTTGGACTCCCTGATGGGAAAGCCAACGATACATTGGTTTCGTGGTATAAATTTTGTTACCAGTGAGCTGGCATAACAGCTTTACTTTTTCTAGAGTTTGCAAATGTACATGAACATATACAGATGCAAATTTGTTTGAACTTTCATGACTAAGGTTCTTCCAGTAGCTCCAATAATAGCACACATAGAAAGTGAGGAAAAGGCATGACAAATAACCCTCACAAGTTGATGTAAGGCATGATGAGAAAGTGAGGAAAAGGAACAGATGCATTGGACACACATAGATTATTTTTTCCTTTTTTGTCTCTAATAGAAGAGAGGCAATGGCGCAATGCCACAAATAGTAACCAAAACAGTCACTACAGAAGCATTACATGAACAAATAAACTTCTCACATCTACACTGAAACTTAATGCTGCGTACTTTACACTACCGAAGATTACTTGATAGTACATAGATGGGAAAATGATTGGTTTACTCACTGTGAAGGGGAGCACCTGAGACATTGATCACCTTACCGAAGCGCTCGGAGGTAAGTTGCGCCCACTCACAGACCCCTGGTAAAATTTTGTGCAGGTCGGTATTATCACCCAGATATCTTGTGCCTGTGATCCTTGGTTCTATTGTCAGTTTCTCAAGAACAGAAGCATTTCCCAAGATACAGCACGCCAGCTTAATCTGAGCCTTGTAACAGCGAAACCCGCTCATGAAGACTGCCTTGAGATGATCATGCCGGCGCATACCCACCACCTCAGCACTGGACACACCACTGGATGACACATAGAACATCTGCATTGGAAGCTTGCGATCATTTTTTCAAACTAATCAAAGTACAGTTCTTTCTTCAAGGTCCGCATATTAATATTTCTTAATAAATAAAACGACACTCACATTCAATTGCAATGTCTCCAGTTGGGGTGCAGCATCCAAACAATAGGCCAGTTGAAGAACTTCAATGTCGTAATTGGCTTCTTGTGGTCTTGAATGGACAATTATTCTACAAGTCATGTGCCTCAAATGCATAAACATTCCGTCAGGTCTTGTTGGCAGTTTCTGCAACTGAAATATTACCCAAGCAAATAAGATGACGTTGGCAACAACACTAATTTTCAAGAACCATGAGGTAAGAAAAAAATTTCAACTAACCTGTGAATATTTTGATAGAGCAACAGATCGCACATTTAATATCTTCACTGGCAAAATGCTTGGAACTGCAGTGAATGCCTTGGCCAGTCCTTTCTTACCACTAAACATTATTGTTGCCTTCTTTAATTTTGAGCAACCATGATGCACTATGGGGACCACTTGCCCTTTGTACTCAAAATGAGAAAGATCTGCAGCATAAAACTCGACCATCTCCACTTCCATTCCATCAATTAGCAAATGCTGGAGTTTATCAAGTTGCTGTGGTATGATTAAATTAGTTAAACCGGAGCACTCGATCATCTCTAGGTCCTCAAGTGCTGCACAATTTGCCAAAAAGCCTGTAAAGTCTCCGGATATCGTGACTGATTGCAGAACAAGCCTTCTGAGTATTGTAAAGCCACATATTGCTGAGTGTGGCTTTATAACAACACCTCCAAGAAACAAGGACCGTAGAAATGAGCTACCTTGAGCATCTAATAAGGCCTCAAGATGCAAGTGGTTTACTTCTTCGAACACGTCCTTGAACCTCAGATCAAGATGTATTATCTTTGCCTTCGATGAGGCGGCAAACCGAATCCACCTGTCGAGATGAACAGAGTCCTCCTCGAACAGGCCACACCTGATGCTGAACTTATTGATCCCTATCCGACTATGCTGCTGAATAACACAATTTACTGTCTCAATGCATTTTGCTTGTTGTATTTTGGTATCATTCTCATGCAGATAACGGGGGCCTTTAAAAGATAAATTACAGCGGAATGTCCAGAGCATTCTCCAACTTGTTGAAACAATGCTTGTCCTCACAGCCTCTTTCAGTGGAAGAAGCGACATTATAACAGCTTGAACATCCTGTGACAAGAAAGGACCTGTATTTTCAGGATGGTTGAATTTTGACTAGAACTGACATTATAACAGGTAGACACAGTGACCTGAAACTGCATATATTTGAAAGAGAAATCTGAAACAAACTGCAATTATTTTATTTTATTTTATTTTTTGCCGCAGTTTCACTGAGTCCCTCATGATCCTTGCAGGCAAGTTAATGTGTTATTGACGCCGAAAACAAGTTAATAAAGATGCCCTAAAACAGCGGAAGCCCCAATCCCAGAAAACACCAGTCTTTTATGTTCCAAAGTTGCAGATCTGTGGTCCTTGGAGAAGACACAGGCAACACATCAAGAAGATGAGAAAGAGGAACTGAACTGACGGAACGGAAATTACCACGGGCAGGTCCTCCATCCTGAAGGACGGCGCGTCGCCGGCGCCGTGGTGGTGCTCCGACCTGCTCCGCTTTGCCGCCGGCCCCTGTCCCATGGGTTGCTGCAGGGAGGGAGGGAGGAACCGCAGGTTAACCGAGAAAAGGGATTCCTCAGATCGATGGGAAAACCTAGGAGAGAGGAGAGGGGAGAGCGTGGTAGTGTACTCACTTGTGGATCTACAGGATGTGGAGCAGGAGGAGCCACTTCGTCTTCCTCGGCTCCGGCCATCGCTGCTGCTCCCCTCCGACCCACGTTCCCCTCTTGGTGCCAAGGGGGCAACGCTTTGCAATTACTGAGAGCGGAGGTGTTTACAAGGTGCAGGCTTGCATAAGATTTCAATAAGAGCTAGCAGCCACCTTAAAACCGCGACCCTTAGAGCATCTTCATCCGCCTCTCAACAAACACCCAAGGCACATTTTTGATCGTCGGCGCTAAAAAAAATCACCCAGTCACGTCCCAAGAGACCAAATTTCGTCGGTTTGGGCCGAAATTGACGCCGGTGAATCCAGGTTGAACCCAACATGCTGGGGGCCGACCGGGGGCACCAGGGGAAAGAAAAATGGCACGAAAACAAACCGCGCCAGATTTTCCCCTGTGGGCCCACCGTGTCAGCGACCGGGCTTCGTCGTCCTCATCGCCTAGCCCCGGCTCCTGCATGATTCAATGCTGTCGCCGGTCAGCCTTCCATTGATGCGGCGGCACAGTGAAGGCGAGCCACCGCCGCACGTACCCGGCCTTTCCCGCCACGCGTCCACACCGCTCACGCCCTCTCGCCGCTATAAAAGCCGAGCTTCACCGCCGCCCGCCGCACACCCGCCATCGTCTTCTCTTAGTCTACACCGCCCAGCGGCTACCGTCTCTTCTCTTTCCTTTCTCTCTTCGCCTACACTGCTTCCAGCGCTGTCCATAGCGGAGAGGTTTCCCGGCGATGGGGCGTCGGCCAACGGCTTCAGCCGCCGATGGCTGCACAAGTGGGAAGCTCGCCTGCTGCAGGAGGCAAACGATCCGACGCCGCCCGACATGCGCGTGCCGGGCGCATGGCGTCTGAGCGTCGACGGCGTCCTCGTACCTCCGCCACCCTCCGACGCGGACCGCCCCGCCGAGATCAGGGCGATTCAGGCCGCCATGCTGGAGGACGCATGCCAACAACCGCGCTTCGCACTGGAGAACCACGCGCTTTGGACGGCGCACTTCCAGCGCCGCCACACATATTAATATTTCTTAATAAATAAAGAGCCCTTTTACGGTGATTGGGGCGGTACTGGGAGTACTTTCAAGTACTTACCCCTTCGATTTTTATTGGCCGTACGATCTGGTGGGGGATTAAAAATGAATTAACTTAATTAGTTTAATCAGAGAAGGGCATAATGGTCCAGGGTAATTTTTTTTCAACCGATCAAGTCCACGACCAGAACCACGTCTAGATCTAGTACCACGTCTAGATCTAGTAGCTCGGTCAAGTCCTCCTTCTCGTCCTCTTCCTTCTGTCCGACGAGCCCGGCGAGAGGAACCAATTCACCGTCGTCGGCGTCGTTCTCGTCCTCCTCCTGGTCCCCTTCACTATAAAAGACGTGGTCGGCGGCAGGAAGAAGAATAAGGCGTGACATCTGCGGCGGTAGTGTCGGTGGCGACGGCGGCGGCGGTATATGAGAAAGCCCCCCACTGATCCCATCGCTTCCGGACTTGCATCTTAAGGTATGAATCGCCTGAATCTCAACTTACTTTGATTCGTAGCCTGCACTTCCTACTTAGATTTGTTTAGTCATCATCGATTTAGGTTTCCCTAGTGCATGCAATTTAATTTAGCAGTACTTACATCTCTGATCACGTCCGATCCGATCTTGCGGGGAATTAAACTTGAGTTTATTAGAGTCATCATCCATGCTAGGATAGTATTTGTTGGGCGTTGATGATTGGTTTCCCTCACATGTCAAACGAGCAAAGTCTTTTCCATGCACTTGTCTTTGCCTATGAGCTATTTTACACCTGCAACATTGATAAACAAAAAGATGTTGATGATTGGTTTCCCTCACATGTCATATGCAGGAAGACATGGCGTATGCAAGTGATGAGAGTATGTTCGAGTATCTAAATGTTGTCAGCAAGATGTTTGATAGTGAGGCTGAAGGGTATGAATTCTACAACAAATATGCTCTTGAAAAAGGTTTTAGTGTGAGGAGAAGCTACGTTGAGTGGGATGGATCCAACAAATACATAATTTTAAGGAAAATTGTGTGTAGTCGTCAAGGGTTTCGCGAAGAGAAGCACATGAAAACAAAGATGGAAGATAGAAAGAGGAGGCCACGAAGTTTAACTCGTGTTGGGTGTAATGCTAAATTGGTCATTACGAGACAGGAGGAAACCGGTCGGTGGTTTATCAAGGATTTCATCGATGAGCACAGCCATCCTCTAGCCCCACGGGATCTTTCTTGTCTGCTGCGTTCGCACAGACGAATTAGCGATGAGCAGAAAGCGGACATTGCGGACATGGAAAAATGTGGGATCCGCAAATACCGTATTATGGATATTTTGTGCTTTCAATACGATGGATTTGATAAGGTTGGATGCATAAAGAGGGACATTTATAATTTTTGCCATGCTAATAAGCAGGAGACAATCAGTGCCGGTGATGCTAATACGGTGATCATGCACATGATGGCGAGGCGAGAGCGAGATGTGGATTTTTTCTTCAAGTACTTGGTAGACGAGCATGGCCATCTGAAGGGACTGTTCTGGGCTGATAGTCAATCGCGACTTGACTACGAGGCTTTCGGAGACGTCATTGTTTTCGATAGCACATACAAAACCAACAAATACAATCTGCCATTCGTGCCGTTTGTCGGGTTGAATCACCACCGCAGCACTGTTATTTTTGGCTGTGGTATAATTTCTCATGAAACAAGCCAGGCATACGAGTGGATGTTGCGGACCTTTTCTGATTGCATGGCACAGAAGCATCCGATATCTGTGATCACAGATGGGGACCTTGCAATGCAGAGAGCAATCAGGGTGGTCTGGCCAGACTCAAACCATAGACTATGTATATGGCACATTCAGCAGAACATTGTACGCCATCTGCATGATGATGACATAAAGGAGGAATTCAGATCTTTCATTTATGATACTTCTTCCATTGAAGAGCATGAGATAGAATGGATACACTTCTTACAACGGAATAAAGTAACCAGTGAGGAGTCTTGGCTGCATCAGATGTATCAGATGAGAAAGTTGTGGTGTGCTCCATATCTTGAGGGGCGTTGTTTCCTAGGATTGAGCAGCAATCAGAGGAGTGAGAGCTTGAACTCTGTGCTACATACGCATCTTGAGGGTAAGATGTCGTTGTTTGAAATGCTAGAGCACTATGAGCGTTGCCTTGCGTCGCGACGGATTAACGAAGCTCTCCAAGACGTCGAAGCCTTGCAATCCGTTCCATTTACAGAGGAAAATGCTTCGCCGCTTGAGAAACACGCCGCAACAGTTTTCACACCTAGTGCCTTTAAGATGGTCTTATGGAGCATAGATGCTGTCAGCAAATGTCAGATCAGAGAGATACTAGATGGATCAGAAGATTCCACTTATGTTGTGTCCAAGTAGGAAAGAATGGATAAAAAGTTTGGAGTGCGCATTGAAGAGCAAGGAGGTCTTTTGCACAGGGTGAGTTGTTCTTGCCGTAAGCTGGAATGCGCAGGCACACCATGTTCCCACATTTTTTACATATTGGGGATTTTAAAACAAACAATTCTGCCCAGTTGTTGCGTTCCCACTAGGTGGACTATGAATGCAAAATGTGCATACGCACCTACCAGAAAAAACCAGATGTATGACTATTCGGTAAGCCTGCAGAGGTACCGCGAGTTGCGGAATTGTAGTCACACTGCAAGTTTCAAGGCATGCCACTCTGATGAGGACTATCACCGTCTAAAGATGCTTTTGCAAGCACAACATCATGGCAAGCAATCAAGTTTTGAACAAGCTGACAGCAAGGAGTCAACTAATGCTCAGCATAACAGCATTAGGTTTGGCCCGTTGATGCCGCACTCGGAGAAAGTTGATAAGGTTCTTGATCCCGTGCATGTGCCAGGCCGAGGTGCACCGAAGAAAAGGCTGCAGGCAAAGACAAAGAAGTCAAGATCACAGAATATCTGTGGCTATTGCAAGAATCCTGGTCACAATCGACGTAAATGCGCTAAATTGCTAGAGGTACGAAATATGTTCATATTTATTTTTTGCATGTGTTTTACTCATAATTGATGTCCATGTGATTTATTCTATTCTTCTGTGTAGGATCTCGAGGCTAAACTGTGATGTCTACATACAGCATGAATTGACGATGAGCCAGAGAAAGTCGTGTGCCATTCAGCTTTGTGTGACGTGGTCTTTACATTCTATTTCATCGTGACAGTAATTTAGTGAAGTGCGGTTGTACTGCCATGTTACTGTATTAGTTCGACATCTTTCGTTTTCATTTTCTGTGTGTATCATTTGATGTCCAACTTTAAGAATGATGATGTATTTCGAACAGGAATAAGGGCTAGCATGGAGCACTTGTTATTTTCGAGTAGAATAATTTTTGTGATGTATTTCTGCACGCACGCACGGCCACCAGACGGATCTCCCGCGCGATCCCACGGTCTGCATGGCTCATGCATGGCAGGCCATTTTCCTACGTCGACCCAAACACCGGCCCATCCGAGGTTGTAGCTCTGGACGACCCACGTCGCGTACGATCTCGCGCGTTGTTCTCGTGTAACTAAAAATAGTCCCACCTCGCCCCTCGACCAGCTCCTTTACTTGCTTAAATACCTTCATCGAGGTGATTTTAGCAAGCGTTGGTCCTCATTGTAGGATGAATATGAATCTTCACCCTTACTATGGTTGTCATGCATATTCATAATCATCATGCATATTCTTCATTTAGAGATCATTAATGACTGACGTATTTTTTAAATAAGCGGGGCCCAGTAGGGTGTGCTTGGAAATATTTGAGAAACCTCCATGCACGTTCATCTTTGCTGCATGCAAATCGGGCGGCAGCCGCTGTGGTAGCAGCTGTCAAGGCCTTGATGAATCACTATTCACATGCAGGTCCCCGACTCTTGCATGCAGGTGCCTAGTTTTTGCATGAAGGTCCCTGGGTCGCATCATTGGTTGAGGAAGTATCTCTAGAGTTTTCGAACTGACATTGCCCACCACCTCCTCCAAATCACCCAAATCACCTCCTCCAAATCACCAAAATTATCTTGTACATGGTGATACAATGCTAGGTCAAGCATTCTACAATGATAGCTTGGTCAAACTAAAATTATTTTACAATGCCCCCTTGATGCATAGACCGATGTTCTCAGCAGTCAGTCTAGAGGGCATTATAAATTCAAAAAAAATCAAAAAAATACAAAACCTTGGAAACATAGCATTGTTTGTGCAAGAGATCATGTGTGCCAAAATTGAGGTGATTTGGAGGTGGTCGAAAAAATGCCCGCATTCCGGAGGGACCATTTGGTCTAAAACTTAAGCCAGTTTTTGAAAAAAGGTGAATTTTTCCACCACCTCCAAATCACCCCAATTTTCTTGTACATGGTGACACACATGTGCCAAACATGTCTATGAAAGAAATTTTTGAAAAAAAATTATTTTACAATGCCCCCTTGATGCATAGACCGATGTTTTCAGCAGTCAGTCTAGAGGGCATTATAAATTCAAAAAAATTCAAAAAAATACAAAACCTTGGAAACCTAGCATTGTTTGTGCAAGAGATCATGTGTGCCAAAATTGAGGTGATTTGGAGGTGGTCGAAAAAATGCCCGCATTCCGGAGGGACCATTTGGTCTAACTTAAGCCAGTTTTTGAAAAAGGTGAATTTTTCCACCACCTCCAAATCACCCCAATTTTCTTGTACATGGTGACACACATGTGCCAAACATGTCTATGAAAGAAATTTTTGGAAAAAATTATTTTACAATGCCCCCTTGATGCATAGACCGATGTTTTCAGCAGTCAGTCTAGAGGGCATTATAAATTCAAAAAAATTCAAAAAATACAAAACCTTGGAAACCTAGCATTGTTTGTGCAAGAGATCATGTGTGCCAAAATTGAGGTGATTTGGAGGTGGTCGAAAAAATGCCCGCATTCCGGAGGGACCATTTGGTCTTTTAACTTAAGCCAGTTTTTGAAAAAAGGTGAATTTTTCCACCACCTCCAAATCACCCCAATTTTCTTGTACATGGTGACACACATGTGCCAAACATGTCTATGAAAGAAATTTTTGGAAAAAATTATTTTACAATGCCCCCTTGAGGCATAGACCGATGTTTTCAGCAGTCAGTCTAGAGGGCATTATAAATTCAAAAAAATTCAAAAAAATACAAAACCTTGGAAACCTAGCATTGTTTGTGCAAGAGATCATGTGTGCCAAAATTGAGGTGATTTGGAGGTGGTCGAAAAAATGCCCGCATTCCGGAGGGACCATTTGGTCTAAACTTAAGCCAGTTTTTGAAAAAAGGTGAATTTTTCCACCACCTCCAAATCACCCCAATTTTCTTGTACATGGTGACACACATGTGCCAAACATGTCTATGAAAGAAATTTTTGAAAAAAATTATTTTACAATGCCCCCTTGATGCATAGACCGATATTTTCAGCAGTCAGTCTAGAGGGCATTATAAATTCAAAAAAATTCAAAAAAATACAAAACCTTGGAAACCTAGCATTGTTTGTGCAAGAGATCATGTGTGCCAAAATTGAGGTGATTTGGAGGTGGTCGAAAAAATGCCCGCATTCCGGAGGGACCATTTGGTCTAACTTAAGCCAGTTTTTGAAAAAGGTGAATTTTTCCACCACCTCCAAATCACCCCAATTTTCTTGTACATGGTGACACACATGCGCCAAACATGTCTATGAAAGAAATTTTTGGAAAAAATTATTTTACAATGCCCCCTTGATGCATAGACCGATGTTTTCAGCAGTCAGTCTAGAGGGCATTATAAATTCAAAAAAATTCAAAAAATACAAAACCTTGGAAACCTAGCATTGTTTGTGCAAGAGATCATGTGTGCCAAAATTGAGGTGATTTGGAGGTGGTCGAAAAAATGCCCGCATTCCGGAGGGACCATTTGGTCTTTTTAACTTAAGCCAGTTTTTGAAAAAAGGTGAATTTTTCCACCACCTCCAAATCACCCCAATTTTCTTGTACATGGTGACACACATGTGCCAAACATGTCTATGAAAGAAATTTTTGGAAAAAATTATTTTACAATGCCCCCTTGAGGCATAGACCGATGTTTTCAGCAGTCAATCTAGAGGGCATTATAAATTCAAAAAAATTCAAAAAAATACAAAACCTTGGAAACCTAGCATTGTTTGTGCAAGAGATCATGTGTGCCAAAATTGAGGTGATTTGGAGGTGGTCGAAAAAATGCCCGCATTCCGGAGGGACCATTTGGTCTAAACTTAAGCCAGTTTTTGAAAAAAGGTGAATTTTTCCACCACCTCCAAATCACCCCAATTTTCTTGTACATGGTGACACACATGTGCCAAACATGTCTATGAAAGAAATTTTTGAAAAAAATTATTTTACAATGCCCCCTTGATGCATAGACCGATGTTTTCAGCAGTCTGTCTAGAGGGCATTATAAATTCAAAAAAATTCAAAAAAATACAAAACCTTGGAAACCTAGCATTGTTTGTGCAAGAGATCATGTGTGCCAAAATTGAGGTGATTTGGAGGTGGTCGAAAAAATGCCCGCATTCCGGAGGGACCATTTGGTCTAACTTAAGCCAGTTTTTGAAAAAGGTGAATTTTTCCACCACCTCCAAATCACCCCAATTTTCTTGTACATGGTGACACACATGCGCCAAACATGTCTATGAAAGAAATTTTTGGGAAAGTTATTTTACAATGCCCCCTTGATGCATAGACCGATGTTTTCAGCAGTCAGTCTAGAGGGCATTATAAATTCAAAAAAATTCAAAAAATACAAAACCTTGGAAACCTAGCATTGTTTGTGCAAGAGATCATGTGTGCCAAAATTGAGGTGATTTGGAGGTGGTCGAAAAAATGCCCGCATTCCGGAGGGACCATTTGGTCTTTTAACTTAAGCCAGTTTTTGAAAAAAGGTGAATTTTTCCACCACCTCCAAATCACCCCAATTTTCTTGTACATGGTGACACACATGTGCCAAACATGTCTATGAAAGAAATTTTTGGAAAAATTTATTTTACAATGCCCCCTTGAGGCATAGACCGATGTTTTCAGCAGTCAGTCTAGAGGGCATTATAAATTCAAAAAAATTCAAAAAAATACAAAACCTTGGAAACCTAGCATTGTTTGTGCAAGAGATCATGTGTGCCAAAATTGAGGTGATTTGGAGGTGGTCGAAAAAATGCCCGCATTCCGGAGGGACCATTTGGTCTAAACTTAAGCCAGTTTTTGAAAAAAGGTGAATTTTTCCACCACCTCCAAATCACCCCAATTTTCTTGTACATGGTGACACACATGTGCCAAACATGTCTATGAAAGAAATTTTTGAAAAAAATTATTTTACAATGCCCCCTTGATGCATAGACCGATGTTTTCAGCAGTCTGTCTAGAGGGCATTATAAATTCAAAAAAATTCAAAAAAATACAAAACCTTGGAAACCTAGCATTGTTTGTGCAAGAGATCATGTGTGCCAAAATTGAGGTGATTTGGAGGTGGTCGAAAAAATGCCCGCATTCCGGAGGGACCATTTGGTCTAACTTAAGCCAGTTTTTGAAAAAGGTGAATTTTTCCACCACCTCCAAATCACCCCAATTTTCTTGTACATGGTGACACACATGCGCCAAACATGTCTATGAAAGAAATTTTTGGGAAAGTTATTTTACAATGCCCCCTTGATGCATAGACCGATGTTTTCAGCAGTCAGTCTAGAGGGCATTATAAATTCAAAAAAATTCAAAAAATACAAAACCTTGGAAACCTAGCATTGTTTGTGCAAGAGATCATGTGTGCCAAAATTGAGGTGATTTGGAGGTGGTCGAAAAAATGCCCGCATTCCGGAGGGACCATTTGGTCTTTTTAACTTAAGCCAGTTTTTGAAAAAAGGTGAATTTTTCCACCACCTCCAAATCACCCCAATTTTCTTGTACATGGTGACACACATGTGCCAAACATGTCTATGAAAGAAATTTTTGGAAAAATTTATTTTACAATGCCCCCTTGAGGCATAGACCGATGTTTTCAGCAGTCAGTCTAGAGGGCATTATAAATTCAAAAAAATTCAAAAAAATACAAAACCTTGGAAACCTAGCATTGTTTGTGCAAGAGATCATGTGTGCCAAAATTGAGGTGATTTGGAGGTGGTCGAAAAAATGCCCGCATTCCGGAGGGACCATTTGGTCTAACTTAAGCCAGTTTTTGAAAAAGGTGAATTTTTCCACCACCTCCAAATCACCCCAATTTTCTTGTACATTGTGACACACATGCGCCAAACATGTCTATGAAAGAAATTTTTGGGAAAGTTATTTTACAATGCCCCCTTGATGCATAGACCGATGTTTTCAGCAGTCAGTCTAGAGGGCATTATAAATTCAAAAAAATTCAAAAAATACAAAACCTTGGAAACCTAGCATTGTTTGTGCAAGAGATCATGTGTGCCAAAATTGAGGTGATTTGGAGGTGGTCGAAAAAATGCCCGCATTCCGGAGGGACCATTTGGTCTTTTAACTTAAGCCAGTTTTTGAAAAAAGGTGAATTTTTCCACCACCTCCAAATCACCCCAATTTTATTGTACATGGTGACACACATGCGCCAAACATGTCTATGAAAGAAATTTTTGGAAAAAATTATTTTACAATGCCCCCTTGAGGCATAGACCGATGTTTTCAGCAGTCAGTCTAGAGGGCATTATAAATTCAAAAAAATTCAAAAATATACAAAACCTTGGAAACCTAGCATTGTTTGTGCAAGAGATCATGTGTGCCAAAATTGAGGTGATTTGGAGGTGGTCGAAAAAATGCCCGCATTCCGGAGGGACCATTTGGTCTAAACTTAAGCCAGTTTTTGAAAAAAGGTGAATTTTTCCACCACCTCCAAATCACCCCAATTTTCTTGTACATGGTGACACACATGTGCCAAACATGTCTATGAAAGAAATTTTTGAAAAAAATTATTTTACAATGCCCCCTTGATGCATAGACCGACGTTTTCAGCAGTCAGTCTAGAGGGCATTATAAATTCAAAAAAATTCAAAAAAATACAAAACCTTGGAAACCTAGCATTGTTTGTGCAAGAGATCATGTGTGCCAAAATTGAGGTGATTTGGAGGTGGTCGAAAAAATGCCCGCATTCCGGAGGGACCATTTGGTCTAACTTAAGCCAGTTTTTGAAAAAGGTGAATTTTTCCACCACCTCCAAATCACCCCAATTTTCTTGTACATGGTGACACACATGCGCCAAACATGTCTATGAAAGAAATTTTTGGAAAAAATTATTTTACAATGCCCCCTTGATGCATAGACCGATGTTTTCAGCAGTCAGTCTAGAGGGCATTATAAATTCAAAAAAATTCAAAAAATACAAAACCTTGGAAACCTAGCATTGTTTGTGCAAGAGATCATGTGTGCCAAAATTGAGGTGATTTGGAGGTGGTCGAAAAAATGCCCGCATTCCGGAGGGACCATTTGGTCTTTTTAACTTAAGCCAGTTTTTGAAAAAAGGTGAATTTTTCCACCACCTCCAAATCACCCCAATTTTCTTGTACATGGTGACACACATGTGCCAAACATGTCTATGAAAGAAATTTTTGAAAAAAATTATTTTACAATGCCCCCTTGAGGCATAGACCGATGTTTTCAGCAGTCAGTCTAGAGGGCATTATAAATTCAAAAAAATTCAAAAAAATACAAAACCTTGGAAACCTAGCATTGTTTGTGCAAGAGATCATGTGTGCCAAAATTGAGGTGATTTGGAGGTGGTCGAAAAAATGCCCGCATTCCGGAGGGACCATTTGGTCTAAACTTAAGCCAGTTTTTGAAAAAAGGTGAATTTTTCCACCACCTCCAAATCACCCCAATTTTCTTGTACATGGTGACACACATGTGCCAAACATGTCTATGAAAGAAATTTTTGAAAAAAATTATTTTACAATGCCCCCTTGATGCATAGACCGATGTTTTCAGCAGTCAGTCTAGAGGGCATTATAAATTCAAAAAAATTCAAAAAAATACAAAACCTTGGAAACCTAGCATTGTTTGTGCAAGAGATCATGTGTGCCAAAATTGAGGTGATTTGGAGGTGGTCGAAAAAATGCCCGCATTCCGGAGGGACCATTTGGTCTAACTTAAGCCAGTTTTTGAAAAAGGTGAATTTTTCCACCACCTCCAAATCACCCCAATTTTCTTGTACATGGTGACACACATGCGCCAAACATGTCTATGAAAGAAATTTTTGGGAAAGTTATTTTACAATGCCCCCTTGATGCATAGACCGATGTTTTCAGCAGTCAGTCTAGAGGGCATTATAAATTCAAAAAAATTCAAAAAATACAAAACCTTGGAAACCTAGCATTGTTTGTGCAAGAGATCATGTGTGCCAAAATTGAGGTGATTTGGAGGTGGTCGAAAAAATGCCCGCATTCCGGAGGGACCATTTGGTCTTTTAACTTAAGCCAGTTTTTGAAAAAAGGTGAATTTTTCCACCACCTCCAAATCACCCCAATTTTCTTGTACATGGTGACACACATGTGCCAAACATGTCTATGAAAGAAATTTTTGGAAAAAATTATTTTACAATGCCCCCTTGAGGCATAGACCGATGTTTTCAGCAGTCAGTCTAGAGGGCATTATAAATTCAAAAAAATTCAAAAATATACAAAACCTTGGAAACCTAGCATTGTTTGTGCAAGAGATCATGTGTGCCAAAATTGAGGTGATTTGGAGGTGGTCGAAAAAATGCCCGCATTCCGGAGGGACCATTTGGTCTAAACTTAAGCCAGTTTTTGAAAAAAGGTGAATTTTTCCACCACCTCCAAATCACCCCAATTTTCTTGTACATGGTGACACACATGTGCCAAACATGTCTATGAAAGAAATTTTTGAAAAAAATTATTTTACAATGCCCCCTTGATGCATAGACCGATGTTTTCAGCAGTCAGTCTAGAGGGCATTATAAATTCAAAAAAATTCAAAAAAATACAAAACCTTGGAAACCTAGCATTGTTTGTGCAAGAGATCATGTGTGCCAAAATTGAGGTGATTTGGAGGTGGTCGAAAAAATGCCCGCATTCCGGAGGGACCATTTGGTCTAACTTAAGCCAGTTTTTGAAAAAGGTGAATTTTTCCACCACCTCCAAATCACCCCAATTTTCTTGTACATGGTGACACACATGCGCCAAACATGTCTATGAAAGAAATTTTTGGAAAAAATTATTTTACAATGCCCCCTTGATGCATAGACCGATGTTTTCAGCAGTCAGTCTAGAGGGCATTATAAATTCAAAAAAATTCAAAAAATACAAAACCTTGGAAACCTAGCATTGTTTGTGCAAGAGATCATGTGTGCCAAAATTGAGGTGATTTGGAGGTGGTCGAAAAAATGCCCGCATTCCGGAGGGACCATTTGGTCTTTTTAACTTAAGCCAGTTTTTGAAAAAAGGTGAATTTTTCCACCACCTCCAAATCACCCCAATTTTCTTGTACATGGTGACACACATGTGCCAAACATGTCTATGAAAGAAATTTTTGGAAAAAATTATTTTACAATGCCCCCTTGAGGCATAGACCGATGTTTTCAGCAGTCAATCTAGAGGGCATTATAAATTCAAAAAAATTCAAAAAAATACAAAACCTTGGAAACCTAGCATTGTTTGTGCAAGAGATCATGTGTGCCAAAATTGAGGTGATTTGGAGGTGGTCGAAAAAATGCCCGCATTCCGGAGGGACCATTTGGTCTTTTAACTTAAGCCAGTTTTTGAAAAAAGGTGAATTTTTCCACCACCTCCAAATCACCCCAATTTTCTTGTACATGGTGACACACATGCTCCAAACATGTCTATGAAAGAAATTTTTGGGAAAGTTATTTTACAATGCCCCCTTGATGCATAGACCGATGTTTTCAGCAGTCAGTCTAGAGGGCATTATAAATTCAAAAAAATTCAAAAAATACAAAACCTTGGAAACCTAGCATTGTTTGTGCAAGAGATCATGTGTGCCAAAATTGAGGTGATTTGGAGGTGGTCGAAAAAATGCCCGCATTCCGGAGGGACCATTTGGTCTTTTAACTTAAGCCAGTTTTTGAAAAAAGGTGAATTTTTCCACCACCTCCAAATCACCCCAATTTTCTTGTACATGGTGACACACATGTGCCAAACATGTCTATGAAAGAAATTTTTGGAAAAAATTATTTTACAATGCCCCCTTGAGGCATAGACCGATGTTTTCAGCAGTCTGTCTAGAGGGTATTATAAATTCAAAAAAATTCAAAAAAATACAAAACCTTGGAAACCTAGCATTGTTTGTGCAAGAGATCATGTGTGCCAAAATTGAGGTGATTTGGAGGTGGTCGAAAAAATGCCCGCATTCCGGAGGGACCATTTGGTCTAAACTTAAGCCAGTTTTTGAAAAAGGTGAATTTTTCCACCACCTCCAAATCACCCCAATTTTCTTGTACATGGTGACACACATGTGCCAAACATGTCTATGAAAGAAATTTTTGAAAAAAATTATTTTACAATGCCCCCTTGATGCATAGACCGATGTTTTCAGCAGTCAGTCTAGAGGGCATTATAAATTCAAAAAAATTCAAAAAAATACAAAACCTTGGAAACCTAGCATTGTTTGTGCAAGAGATCATGTGTGCCAAAATTGAGGTGATTTGGAGGTGGTCGAAAAAATTCCCGCATTCCGGAGGGACCATTTGGTCTAACTTAAGCAAGTTTTTGAAAAAGGTGAATTTTTCCACCACCTCCAAATCACCCCAATTTTCTTGTACATGGTGACACACATGCGCCAAACATGTCTATGAAAGAAATTTTTGGGAAAGTTATTTTACAATGCCCCCTTGATGCATAGACCGATGTTTTCAGCAGTCAGTCTAGAGGGCATTATAAATTCAAAAAAATTCAAAAAATACAAAACCTTGGAAACCTAGCATTGTTTGTGCAAGAGATCATGTGTGCCAAAATTGAGGTGATTTGGAGGTGGTCGAAAAAATGCCCGCATTCCGGAGGGACCATTTGGTCTTTTAACTTAAGCCAGTTTTTGAAAAAAGGTGAATTTTTCCACCACCTCCAAATCACCCCAATTTTCTTGTACATGGTGACACACATGTGCCAAACATGTCTATGAAAGAAATTTTTGGAAAAAATTATTTTACAATGCCCCCTTGAGGCATAGACCGATGTTTTCAGCAGTCAGTCTAGAGGGCATTATAAATTCAAAAAAATTCAAAAAAATACAAAACCTTGGAAACCTAGCATTGTTTGTGCAAGAGATCATGTGTGCCAAAATTGAGGTGATTTGGAGGTGGTCGAAAAAATGCCCGCATTCCGGAGGGACCATTTGGTCTAAACTTAAGCCAGTTTTTGAAAAAAGGTGAATTTTTCCACCACCTCCAAATTACCCCAATTTTCTTGTACATGGTGACACACATGTGCCAAACATGTCTATGAAAGAAATTTTTGAAAAAAATTATTTTACAATGCCCCCTTGATGCATAGACCGATGTTTTCAGCAGTCAGTCTAGAGGGCATTATAAATTCAAAAAAATTCAAAAAAATACAAAACCTTGGAAACCTAGCATTGTTTGTGCAAGAGATCATGTGTGCCAAAATTGAGGTGCTTTGGAGGTGGTCGAAAAAATGCCCGCATTCCGGAGGGACCATTTGGTCTAACTTAAGCCAGTTTTTGAAAAAGGTGAATTTTTCCACCACCTCCAAATCACCCCAATTTTCTTGTACATGGTGACACACATGTGCCAAACATGTCTATGAAAGAAATTTTTGGAAAAAATTATTTTACAATGCCCCCTTGATGCATAGACCGATGTTTTCAGCAGTCAGTCTAGAGGGCATTATAAATTCAAAAAAATTCAAAAAATACAAAACCTTGGAAACCTAGCATTGTTTGTGCAAGAGATCATGTGTGCCAAAATTGAGGTGATTTGGAGGTGGTCGAAAAAATGCCCGCATTCCGGAGGGACCATTTGGTCTAAACTTAAGCCAGTTTTTGAAAAAAGGTGAATTTTTCCACCACCTCCAAATCACCCCAATTTTCTTGTACATGGTGACACACATGTGCCAAACATGTCTATGAAAGAAATTTTTGAAAAAAATTATTTTACAATGCCCCCTTGATGCATAGACCGATGTTTTCAGCAGTCAGTCTAGAGGGCATTATAAATTCAAAAAAATTCAAAAAAATACAAAACCTTGGAAACCTAGCATTGTTTGTGCAAGAGATCATGTGTGCCAAAATTGAGGTGATTTGGAGGTGGTCGAAAAAATGCCCGCATTCCGGAGGGACCATTTGGTCTAACTCAAGCCAGTTTTTGAAAAAGGTGAATTTTTCCACCACCTCCAAATCACCCCAATTTTCTTGTACATGGTGACACACATGTGCCAAACATGTCTATGAAAGAAATTTTTGGGAAAGTTATTTTACAATGCCCCCTTGATGCATAGACCGATGTTTTCAGCAGTCAGTCTAGAGGGCATTATAAATTCAAAAAAATTCAAAAAATACAAAACCTTGGAAACCTAGCATTGTTTGTGCAAGAGATCATATGTGCCAAAATTGAGGTGATTTGGAGGTGGTCGAAAAAATGCCCGCATTCCGGAGGGACCATTTGGTCTTTTAACTTAAGCCAGTTTTTGAAAAAAGTTGAATTTTTCCACCACCTCCAAATCACCCCAATTTTCTTGTACATGGTGACACACATGTGCCAAACATGTCTATGAAAGAAATTTTTGGAAAAAATTATTTTACAATGCCCCCTTGAGGCATAGACCGATGTTTTCAGCAGTCAGTCTAGAGGGCATTATAAATTCAAAAAAATTCAAAAAAATACAAAACCTTGGAAACCTAGCATTGTTTGTGCAAGAGATCATGTGTGCCAAAATTGAGGTGATTTGGAGGTGGTCGAAAAAATGCCCGCATTCCGGAGGGACCATTTGGTCTAAACTTAAGCCAGTTTTTGAAAAAAGGTGAATTTTTCCACCACCTCCAAATTACCCCAATTTTCTTGTACATGGTGACACACATGTGCCAAACATGTCTATGAAAGAAATTTTTGAAAAAAATTATTTTACAATGCCCCCTTGATGCATAGACCGATGTTTTCAGCAGTCAGTCTAGAGGGCATTATAAATTCAAAAAAATTCAAAAAAATACAAAACCTTGGAAACCTAGCATTGTTTGTGCAAGAGATCATGTGTGCCAAAATTGAGGTGATTTGGAGGTGGTCGAAAAAATGCCCGCATTCCGGAGGGACCATTTGGTCTAACTTAAGCCAGTTTTTGAAAAAGGTGAATTTTTCCACCACCTCCAAATCACCCCAATTTTCTTGTACATGGTGACACACATGTGCCAAACATGTCTATGAAAGAAATTTTTGGAAAAAATTATTTTACAATGCCCCCTTGATGCATAGACCGATGTTTTCAGCAGTCAGTCTAGAGGGCATTATAAATTCAAAAAAATTCAAAAAATACAAAACCTTGGAAACCTAGCATTGTTTGTGCAAGAGATCATGTGTGCCAAAATTGAGGTGATTTGGAGGTGGTCGAAAAAATGCCCGCATTCCGGAGGGACCATTTGGTCTAACTTAAGCCAGTTTTTGAAAAAGGTGAATTTTTCCACCACCTCCAAATCACCCCAATTTTCTTGTACATGGTGACACACATGTGCCAAACATGTCTATGAAAGAAATTTTTGAAAAAAATTATTTTACAATGCCCCCTTGAGGTATAGACCGATGTTTTCAGCAGTCAGTCTAGAGGGCATTATAAATTCAAAAAAATTCAAAAAAATACAAAACCTTGGAAACCTAGCATTGTTTGTGCAAGAGATCATGTGTGCCAAAATTGAGGTGATTTGGAGGTGGTCGAAAAAATGCCCGCATTCCGGAGGGACCATTTGGTCTAAACTTAAGCCAGTTTTTGAAAAAAGGTGAATTTTTCCACCACCTCCAAATCACCCCAATTTTCTTGTACATGGTGACACACATGTGCCAAACATGTCTATGAAAGAAATTTTTGGAAAAAAATATTTTACAATGCCCCCTTGAGGCATAGACCGATGTTTTCAGCAGTCAGTCTAGAGGGCATTATAATTCAAAAAATTCAAAAAAATACAAAACCTTGGAAACCTAGCATTGTTTGTGCAAGAGATCATGTGTGCCAAAATTGAGGTGATTTGGAGGTGGTCGAAAAAATGCCCGCATTCCGGAGGGACCATTTGGTCCTTAAGCCAGTTTTTGAAAAAAGGTGAATTTTTCCACCACCTCCAAATCACCCCAATTTTCTTGTACATGGTGACACACATGTGCCAAACATTTCTATGAAAGAAATTTTTGAAAAAAATTATTTTACAATGCCCCCTTGAGGCATAGACCGATGTTTTCAGCAGTCAGTCTAGAGGGCATTATAAATTCAAAAAAATTCAAAAAAATACAAATCCTTGGAAACCTAGCATTTTTTGTGCAAGAGATCATGTGTGCCAAAATTGAGGTGATTTGGAGGTGGTCGAAAAAATGCCCGCATTCCGGAGGGACCATTTGGTCTAAACTTAAGCCAGTTTTTGAAAAAAGGTGAATTTTTCCACCACCTCCAAATCACCCCAATTTTCTTGTACATGGTGACACACATGTGCCAAACATGTCTATGAAAGAAATTTTTGGAAAAAATATATTTTACAATGCCCCCTTGAGGCATAGACCGATGTTTTCAGGAGTCAGTCTAGAGGGCATTATAATTCAAAAAATTCAAAAAAATACAAAACCTTGGAAACCTAGCATTGTTTGTGCAAGAGATCATGTGTGCCAAAATTGAGGTGATTTGGAGGTGGTCGAAAAAATGCCCGCATTCCGGAGGGACCATTTGGTCTTTTAACTTAAGCCAGTTTTTGAAAAAAGGTGAATTTTTCCACCACCTCCAAATCACCCCAATTTTCTTGTACATGGTGACACACATGTGCCAAACATGTCTATGAAAGAAATTTTTGGAAAAAATTATTTTACAATGCCCCCTGGAGGCATAGACCGATGTTTTCAGCAGCCAGTCTAGAGGGCATTATAAATTCAAAAAAATTCAAAAAAATAAAAAACCTTGGAAACCTAGCATTTTTTGTGCAAGAGATCATGTGTGCCAAAATTGAGGTGATTTGGAGGTGGTCGAAAAAATGCCCGCATTCCGGAGGGACCATTTGGTCTTTTAACTTAAGCCAGTTTTTGAAAAAAGGTGAATTTTTCCACCACCCCCAAATCACCCCAATTTTCTTGTACATGGTGACACACATGTGCCAAACATGTCTATGAAAGAAATTTTTGAAAAAAATTATTTTACAATGCCCCCTTGAGGCATAGACCGATGTTTTCAGCAGTCAGTCTAGAGGGCATTATAAATTCAAAAAAATTCAAAAAAAATACAAAACCTTGGAAACCTAGCATTGTTTGTGCAAGAGATCATGTGTGCCAAAATTGAGGTGATTTGGAGGTGGTCGAAAAATTCACCTTAAGAACATTGACAAAAACTTATTTTCAACATTTTCTATATTAAATAATATATTTGTAATGGAAGATTCGATCATGCTAACTTATGAAAACCTCAAGTTAATGTTTTTTACTATCTATCCTATGTAGATAAGGCTTGTTATTTGCACACACCATTACCAAGCACATGCCCACTGTATGCAGCATGTCTCATCAGTCAAGCAGCATTGAAGCACCTACTGTGATCATTGCAGCATCAGAATATAAACACTGGAACAAAGCATAGCTGACCTGCATCTAGACAGTTGATATACTTCAGAGACATACTAGATTAATTAAGTCTCTGCCATACTTAAGAGTCTGCCATACTACTTAACAGTTCACAAACACTTCCACCTTCCAGATTCACAGTTCACAACCATACTAGCGTGGCTAGCCCTCGACCGCCGCCGCCCACGCCCACGACCGCCGCACGTGACAAGGGAAAACGAATCGCCCACGTACAATACATGTATACCCCCAGTGTACAAAAGTAATCGGGCCGGTGCAAAAAAAGCCCGCCTACTTGCCCGCTTTCACAATTCAACGGCCTGGATACGACTAGTAACCCAATCTTTTATTGGGCCAGGATGCAGAGGCCCGCCAGATTGTGAAAACAGGTAGCAAGTAGGCCCCACAGGGTAGGGACGAAGACGGTTAGGCAATGTGCTGCCCGCTTTAGAAAGGAACTTGAGAGGGAAAGCTCAGCGCGCTATATAAACCGGTGCTAGCTCCCCTCGCTCGGCGAGGTGGGATTAAACTCCCTGCACCCCTGGGATGTGCCCGGCGCGAAGCTCGCTTGGGCCTAATTCGGGTGGGCCGTCCCACGCCAGCCTCACCCGTTGGGTCGCTGGACGGACCGTTGGGCCATCTCGTTGTCTGCGCCTGAGGCCTGCATGCATGGGAAGGGCGGCGACGTGGGTTTGCATGCGCGGGTGGCGGACGTGCATGCATGCGAGCGCGGGTGGCCGACGTTGGTTATCTGTGTTTTGCTTGCTATTTCTATCTTCTTCCGTTGATATTTCTATCTTCTTCCCTTGATATTTCTATCTTATTTGACGTCAAAACCAGCAAGTTTTGGGGTTAGCTCAGATTTCACGCGGCCCACGGGGGTGTGCTTGCGCGCTTGATGGAAAAAATTGGTGTTCCGTCTGGGAAGACGGATTTTTTCGGCATGCTTGAAATGGACCCAAAAATTTTTTGAAACCCTTGTACCAACATGACAAGCATCCATGCAAACTGGAAATTGTTTTGCGACGTTGTATGGTTTTGTAGGCGATAATGATTACACGTGTAGATGAAAGGCACGAAAAAACAGTTTCAACAAAGACTACATAAACGATTTTTTACAAGTTTTATAGATGGAAACTTCTTTAGATGCAATGCCATCTCACAAACAACTCAGAAACAACTGTATGATTGATCATAAAACACATGCATTGTTGTTCAAAGAACTGTCTCATGAATAAGTTGTACCATAATTGCGAACATAGTGTGAAACAGAAAAAAAATGTTTGTTTGCAACAAAATAATCCTGGTTTGAAGCTTAAACTGGTTGAAAAACAATTGAGCCTACTCCATATGGTCTTCTGCACTGCCAAAATCCAGTGACCTCTTGCGTTGCGACGTTGGAGATTGCGTCGGGCTTGGCGACGACCCATGTGCTTCAATCTTTTTCTCTTTAACATCAATGTAACCATACAACTGAAGTTGTTCTTGTTCTTTCTCCGCCAACTCTCTAGCAAGACCCTCCATTTCTTGGATTCTCACTTCCTGTAGAAAACCATAGGAATTGTATTAGGAAGAACTTAAAAATGATGTAGCCATAAACTAGATGCATGTAACATGTAAAATTTGAACCTCTGGATCAATGTCATCCTCGGGAAACCAACCCGTAGTTCTATTGTACACAATGTACAGGTGACATTTCTTGCTGCCATTCAGATCAGAAAGCATTTTTTCTACATCATCTGGTCCTCCAATCAAGAACATTCCTTCTGGCAGCTTCCACGCAGACCCGGGTAAGAAGTAGTACAGTTCTGCTCCCAGTTTGCAACCAAAAGTATCTCTCATTTCACTCATAATGAGATCGTAGGTCACTTTGGCGGGTTCAAAAATTCTGACTTCGGCCGGGTGTTCATCAAAGTATGCTCTCGGGACATGTGACATCTCATCATCCCTACTAACAATAAATTCCATGACCAGCACCTAGTATCTCACATCAGAGTTAATACATTCAATGAGTAAAGGGGCAAACATAATTTTTTATGTGCATAGCAACATTGCGGTGTTGTTACCTGCTTTTGTGGAATGTATCCTTCATGTGGAGTGACTGGGGATTGTGCCATCTCAAACCTTCTCACCTTGTTATGTGGATTGTATCCTTCATGTGGTGTGACTGGGGACTCTGCCATCACACGTTTCTTATCCTGCGTATGAAACGTCGACAGTGGGTTTACACACAAATTTTAAAAGGGCATACCATATCTTGGGTATGGCATCGTTGGGAGGTACTTACAAGGGGAGAATTGAAGATATGTTGTTGGGGTGGAGTGATGTGGCATTGAACGGGTGACTCTATCGCAATGTCTCGAGTCGATGGCGACTGTGCCGTCTCATGATGCTTAGCCTACATACAATCGCCGACATAAGGTTGCCACAAATTGAAGATGTTTGTATCATAGAATACGTAGGTCATTAATATATACAATTGGTGCGAGATACTTACAGGGGAGAAAAATTGAAGACATGTTGTCGGGGTGGCCGTGAGATCGCACGGGCTTCTAACATATGTCCTTCCAAACGGACCTTCTCCAGCATGGCCTTATAATCCATGTCCGAACGCTCCTGTAGCAGCTTGCTGTCCATATCCAAACGTGCCTGCAACACATAGGCATCCATCCTGACTCGCTCTGTCTGTATAATACTGTCCACAAGCTTCCGGTCCTTCTGCAACGTTTGCTGCATTTCCTTGTAGCCAAGGAAAAACTTTTTTTCCATGTCCTCACAGTCCCGCTTATACTTTTCTTCAATCTCAAGACGCATCTTCGCCATCTTACGGGAAAACTCCTCACGCTCCTCCTTTATCATCCTGTCCACGTATGAACGTTCTTTTTTGAGTTTCTTATCTACCTCAGCGCGATCCTTTTGCACCTTCAAGTCGATCTCCCGGCGCGCTTCATGCAAAGACTTGTCGTACTCCGCACGGTTGTTATGCGCCTCTGAGACCATGGTCCCTCCAACAACACATATACCCATAGTATGAAAACTGTATCCACAACCTCATCCAACTAATTCCTAAGATTATCACCGAGAAAATATATTCATAACCAGTTCGTACGAACAACTACTACAAACTATCAATCAAAAAGCTCTTGCATGACATCCTGTACTCCAATTACACCAGAACTACTCAACTATGGCAAAGGCTGTATTTTCTAATCTCTTCGGAAATGACTTCTTGGTCGAATCAATGGAAAAAATAATCAGCACTGCAATTGAAGATGGGAGGAGCCGTGGAGGAGACCTTTTTAATCCGGCGTCGGCGTGGTCGCTTGAGAAGCGATGGCGCGATCCCGGCGATGGCTATGTGAGGAGAAACAAGGTAGATGGGGGTGGTTAGGATAGGCTTGATATGCGGTAGAATGGGAAGGTATATATATCCGTGATTGTAGGGTTAATTAGTTATTTTGAAGTAATGCGCTTCGATGCAAGTTTTTTTTAACGAGCACGATCTTTTGGGGGCTTCCAAAACATGTGCACTGACCGTGGGTCCAACCACATCTCACAGAAGCCCGAGCCAGAAACTTATTGTTCTCTAAAAAAGGAAGAGCAATAAATTCCTTCCAAGAATTTCCAGAAATAATTGTCAACCCATTTTCGTCGGTAATTACGTGATATGTTTGGCGCAATTAGTGGCTAACTGGTTTTTTTAGGAATACTGGCTACTTGGTTTGATACATGGCAAACGTTACGTTCAGATTAGTTGCATTATTTCGTTCATTTTTTACCGAAAAAATCTATACAAAGTGTTAATTGGACAATGTGAACAATGTGGCATGTACCCTGAACCCTAACCCCCCCCCACACACACACAAAACCGTAAAAACATTCAAAATTTTGCCCCACATGGAAACCATTATGCATGCATTCTCTATGTGGTCATGGGATGCCATGAAGAAAGTTTGGGATCATTAGTACATGTACACGCAAGTACGATCTCTGACACACGCATTTCCGGTCCCTGTACATGTACATGTAAACCAACCCAACAACGATCCGGTTCAGTGGATGCATGCATGCTCTATGTGGCATGAAGTATGTCGGTCGAGCCAGTCGACGGACCAGATCGATGCTACCAGAGGGATTCCATTGTAGACCAACGCTCCACCAATGTCCGGTGTGTGTGCTACGTCCACTGTAAGACAAATATAGTTCCGTCGACCCTAAAACCCTAAAACCCTAAACCCTGATAACCCTAACCCCCCCCCCACTAAACCATAAAAACATTCAAAATTTTGCCCCACATGGAAACCATTATCCATGCATTCTCTATGTGGTCATGGGATGCCATGAAGAAACTTTGGGATCATTAGTACATGTACACGCAAGTACGATCTCTGACACGCCCATTTCCGGGCTTGCATGTCAACACTAAACCCTAAACCCTGATAACCCTACCCCCCCACTAAACCCTAAACCCTGAACCCTGATAACCCTAACCCCCCACTAAACCCTAAACCTAAACCCTAAACCCTAATAACCCTAAACCCCTAAACCCCTAAACGAGTTGACAAGATTTTCTTATTTTTTTATATCATTTATCCAAATCTCATATAACTCACGCGGCCCACCCCTCCCTAAATCCCGCGATTACAGCTCCGCATTTTAACGAGCACGGTCTTTTGGGGGCGTCCAAAACATGTGCACTGACCGCGGGTCCAACCACATATCACAGAAGCCGGAGCCATCGCCGTGCCCGTGCCAACCCGCGGCCCACCATTGCCTCCCTTTCCCTTGCCCCACCAAATTGTTATTCTTCTCCAGCGACGAAGCCTGCCATCGCCGGCGGACGGTGAGAGACGAGAGATGTCCATGTCCAGTTCGGCCTCTCCGTCATCATGGCCGCGGTATGGTTCACTACCGATGACCAGATGCCCCGACTGCCCACGCATCGCGCCACTGAAGCGTTTGACAACCATATCGGAGAAGAATGGAAACCATGGGCGGGAATTTGTGAAATGCGAGAGCAAACCAGAAGCGGGGAAGGTTAAATCTATGTTCTGTTGTGTCTTTTTGCTATGAATTCTGACCCCAGATTTATTTATATTTCCTCGGAATTGGTATTTAGGGTTTCCCTTCCCTTTTTCAGAAGCTGAAAACATGCAAGCATTTTGAGTGGCTGGATGAATACGTTGAGAGGCTTCAAACGGATGGCTTAATTGATTTGAGGCACGGGGCAACCCTAGAGGTAGATCTGCCATCGGCGGTGGATAATAAGGGCTATGCCAATGTTCCTCCGATGGTGGCGGATGCGGAACTCAAGGTGGAATTGAAGAAGATCAACAAGAACTTAAGGCAGTTGATCGATCTGAAGAAGCACGCAAATCTGATGGCCGCGGGATTTTATTTTTCAATAATTGTTGTGGGATTTGTTTACTTGTTGATCATCAGTCGTTAGTAGTTGTTAACAAATTATTTCAGTCAGCTTCTGTATAAGCAATGTCAGGTGTGCTTAATGCCTTGTATGACCAGACCAAGGAAAAGCTCATTTGAAATCTATTGGAAAGGACAAATAAAATTGAAAACTGATTTCTTGTTTCCAAAATAAAATTTGTAACTTATTGTTCTCTAAAAAAGGAAGAGCAATAAATTCCTTCCAAGAATTTCCAGAAATAATTGTCAACCCATTTTCGTTGGTAATTACGTGATATGTTTGGCGCAATTAGTGGCTAACTAGTTTTTTTTAGGAATACTGGCTACTTGGTTTGATACATGGCAAACGTTACGTTCAGATTAGTTGCATTATTTCGGTCATTTTTTACCGAAAAAATATATACAAAGTGTTAATTGGACAATGTGAACAATTTGGCATGTACCCTGAACCCTAACCCCCCCCCCCCCACACACACAAAACCGTAAAAACATTCAAAATTTTGCCCCACATGGAAACCATTATGCATGAATTCTCTATGGGGTCATGGGATGCCATGAAGAAAGTTTGGGATCATTAGTACATGTACACGCAAGTACGATCTCTGACACGCGCATTTCCGGTCCCTGTACATGTACATGTAAACCAACCCAACATCAATCCGGTTCAGTGGATGGATGCATGCTCTATGTGGCACGAAGTATGTCGGTCGAGCCAGTCGACGGACCAGATCAATGCTACCGGAGGGATTCCATTGTAGACCAATGCTCGACCTATGTCCGGTGTGTGTGATAGGTCCAGTGTAAGACAAACATAGTTCCGTCAACCCTAAAATCGTAAACACTGATAACCCTAACCCCCCCCCACTAAACCGTGAAAACATTCAAAATTTTGCCCCACATGGAAACCATTTTGCATGCATTCTCTATGGGGTCATGGGATGCCATGAAGAAAGTTTGGGATTATACACGCAAGTACGATATCTGACATGCGCATTTCCGGCCTAGCATGTCAACACCCCGAAAGCACTAGCTGGGTTCCTCACCTGTATGAAACCAACCCAACACCGATCCGGTCCAGTGGATGGATGCATGCTCTATGTGACACGAAGTTTGTCGGCCGAGCCAGTCAGCGGACCGGATCGATGCTACCGGAGGGAATCCATTGTAGACCAACGCTCCACCAATGTCCGGTGTGTGCTACGTCCAATATAAGACAAACATAGTTCCGTCGACCCTAAAATCCTAAAACCCTGATAACCCTAACCCCCCCACTAAACCGTAAAAACATTCAAAATTTTGCCCCACATGGAAACCATTATGCATGCATTCTCTATGTGGTCATGGGATTCCATGAAGAAAGTTTGGGATCATTAGTACATGTACACGCAAGTACGATCTCTGACACACGCATTTCCGGGCTTGCATGTCAACACTAAACCCTAAACCCTGATAACCCTACCCCCACACTAAACCCTAAACCCTGAACCCTGATAACCCTAACCCCCCCACTAAACCCTAAACCCTGAACCCCTAAACCCCTAAACCCTAATAACCCTAAACCCCTAAACCCCTAAAAGAGTTGACAAGATTTTCTTTTTTTATATCATTTATCCAAATCTCACATAACTCACGCGGCCCACCCCTCCCTAAATCCCGCGATTACAGCTCCGCATTCTAACCACCCGGGCCGTCCGCACCTCCCACGACCGCTGCAAGATCAGATCGGAGACGCCGGTCGCCCACGGAATACAGCAGTCGGCGGCCACCACTCGCCACCCACCGCCAACGTGATCTGAGGGGTCGGACGTCAGTGTTCTTCTCGTCGCCTCCTCCTCGCGTGAACGCGCCGTTTTTCCTTTGCGCCGTCGACCGCGCTATACCGGCACTTATAGTTTGCGACGCACTAACCGCCGCCATCTACTCGGTGGCACCGTCTCCGAGAGAAGGTATTACCTGATCGTAACTCTTTATAATCGTTGGCGGCCGCTCCTTTAGTAGTTGAACCCTCATAGGTTTTGCACCCGAATAGGTTCTGTGCTTAAACCCATAAGTGGATCATATGTTAAATGACCCAGTTATTTTTGTTAAAATTAATTTGCTGCTAATTTTGTTATACATTTTCCAATTTTGTTCAGATTAATTTAGCCGGATTTTATCATTGCATACGAGCCAACAATGTCAGTTTCAGATATGAACCTTCATAATGGAGAAAAGCCCATCTCCGAAATTACCGATGCGGTAAGTAATTGACTGTTTGTGTACAATCGTTTCGTACACATAATTCATGTGTACTCAGTATAATTTAATGGCATGTAACAAGAACTCGGCGAAAAGCATGGTCATATGAAGTTAGTATGCTCACAGACAAGGTTCGGAAAAACCATGAAACTGTTGTCACCAGACCATAAAAAGTACATCATATCAGAAACCAGTCTTGGCGGTCTAACCCAGATGCATGAAGTGACTCTACGGCGCATAATGTTGGTTAGACTAGCCAAGAGCATAGATATGGACACCCAATCCATTACCATCGGAAAAACGCCAATTCCTATAACAAAAGAGGACGTGCACTGTATATTTGGCATTCCGACAGAAGGGGAGGATATAGAGCCACATCTGGAAATGCAAACCGACACAAAATTGTTTACCGCCTATGCAAACAATGGGCAAATTTTGATTTCTGACCTTGAAACGGCGATCCGAGCTTCCAAAGCCCCAGACGGCGATTTCCTGAGACGGTTCATTCTATACGCAATTGGTACTGTTCTAGCACCAACAACACAACATTATGTGGACTCGAAATTTCTCAACCTTGTTACAGATCTTCAAAACCTTCGGAAATTTAACTGGGGATGTTTCACACTTAATCACTTCTTCAAGTCCGTTCACAAGTTTAGAAATCGAGATCACGTAAATCTACAAGGAAATCTAATTCTGCTCCAGGTTAGTGCTAGATCACTACTTAATGTCCTTTAATTATTGTTCTGTTGCATATCTGTATGGTGATGAACTAATTTATTGTGTAGTATTGGTACTGGGAGCACGTGCGTAGTGGCCGATTGATGTATGCTTCTAGACCCCCTCCATTGATCGCACGATGGGACGAAATGACGGCTACTTTAAGAAGCGATGCTTACGACAAAGGAGGTCTTCATAACGGGCTGGTACCTATCTACAATTGAACTTTCTATATCCGATTTTTTATTTGGTACTAATGGTTCATTATATTTTATAAAAAAAGGCTGTCATGGAAATTTGTGCTCCTCAACGACCGTCTGAGAATTCTAATAATTTTCCAACAAAAAATGATGAACATGTGCATCAACATGATTCGTATCGAGCACCATCACAAGGACAGCAATTTAGTAGCCAGCAAGTATGTACTCCAAAGACTATTTGTTTTTGCAATATCGCAAATAGGTGTCATGGAACCTCATTCATTTAGCTATTGTTATCAACGGGGTTTTATTTTGTTTACACAGATTGACATGGTAGTTGAAGCCATGAATGCACGCTTAGCTGATCATGAAAAGAAGGTAGGCAGGAAGTTAATGGAAATTGAGCACAGATTTGATGTCAAATACTAGACGCTAAGTGAAGACTTGATCGACATGAAGACTAAAACTGGCACTAATCCTAGGTTGTCGAAGGCCGAGGACGAAATTAAAGACTTAAGGAGGGAACTACATGTATGTTATACTGTGCATTTTGTATTTTGTATGAATATGTTCCTTCATGTTCATTATTGTTTGCATTGTTACAGGAATTAAAATACGAATTTACAAGCAACCGACAATCAGTGTCACAGAAAGGAGGCGTGCAGGTGATCTTTATGGCCCAACACGTTAATATCTAAAAGTAACAAACTAATGATGAACTACCTTTGTTCTTTGTAGGATCAAGTCAATGTGTGCAATTCATCCCTGACAGGAACTCCTAGGGCTAGCCAATTCACGGCAGGGACTTCGACTACACCAAGTGCAAGACATATGACGGAAAACAATGAGAAACCACAATTAACTCCGATGAAGCCTGTCTTTGGTAATGATTACAAGTTCACGGATGAGGACATAGAGACAGCCATTTACATCCGCGGAACATACGACCCTGTTGAAATAGCTAGAATCGGAGACATTACCCTGACAGCAGAACAACTGAAGCGAAATCTGGACGACGAATACATTTATGGTGATGTAAGCCCATTATACTCTAGTCTACATCATTACTGTAACAACTTTCTTATTATTGTATGATTGAAAATTTGGCAGGTTATTATGGCATATGCTCGCATTAGCCAAATTGAGAATGATACTACCTCAATCATATCCCCTGAAGAAACCGAAAAGCTGTTACAAATGAAGGGGGTGGTTCCTGTTGGACGTGCAGCCTCATGGTTAGCTCGTGTAGCAGAAAAATTTGTAGGGCGCCGAAAGGTACATGTTTTCCTCACTTTCATAGTTTATGTACAAACTGTACATGACAAATTTCGGTTCTCAACCCAACCCAAATGTTACTGCAGGTGCATGTCCCACTGAATGTACACCAAAACCATTGGATGCTAATGATGTTTAATTTTGACAAAAAAGAAATTCAGACTCTGAACTCCATGAATTATCATTGCGAGAAGACCAAGGAAGATTCTCTTGTAAGTGTTCTCTTGCTGCCTCTTTTGATCCGCATGGCACATGAGCTCCCAAAGTACCATAACCCTATGTATAACTCGTCGTACCCTAGGTGGATTCGATTCAGTTCTGCATCGACGAAGCTGTCAAGAATGGGTTGATATCACCAGCTAAGAACATCAATTTTGCCGAATGGACCAAAAAACGCTATGAGAACATACCACAACAGACCGATGGGTACGCATGGCCTCATAAATTATTATTTGCCTACACGAATAAGATTACTGATCTTTAACTAAACATCGCAGGACTTCCTGTGCGGTTTGGACACTGCAGTACATGTTGTCATGGAACGGGGATGAAATGACCGATATTTTTAACCAGGTAATTGAATGCCTAATTTACATTTGTACTTTGTTTAGCTTGAAAGCTATCCTGACGTAAGTGTCGGTTATCAAATATAGGCAAGGATAGATATTTTCAGGTGGAAAATATGTACAGCCTTACTGCATTCAAATTGCAACGCGCTTCGTCTCGAATCATATAAGTTCCCCATAACGGTTAGTGATACATCAAGAATATATCATTTATTTCATAAGTCTCATGATTAGAACTAACGCAGCACTCTCTCTTATACAGAAGGAGGTGTACGATGCCCAGCAAGCAGTTCTACCTGATGGTTCAGAAGACGACGTACAATTAGTCAACAATCCTGATGGTTCCAACGAACCCGACACATCCAACTCCCAGAAGGATACCGGTGCACCCGACTCCCCCAAAAGTGGTGCACCCAACTCCCCAAAAAGGAAGAGAGCACGTGGACGCCCGAGAAAGCTAGTCAATACCGACGAAGCAGCAAAAACAAAGAGTCTTAAAGAACTGAAACGTAAATTTGACAGCAAGACCGTAGCCAACCAAGTGTCTTCGTTATCATCACGGTCACGCAGAGAGCATAAACCAGCACCAGCTTTATTGAGCCCATTCAAACACAAATAGGTAGCATCAATTGATCACCAATTAATAAATGCTCATGCTCATGCTCTACTTTTAGCATCATTTCATACACGTTTAGTTCTTATCAGAAAGTGCAAATAGGTACTTTTGGCAATCATGAGCATCCTCTACTTATGGCAATATCTAATGCATCATCAGTACAAAGCTTGATTTGGCAATAGGTGGAATCGGCAATCATTTGCATGCTTTAATTTTGTGAAGCTATAATCATACTGAGTTATACACTAAACATAATCATGCCAAGCTATAACTACCATAGTCATAAACCAGGCTTTTCTTAAGCACAGGTGCTTATTTGTACAGGGTAGACGCATAACTAGGCGTCTCTCATGTAGAAATAGGCACCGGTGCTTCAGAAAAACCCTATTTATTTTTCTAAGCACCACCCTAACCATCTAGCATTGTACAAGGCTTAACATGCATCACCAAAATAGTATTAACAACTTGGAATACTAAACCCTATTTATTTTTCTAAGACCCTGATAAGTTTCAGAAGGAAATTGGTAAAGGAGCTATGGGGTGTCTCACTGCTCATATTGATGAGAGATGTGGCTATGATCATCTAGATAATATACTGGGGAAAATTGGCTACATGAAATGTTTTGATTTTGTGTCAGCCCATAATTATTAAGGGAGCAATCACTTCCTTTGCAAAATGGAAATCTGTACAGAATTTGCAAATGGATCATCTATGAACATGTGTGCAAACTGATCATCTAAGAACATGTGTGCAAATCAATTCATCTACATAAACTAAAATGAATCAGGAACTGCAGCATTTTGTCACTGTCCTGGGGAAGCCAATGGAGAATCCTGCCATATATCCATTGTTTAACCCACTTTTTTCATTAATGTATCCCTGCCATGAACATTTTCTTGTATTTGGGTTCATTACCCCACTTCTTTCATTAATGTATCCCTTGTGTGAAAAACCCCAATGTCATGAAAAAAACAGAGCAAAAAACAGATTTGGGGAAGAAATGCACTGCTCCTGCCTGTTGGAGTTACTGAGAAGCCGCGGGTGCCGATTTGACTTGACACACCCACCCGGCCGTCCCCATTCCACGTGGGGACGTGGCGGTCGTGCACCTCCTGCGGTTTGCATTGCTATCGGTCTCACAAGTGGGTCCCCTCGTCATCCACACAACCACGCCACCACATGTACCACATTTTTCTTTCTGCCCTTCTCGACCACTCCACATCTTTCTTTCTCCCCTTCTCGACCAGCGCCGCCGCCGCCGCCATCTCCCGACGACCCCTCTCTACGCTGCCGGTGCGCGGCCGCCGCCAACTCCGGCAAGTACGTGAGATCTTCCCTCTTCTCCCCTTCCCCAACCGCGTCTCCCTACGGAGGCGGATCTGAGCCGATTGGCTGTTGCCGGCCGGAGCTCGTCGGATCTCTCGATGTCATGTCTGATCTAGATTCATGACGTGCCCTCGCATATGGCTTTGTCCACGGTTTGAACCTTTGGATTCAATCCAAAAGTTGAAAACGGTTTGGACTGGGTTGGATGACGAGCATGTATAGTTCGGTTTGGTCTAGATTAGTTTTGATGTGTGCCGTGGATTGGACTGGTTTTAGTTTGGATGCCGAACTATTCCCAGGTTTAGATGAGACGGGCATTGCCATTGACAGTATAGGTTATCACTATGATTTATTATATGTATGATCTTTGTATTGTACTATGTACAATTCAACTTAGAGTTCAACATGTTCTGTGTAGAATGGAGGAAGCACCATGTGGACGCTGCAACTCACGGTGCCGGACCAGCCTTTCTACTGCCATGCTGTTCAGCATCTACTTCCAGCCTTCTTTTGTTGTTGCAGCGGTAACAATTTATATGAACCTTCTGACAGTACATTCTTTTTTTTTGCTATTTCCACTAATGTATTGTGTGTGTTATTTGTTTCTATCTTACACAGATCGTATCATGCAATGTGAGATTGGCATTCAATGAGCTCATCGGAGACACCGTGACCTTCGACGCTCTTGGGGGCCCATACACTATGCAGGTCGAGAAGGGGCGAAAGATAACCCAGATAGGAGAAGATGATTGGGATCGTTTCATCGCCCGCATGCGTCTTAGTGGGGGCGAATTGATCTGCTTCTCCTTCAGAAGAGATAGGCCCAGGATTTCTGTTATCTATCTAAATTTGATTCCGGATAGTGAGGATGAAGTTCATGAGGAGGAAGATGGTGCTGATTCAGATGATGACGATTCAGATGATGATGAGAACCCACTTGCTGAATACCTGTATGCCCAAGGACTCAGACTGGGCGACGAGGAAATCGACAACCTCTGGGACATGCTTCCGCTACGTGAAGACTACCTAGGGAAGCCATTCGTGACCCGCCTCACAAGGACGAATGTTAAACGGCATATCATGGTATGTTACTTAGTGTGGTAATTACATGATATGCATGCTTAGTTAGTGTACTACTTCATATGATATGCATGTTGTAGTAGTGTGATGAGAGGCCTAGTTTAGAATTCATTTACTGAAGAATTTTATGACATGCATGTAGTGTAGTAATATGCGATGATATGCTTAGTGTACGCAGTAATCTAATGATATGCCTAATTACTGTAGTAATTTGATGCTTGGCGTATAGTGTAGTTATGTGATGATATATATGCTCAGTGTTGAATCCAATGATATATGTGTCTTGAAGTGTATGCTTTGTTGATAATTGCACGTAACATGATCATATATCATGTCAACTGTTTTCAGAAATTACCTAAGAGGTTACTTGATAGCTGTGGCATCGACCCGGACGAAGAAGGCATGGCTGCTGGACTACGCCTTACCAGAACGGGCTCCATCACCAGCTGTGCCTATGCAGTGGACACGGACGGTCGCACTGTCTTGAGCAGGGCAGGGTGGAAAAAGTTCCTTCGTGCCAAGAATCTTCGGGTAGGACAGGCCATCCTACTCACTGTTGCGAACACCCGTCGCCATGACTTGAGGATGATGATCACCATCCACCTCATTTAGAACTGGGGTGGGCCATGTATCAATGTGAAATGAACTTGTTATGTTAGCTCTTGTTTGCGAGTACTTGTCGTGTATTACCGTACCTATATGTACTCATATCTAGGTACTATTGCTTGTGATGGATTACAACTATTATTAACTGGTAACTAATGCTCTACTAGCTATGATTATTCCACTGTGTGATGTTTTATAGGCTGTAGTGTGACATGGTAACTGTTATATATGTTTGCTGAAGCTTCCGAAGAAATTTACATACATTTTCTGAAATTCGAGAACATTTTTTTAATTTTTGATTTTTTAGATTTGAACCTTTTTAAAAAAAATGGGTGAACACTTTTGAATTATATTTTTTCATCAACTTCAAAAAATATTCGTATTACTAAGAAATTGCGAATTTTTTTAAAATTCACGCTTTCTTAAGAAAAACATAAACATATTTTGAATTCAGGAACAATTTTTTAAACGATGAACTGTTCTTGAAATCAGGAAAATTTTCCAAATTCAGAAATATATTTTTGAAATTGTGAACATTTTTTAAATTTCCTAATATCTTTTACGAATTCATGAACATTTTTGAAAAATTCATACATTTTTCAAAATATTTTGAACATTTACTAAAAATTCATGAACATTTTTTTAACATATGAACACTTTCTGAAATCACGAACATTTTTTGAATCTGTGAGATTTATCATGTCCTGAACATTTTTTGAAGCCATGAAGAACTTTGGAATGCGAACATTTTTTCGCAATTTGCAACTTTGTAGAAATCCTGAATTACTTTCAAAAGGAAAATAGAAAACAGAAAAAATAAAAAGGAAAAACAAAAGGGGCTTCCCGCCCCTCACATGGGCTGGCCTTAAGGGCGCACGAGGGAGGGCGGGTGCACGCTTCCTTGGTTTCGGGCGTGTTGGTCGTCACATAGGATCGTATGCCCGGCCGTATACGTATTTGTTTGTATACGGCGGCCTTTCATGCACGCGTGAAGCCGCCCGCGCGTGGGGCAGCACGTGTCACGGGTAGTTGCCAAAACTGTCCCATCATATAAATGTGGACGGCAACCACCTCCGGCCGCATCGCCCACCATTTCCCCCCGCCGCATCGTCTCCCTCTCTCCACTCCCCACTCCCCAAAACCCTCTCCTCTCCAACCTGCTCGTCTCCCTCACCGCATCCTCTCCATCGCCATGGCGGACGCAAGAGGCGAGCGCCCCGATTGGGGCGCAGATCTGGTGGAGCAGGCGCGGCAGGTCGCTGCGGGCACCTTTGTGAGGGGCGTGCCGGCGTCCAGCGCGGTGCTCCCTTCGCTGGAGATCTAGAGAAGGCGGGGCCGGGCCACAGCAGCGCGGTCCAGCCAGATGCGCCCGCTCTGGCGATCTCCGGCGAGGCGCAGAAGGTGGAGGCGGGCTCTGGCGAGGCGCAGAAGGTGGGGGCGGGCTGTGGCGAGGCGCACGAGGTGGAGAAGGTGGAGAAGGTGGAGGCCGGCTCCGGCGAGGAGGAGGCGGAGCAGAAGGTATCTGCTTATCATTTTTAGTTGGTAGTTTTTAGATTGTAGTGTTTGTGGCCAGAACTTTGTTTGGTTAGATTTGTGCATGGCCTTGTGTTTTTGGAAATTGTCTACGTGAGGTGATTAGATGGTGCATTAGTTTGGTTGTAAATATAGTGAAGGATGTGCTCATGTACTGGGTGTTGTCATGTTAATCAAAAAGAGCTTCTCAAGGGCTGGATTTTTTTGTGCTGGATTGGGGCTTCTGAAGGAGAGGGGAAGCGTGGTCGAGGGGAAGGGGCAGTCTATGCTTATTTAGTTTGGGTTAGTTGTGGAATTTTGTTGTTGCTTCAGAGATATTGACAGCATTGAACATCCTCTGCAATGTCGTTGCTTCAGAGATAAAAGCATCTTGGGGTTTTTTCAGATGCTTATTAGATTAGTAGTTCAATTTTTTCTTGTTAGATTTTAGTTAGTATGAGGTTGAATACCTTATATAAGGGGGAATTTAAGGTCAGATAGATGCCATATGATTATTAGATCTGTAGTTCAATGCTGCTGACATTTATGATTATTTGATTTGATCTGTGGTTCAATGATACTGGATGGAAACATATTTGATTTCGAATGCATTAATTTTGATGTGCCAATGAATTGATTTAGATGATACAACATTCATCTATAGTATAATTTGTTGTTGTTTTGGTAAGTAATGAAATTTTAGATGTTTGTTGGAGATGTATGCATTTATAGTTGAAGTTGTACCTAATTAACTACTGCATTATGTTAATATGTGTAGGAGCTTTGCTGCATTATCCCAAAAACAGTAATCTGTGCATATTGAAATTTGTAGTTGGCTTATGTAATTAGTATATACTATATGTAAAGTGTGAAGTAAACATTCCAAGGCAGGATCCTAGCAACAAAATATACTATATGTTTCCATTAAGTAGTGTGGGGGGGAATTCCCTCAAAAGAAAAGTGTTGGGTAAATTCAGGGAATGTCAAGAATCCAGCTTGCATTTTCATTAGCATTTATGAAGGAAATCATTTGTCTTTTCATTGATTGCTTAGATTCTTTATTTATAAGGAAAGCATTTGGTCACTTGCAACATACCAATGTGGTTCACATTCACAATTTTGTTTGTAATGACATTCTGTTAACTGCAATTCAATTCATTGTAATTGATGTGCTTGTTTGACAATATAGCAGGAGGAGGAGCAATTAGTGGGCAACAAGAGGAAGTGGGACAAGACTGGGTTCTACCCATATGACTCTGATGAAGATGAGCCGTACGAGGTAAGGCCTAGTTGAAATGTTATTTGTGCATTGAGTTAGTATTACGTGTTTATAGTTTTTTGAATGCATAATGTATTAATGTCAGTCATTAATGTGTGCAGTATGAATCTGGAGATGATGTGGACGAGGGGAACGTCGAGTCCTTTGAAGAGAAGGAGGTGCAGAAGATCAGGGCCCAAGGATCTGCCATGTACTACAACTGGAGGAAGGACAAGTACAGGTGCCCCTACTGCAGTAAGCCCAAGCCCAGGTCTGGGTTGCAGGAGCATCTGATGGAGCATTGTCGGGCTACATCCATCAGCAGTCATGACTACAAGATCAGTGCTCAGCATTCTGCCCTCCACAAGGTCCTGAAAAACCCTAACCTCTAGTCCTACATCATGCTGATCATCAGAAGCTGGAAGCCGTACTCATCATCACTATATTTGATGATGTTTTACTTTTGGAAACTGTGGTGAACTTCTATTAACGTAATGTAGTGTAATGTATTGTGTGTGTGAACTGGATCTGTGGTGAACTTCCTGGTACATGTGGTGGTAACTTAGAATGCTATCTATATGTGTGGCCTTAACTTTATTGGTGGTGAATGCTTCCTTCATGTTTAGTTGTTGTTTCGATGGTGCAATTATCACAAATGGCGCTTCAGTGTTGCTTCAGACATGCTAACTGTTCTATATGGTAGTGGCGCTTCAGTGTTGCGCCAGGTTGTAGTATGAAATGCTAACTGTTCTATATGGTAGTGGCTGGTCTCTAATTGGACCGACATGTTCAACTAGTATCAATGCAAACTCTTAAGATAAACGGCAGATCAACCACCGCACAGCATCAGTTCAGACACACCATAGGACATAAGTTCAGACACACCTAACAAGAAAGAAACATAGATATCATAAAAGGACACTGCGCTAGCAACTTGAAGGCAGACTTTGATCTCTCTTCATGCCGCGTAGTGGCAGTGGTAGTAGGGGTCAGCCTCCTGTGCTTCTGAAATTTCCACACCTGATTTGATGTTGTCTATTATCTTCCAAGCCTTGTAGGTGGCGTACGCATCCTTCGCTGCGTACTCGATGAGGTAGTCTGGCAGCGGGCTGATCCCCCACAGTTTATGGTCTTCGGTCCTGTTGATCTTCTTCTTCTTGTTTTGGTAAAATGGGTGGATGACGCTGGCTGCAACATCAGCCAAGGAGTCGTACGGCTTCTTTCTGCAGCCATATGGAACTCTATAGTTTTTCTGAATGTCGATGTACTTTTCGGGGTTGATCTCCAAACCAGACATCTTCAGCATCTCTTTGTCATTATGAATGCTGAAACCGGCAAAGGTGAACAACTTCTTCTCCTAGAGGAAGCTCTTGAGGCGCTTGGGCCTTCAAGGGGAGAGACATATTGGATCATACAGTTGAAAATAACACTACAGCAAACTACTTCACTACATCAACTTCAGAAACAACTTTTAATACATCTAGTCCAGTGCATCCACACCGGTAGACACAACACTAATGCATCAATATCAGAAACTACACTAGTATATCAGAAACTACACTAGTAGACACAACACTAATACATCTAGTCCAGTGGATCAACTTCAGAAAATAACACTAATGCATCAAGTGCAGAAACTACACTAGTATATCAAGTTTGGTGATTAATCTGGTGCAAGATTTTAAGATACTAATCCAGTGCATCAAGGTAAAAATCTATGCCAGTGCATGTACTTGAGAAACTACACTAGTGCGTCCACTTCACAATCTACACTAGTACATGTAGTTGAGAAACTAGGGTATATGAGTAGGATGGCTCACCATTTTGTGGCCGCAGCGATGTGGTACACCAGGCAGAGTTCCTCCACGCATAACTGCAGAACTGCTGCGTACTGCGGAGGTTCGTCATCCCTGGTATACTCCACATCAACGCCGATGAATCTAGGATACATGCCGGCGGCTTTCATGAAGAGCCTCCTGAGCATTTCGTCGGCAGTGTCTGGATTGCTGGTGCAGACGACCTCCAGCGTCTCTTGGCCGTGGAGTTCCACCTTGTCAAGTTTGGTGGTGTAGTCGCGCTTCTCACCGGGGACCTAAACGTCGTCTTCCTTGATGCTCTGCTCTTCCTTGATGCTCTGGTCGGACGTCTCGCCACACCGACGCTTGGTAGACGGCTCCTCCGCCATTGCCCTTCTCCAGCGACGGCGGTTTTGAGACAGAGACGGTGCTTGCAGTTTGTGGAGTAGATGGACGTGGTTCGCATAATGAGGGAGGAATGGAGGAGAAGGTGCCTTTTTGAGTTCTGGGGGAGGCGGTTCGTCGCGTGAGGGAGGCGCTCGTCGTTATCGTGATCGTGGGGGTCGTGGGGCTCGTGCTGTTCGTGTTCCATTCTGTAACCACCCACGGGCCTGCATCGTGGCCCATATCACTGGGTTTGTAGTCGTATGCAGGCCGTGGTGTGTGAGAAAACTCATGTTAGGTAGGTGGGCTTTTCTCCTCCTTCACCCGGCGGCCGTGATGTAAACATGAGAAGCAAGTTTGCTAAGGTTGTAAACGGACCCAATATTTTTCTACATCTTTGTATCAACATGAAAAGCAATCATGACTAGTTTGCTAAGGTTGTCGGCATTTGTATGGATTTTCTAAGGTTTTTGCAACGATAAAATGCTTAAAACACTTCTGACATGTTGTGATGTTTTCGGTATTTACCGGTCTACTCGCTGGGATTATTCCACTGTGTGATGTTTTGTACGTGCCAGGTTGTAGTATGAAATGCTAACTGTTCTATATGGTAGTGGTTGGTCTCTAATTGGACCGACATGTTGAACTAGTATCAATGGTAGAGGCGTTTCGTTGTGCGCCACATCCAACAGTTCACATAATTAATTATCCAAAGATTAAGGTATCAAACCCTTGGTCATACAAAGCAACATTTCGTTCCTAATATTAAGGTACTTCCACATTCAAACTAACTAATACTACAAATTCGAAGGAACTACTTAATACATTAACATCACATAGGGAAGTAGCCCTGGTCCAACGGCTTGAGAAAGGACGAACAAAAGCTGAAATAAGAAGGATCAGCCAGTAGCAGCACCATCAGCCTCCCAGCCTCACAACTTCAGCCAGCCTGGTGAACTCCAGGTTTTTTCTTGCAAAACACACCTGGGATGTTGGAGGCAAGAAAATAAATTTGCCAGGGGTCTTGTCATGGCAGCTAATCGCACGGAATGCTAGTACAAATGATGGAGAACAAAACATCCAACATGAGCAAATTCATAGGAGTTCTAGATCCATGGATACCATCAAGAAAAAAATGCTCAGTTCTAATTCAGACACAACACTTGGTGAAAACATGCATATTCGTATCAGCAACATTGATATGGCATCGGAGTACTACCCAGTACTTCGTATTTGTCTGCCGTTAGATCGACATCAACGAACAGTTCTAAAAAAGCCCAACCACTCTAAAACATGAGTAAGCCAACATCCCTACAAAAATTATTTCACTGCTTATGTCTATTTTTTTTGCTGAATCATTAGGAAGCCCTAAATATTTGGATGCAAGATCACCGACATGGCACTACTGAAATATTTCAGTGTCTACATCTCTGTACTGAAAGTGCATTACTGAAATATTTCAGTGGCTACGTGTGTGTACTGAAACAGCACCACTGAAATATTTCAGGTGCTACATGCGTGTACTGAAACAGCACCACTGAAATATTTCATTTCGTACGTGCGTGTACTGAAAGTGCACCACCGAAATATTTCAGAGGCTACGTGCTTGTACTGAAACAGCACCACCAAAATATTTCAGTGGCTACGCGCGTGTACTGAAACTGCTACACCGAAATATTTCTGGGGTTGCGTGCGTGTACTGGAACTGCAGTACTGAAATATTCAGTGTCTACCCGTGTGTACTGAAATTGCATTGCACTACTGAAATTTTTCAGTGTGTACCCGTGTGTACTGCAATTGCACTACTCAAATATGTCAGTATGAACCTGTCAGTACTGAAATATTTCAATGCCTACAACTATCTACTAAACTTGCAGTATTGAAATATTTCAGTGTCAACCCAGAGTCTATCACTCTAAACTGTGTACTGAACTTTTCTGGAGGCACTGCTTGCAGCCAAAATATTGCAAGTTCAATTTACACAGATTGCATCACGTCATTTGAATACAACTCTTGAGGTGACAGACAAAATTTCCTATCATGGATACAACTCCAGCACATCAAAACGTAGCAAGTAAACATAGCAATGCTATATGCCTAGACTCATTACAGCCTCGTCGATCAAACTAAGCTGCCATCCAGAGGCTACGGATTCAAGTACACAGGTAGCAAGAACATATTGCAGAGAATCAAATTAAGCAAGTGGCAAGTAATGATGAATGAAATTCAGCAATCTTACCCTAAACATAGCTACGGCCGCCCTTCTGACGAGGAGAGCGGCGAGGGAAGCGTGGAGAACGGCGGGGAAGCGATGTCGCGACCACTGTCCTCCTCCTCTTGCGCTTCGGAGTCATCTCCGACTCGGTTGGAGGCCCCACAATCTGCAACGGCACCTCGTGCACCGTGGGTTCCTGATCCAGTGGATGCTCTACCCTGGATCTGAACGCCCACCACCTACGCCTGGTCCACGGGCTGGACGAATCGGCCTGCTCCATCGCCCAGAGGAGGATCTCGACCTTGTGCATCGGTTGTGCGGGTGGGGGGGAAAGCTTTGCCCTCTCCCTCCTCGTCATTTGCTTCAAAGTGGCCATTGCCGTCCAGTTCATCTGCAATATGTTGTGAAACCAAGAACGGATCTCCGTCAACCTGGCCATCTTGACCTGGTCGTCGCCGGCGATCTCCATGAAGTCGGTGTTCTCGCCGCCGGCGTTCTCGCCGCCGCCGATGTGCTCGATCTGCTGCTCCATCGAGGATCTTGCGTGGATGGAAGAGGGGGGTGGATGTGGAAGATGAGAAGAGCAAAGTTGCGGCCGCGAGAAGGAGGAGAAGGCTAGGAGATGGCCGCGGTTGCAATGGTGATGGAAGAGGGGAAGGAGCACGGCGGCGGCTTTGCATTGGACGAGAGGGGCGGCGGTTTTGCATTGGAGGAGAGGGGCGGCGGTTTTGCATTGGACGAGAGGGCCCCACCTTGTCATATATTTCCTAGGACTAAAATGCCCCTAGACTAATAGTACTTTCGAGTACTTTCATCCGCGTACTTTCGAGTACTACGTATGTATGCGCCGTTAGATCGAGACAAACGAACGGCTCCAAAAAATGCCAACTACTGTAAAACTTGTAATAAATAAAATGGCACTCACATTCAAGTGCAATGTCTCCAGTCGGGGTGCAGCATCCAAACAATAGGCCAGTTGAAGAACTTCAATATCGTAATTGGCTTCTTGTGGTCTTGAATGGACAATTATTGTACAAGTCATGTGCCTCAAATGCATAAACATTCCGTCAGGTCTTGTTGGCAGTTTCTGCAACTGAAATATTACCCGAACAAATAAGATGACATTGGCAGCAATACTAATTTTCAAGAACCGCGAGGTAAGAAAAAAAATCCAACTAACCGGTGAATATTTTGATAGAGCAACAGATCGCACATTTAATATCTTCACTAGCAAAATGCTTGGAACTGCAGTGAATGCACTGGCCAGTCCTTTCTTGCCACGAAACATTATTGTTGCCTTCTCTAATTTTGAGCAACCATGATGCACTATGGGGGCCACTTGCCCTTTGTACTCAAAATGAGAAAGATCTGCAGCATGAAACTCGACCATCTCCACTTCCATTCCATCAATTCGCAAATGCTGGAGTTTATCAAGTTGGTGTGGTATGCTTAAATTAGTTACACCGGAGAACTCGATCATCTCTAGGTCCTCAAGTGCTGCACAATTAGCCAAAAAGCCTGTAAAGTCTCCGGATATCGTGACTGATTGCAGAACAAGCCTTCTGAGTATTGTAAAGCCACATATTGCTGAGTGTGGCTTTATAAGAACACCTCCAAGAAACAAGGACCGTACAAATGAGCTACCTTGAGCATCTAATAAGGCCTCAAGATGCAAGTGGGTTACTTCTTCCAACTCGTCCTTGAACCTCAGATCAAGATGTATTATATTTGCCTTCGATGAAGCGGCAAACCGAATCCACCTGTCAAGATGATCAGAGTCCTCCATGACCGGGCCACACCTGATGCTGAACTTATTGATTCCTATCCGACTATGCGCTGAATAACGCAATTTACAGTCTGAATGCACTTTGCATGTTGTATTTTGGTATCATTCTCATATAGATAACGTGGGCCTTTAAAAGATAAATTACAGCGGAATGTCCAGAGCATTCTCCATATTTTTGAAACAATGCTTGTCCTCACAGCCATTTTACCGAAAAAGGCTTTCGCCCCGCTTTATAAATAAAGCAAACCATCACAGCCAAATGGTACACATAAGTTCACCCACACACACAGTCGCACGGACAAAGAGTATGAATAGGTTCTGCTGAGGGCACAGCTCAACAAGCACAAAAGAGAAAAACAAAGAAACGACTGCGAGACAACCGCAACCGCAACATCAGAGGGGAGCTAATCTGGCTCGGGCGGTGGCGGAGGGAGCGGCGGCGCCAAGCGGATGGCCATCGCGCGAAGGTCGGAGATGATGGTGGTGATGGCATCTCGGTCCTGGTGACGGCTAAGCGGCCGCCAGAGCTGCAAATAACCACATAATTTGAACACAGCATTAGTAGCGCGTCGGAGAGGAACCTGCTGAATGACAAGCTTATTACGCACAGTCCAGATCGTCCAGGCGAGAACCCCAATGAGCAGCCACCTAATGTGGCGGCCCGATATGGGGGTGGCCTGGATCTCGGCAAGGAGGTCAGGGAAGTTGGTGTTGCACCAAACCCCACTGATCACCTCGCGGAGGCAACCCCAAAGGAACTGGGCGGACACGCACGAGAAGAAGATGTGATTCGAAGTTTCTTCCGCCCCGCAAAGGGGGCATAGACCGTCACCCGGACCATGACGCTTAATCACCTCCACGCCAGAGGGAACACGGCCACGGATCCATTGCCACATGAAAATCCTAATCTTGAGTGGCAGACGGATGGTCCAGATATACTCGAAGATAGCCAGGCTAGGAGAAGGGGCAATGGCGCGGTATAAGGACTGCGTGGAGAAGCGGCCTGAAGGTTCCAGGCGCCAAGACAACCGGTCAAGAGGCTGAGAGAGGTCAGGCTCATGAAGAGCGACAGCATCAAGGAGATCGTGCCAAGCGGCGACTTCCGGGGGGCCAAAAGGCCGCCGGAACGCGAGACGCCCTAAGTCAATAAGGGCCGTCTCAACGGAAATCCTCGGGTCAACGGCGATGGAGAAGAGGTCAGGGAATCTCGCAGCAAAGGGGAGGTCCCCAGCCCAGTGGTCTAGCCAAAACAGCGTGGATGACCCAGTTCCGATCGAGATGGATGTCCCAATACGGAGGACCGGTAGGAGCTGAATGACAGATTGCCAAAACTGGGATCCTCCGGTCCGGGCGCAGAAGGCGAGGGGTTGACCACGCAGGTATTTCTGGCGCACGATCTGCAACCACAGGCCACCATCGCCATTCGCAATGCGCCAGAGCCAACGAGTGAGGAGTGCCAGGTTCATGCGCTTGGAGGACATGATACCAAGACCACCTTGATCCCGGGGCTTGCAGATTTCAGACCAGCGCACCATATGGTACTTTTGCTTGTCGCCCTCGCCCGCCCAATAGAACTGGGCCTGGACCGAACCAATCTCATGGTGGAGAGTCTCGGGGAAGCTGTAGAAGCTCATGATGAATAGGAGGAGGCTGGAAAGGGATGAGTTGATGAGGATCGTACGAGCCGCCTTAGAGAGCCAACGACCCTGCCACGGCTCGATGCGGTGTTGGAGCTTGAGCACCGAGGGTCGTAGGTCGGCCACGGTCAGGCGGGAGTCACTAATGGGGACCCCCAGGTAGGTAGTGGGGAATGTCCCCAACCGACAGTTAAGCCGGTTAGCGATGCTCTGGCTCTCATCGGGCGAATAGCCCAGAATCATCACCTCGCTTTTATCAAAATTTATTCTGAGGCCTGGCAGGTGCTGGAAACACAGCAGGAGGAATTTGAGGTTCGAGATCTCAGGCGCCGAGCCTTGGACCATGATGATGGTGTCATCAGCGTATTGGAGAAGGGAGACGCCTCCTCCCTCCACCAAGTGCGGGGTAATGCCTAGTATGTGGCCGGCGGCCTTGGCCTTATCCAGGATCGAGGCCAAGGCATCAACCACCATATTGAACAGAAACGGGGAAAAGGGGTCACCCTGCCTAACCCCACAGGAAGTGGGGAAGTAGGGCCCGATTTCCCCGTTGATGTTCACCGCGGTATGGCCGGAAGACACCATCTGCATGACCCGGGACACCCAGCGATCATCGAACCCTTTTCTAAGCAGCACTTCCCGAAGGAAGGGCCAACTAACCGTGTCATAGGCCTTATGGAAATCAATCTTCAGGAAAACCGCCTTGAGGTTTTTGGATCGCACCTCATGCAGGATTTCATGGAAGACTAAGACCCCATCCAAGATATATCGGCCCTGAATGAAGGCGGATTAATTCGGGTGGGTTATGCGGTCAGCTAAAGGGGCCACCCTATTGGCGTACCCCTTGGCAAGGATGCGGACACTACTAGAAAAAGGCTTACTAGTGGCGCACCAGTTTTGCCTACTAATGGCGCACTACTGGTGCGCCACTAGCACCACGCCACTAGTATATTTTAGTAATGGCGCACCACAGGTGCGCCATTAGTATCCCACAGGTGCGCCAGTCGTATCTGGTATACTAATGGCGCACCACATGGAAGTGCGCCATTAGTAACAATTTTTTTTAAAAAAATTCGTTTTTTCTTAATCTCATGTCACTATTTCACATATGAGATATCCAACACATATATATACAACAAGCATCCATATTACAATCATATCCAACACACAAGTTTCATCATATATACATACATAGCCAACACATAGTTCCATCGTTACATATTACAAAAGTTTCACATTGTTCATCCAACACCGTTATCCATCAATTCACAAAAGTTTCACATTGATACAAAATAAAAACACAAATGGAAAAGAAGCACTCCATCCATGCAAGCTTCCGTGAATTAAATCAAATCTGCAAAATGATAAACAAGAAGTTAGAAGAAGAAGAAGAAGAAGAAGAGAAGAAGAAGAAGACTAGAAGAATACTAGAAGAAGAAGAACACTAGAAGAATACTAGAAGAAGAATAAGAAGAAGAATAAGAAGAATAAGAAGAAGACTATAAGCTTATTATGTAAACTTGATCATTTTGTGCTAACATAAGTAATTTTGAAGCTAACCTATAGGAAACTAAGCATATAAGCTCTAAGTTAGCATATTAGAGCCAACTTAGGTAAAATGAAGCTAACCTATGTCATTTTGGAAAAGAAGAAGAATAAGAAGAAGACTATAAGCTTATTATGTAAACTTGATCATTTTGTGCTAACATAAGTTATTTTGGAGCTAACCTATAGGAAACTAAGCATATAAGCTCTAAGTTAGCATATTTGAGCCAACTTAGGTAAAATGAAGCTAACATATGTCATTTTGGAAAAGAAGAAGAATAAGAAGACTATAAGCTTATTATGCAAACTTGATCATTTTGTGCTAACATAAGTAATTTTGGAGCTAACCTATAGGAAACTAAGCATATTAGAGATAACATAGGTAACTAAGTATATATATATATATATATATCATTTTGGAGATCTGACACCTGACATAGTTCAGTTCTCATTGTTCTTCTCCTTCTCCTTTCTCAGCCTGATGCGCCAAGAGCGGCGAGGCGGTGGAGGCAGCTGTGGGATGTAGTCTTCTACCACAATTGGCGTGGTCATGTCGCCCAGCTGTGGGATCGCCGGCGCCACCACCGGTGCGTGATCATTGTCAGGCACCACCACCATCGCGAGGCCACCTTCAGGCAGGACGGGCACGACCATCGCTAGGTCATCCTCAGCCACCACCATCTCTTGCCCATGGTTAGCCACCACCATCTCTTGCCCATGGTCAGCCACGACCATCTCTTGCCCTTGGTCAGCCACCACCAGCGCTAGGTCATCCTCAGCCTGATGCCCATCGTCATCTTGCAGCTCCTCATCCCCACGCTGCTCCTCTTCTCCCCCACTCCAGTCCGGATCATCCTTCTTGTTGTCTTTGCTGCTGCCAGAATCGTTGCTGCTTTCACTAAAGCCAGAATCGCTGTTGCTTTTGCTACAGCCATAATCGCTGCTGCTTTGGCTGTAGCCAGTGTCGCTGCTGCTGCTCCCATTGCCTGTCCAAATGCAACAATGACCGTTAACAATCGATGTGAGACAAAGCCAAATATAGAGGAATAAGAAGAGGCAGAACGCACTGGCATCTTCGTCGTCAGCGTAGCGCATGCGACACATAGTCGTGTTGAAAACCTTCACAATGAGCATTGTGGCGTCATCGTCGTACCTGAAGAGAAGAAAGTACCCGGTCCGCAGGTCGTAGGCACTGTAGAACTTCTCCCAGCCACGGCACAGGTACATGTGGCCCTCCTCGATCACCAACTCCACGTCCCACAGCCTGCGAACCCCGCTGCCGGCCTGTCGGAGCTTCACATTATCTGGCGGATCTTCACCCAGCATGTTCATAAAAGTGTCAGGCAGCCTCTGCAATTTGGGACAAGGAGTGATGTAGCAAACAACAGAGTTATCATAATGAGATGGGTGAAGGGGAGATCTCTCGTTTTATATACCTGCCTCGTGGCTGATACTGAAGTCCCAAGTATGATACTGAAGAACTCGAAAGCATCCAACTCGTATTCTGGTGAGGCAGAGCGGCGGTGGCTGCTTCCCCCCATCTCTGATAAGCAGCAGAAGAGACCAATTAGTACCCTTACAACATTATCATACAACATCATAGCAGCATAAATTTTGAGCAGAAGATAATCAACTACACCAATGCACTTCCGAAGTTCCCGCTTCCCATCCATGATGTTGTTAAGCGAGGACTAGTGCCAAATGCATTTTCGGTACGAAAATACATCACAGGCCACTATGTTATTTAATATCATTCTTCTCGAAGACTAATGATTGTTACATCCTACTAAAATGATGTTCTGTCCTCAGAGATGTCTTGTTGCTTATGAGGAAGCAGCAAATAAACACTATTGAATGTGCAAGCTTAATGTCAGCAACTAGTTTCTTTATAATGATTTTTTTCTCTGTTATGCCTTCTGTCTTTGCATATGCAGAGTTATGTTTTTTTTATTTCAATCATGTGGGTGGGTTTAATGATGTCAAAACCTTGCCGTAGTTTCCACTGTTTTAATGTTTTGTATGATTTCTTGGTTATATTACTGTTCTGAGTTATGTTGTTCTGGTATTTTATTTGAAGACATGAAGGGTTACTTATTTGAAGATGCTACTCCTAAGAAAGGTCAACTTTTCGATCATCATCCTCTACAATTAAACAATGATGCATTCTTCCTTTTCCTTTCCATCTTCTTCTTCTCCACCTCTCTTCTTTTCTTGTTCTCCTTTTTCTTTCTTCTCCTTCCTCCTCCTCCTCTTCTCCTTCTTCCTTTCTTGTTATGTTTTTCAACTTTCTTCTTATTCTTCTTCCTTTTTTTCCTTTTTCCTCTTCTTCTACTTCTTCTTCTTTTTTTCAACTTTCTTCTTCTTCTAATTATCTAAACCTAAATCTAGCACTAACCTAAACCAACCACTAACCTAAACCTATCAATAACCTAATTAAACCTAAACAGCAAAGAAAAACAGTAGAAAAAAAATGCTCACCTTGGCTCCGGGGGTAGGGGTGGTGGTGGACGGCCGCGGTTAGGGCAGCGGCGGCGGGCCTGGCTCCGGGGGGGGGGGGGGGGCGAGGCGGACGCAGGGGGCCAGCGGCGAGCCTGGCTCCGGTGGCGGCGCGGGCGCAGGGGCGGCGACGAGCCTGGCTCCGGGGGCGGCGCGGGCGCAGGGGCCGACGGGCAGGTGGTGGGGGCGGCGGGGCACCAGTGGGGCGCCGTTCGGGCGACGGGGCGCCGGGGCGGTGGCGGGTGGTGGGGGCGATCGGGCAAGGGGCGGTGGGGCCAGGGAGCGGTGGCGAGTGGCGTCGGCGGCGGCGGGTGGTTGGGACGGTGGGGCGACGGGGCGAGGGGAGGTGGGGCAAGGGGGCGGCGAGGGGAGGGGGGCGACGGGGCGAGGGGAGGTGGGGCTCGGCATTACTAACAAATTTTTTTTATTTTTTTTCAAAACTACTAATGGCGCACGGTGGGTGTGGTGCGCCATTACTATGTCAACTAGTAATGGCGCACTATACCACGGTGCGCCATTAGTAATATTTTTTTTTCAAAACTACTAATGGCGCACCAAACACCAGGTGCGCCATTAGTAATATTACTAATGGCGCACCAACACATGATGCGCCATTAGTATATAGTAATGGCGCACCACATGTCTGGTGCGCCATTAGTGGCCATATCATCTATAGCCCTTTTCCTAGTAGTGGGAAGATCACATTGATCACTGTGATAGGGCGGAACTGGCGGATGTCGGAGGCGCCCGGGACCTTGGGGATCGAAGTGATAATGCCATAGTTGAGGCGCTTGAGGTCGATGGAACCGACATAAAACTCCTCGAAGATGGCCATGATCTCCTGTTTGATGGCGGACCAGAAGGTCTGAAAGAACTTAACCGGCAAGCCGTCAGGACCCGGGGCGGATGATGGGTTCATCCCTTTTATTGCCAGCCACACTTCCTCCTCAGAGAACGGGGCCGTGAGAGCCGCATTGTCCGCGGCCGAGACACACTGCGGTCCAACCCAGAAGTGTGGCGCAAGAGCTAAGCCCCCTCTAGGGGGGGCTGCAAACAGGGCTCGATAGAAGCCGTCAACATGGGCACGGATGTCAGCGGGCCGCTGGAGGAGCGTCGCGCCATCCCACAGAAGGGGAATGGTATTACGTCGCCGCCGGCCATTGGCGATTGCCTGGAAGTAGGCGGTGTTGGCGTCACCCTGGAGTACCCACTTTTGGGTACCTCAAAGGCGCCAATACGCCTCCTCGTCGATGTATATGACCATAAGCTGGTCTTCAAGGCCATAACGCTGCATCCACTCGTCAGGAGAGAGGCCCACCGAGTCGGCCCGAAGATCCAGGGCCTGAATGGAGTCAAGGAGGGTCTTTTTACGGAGACGGAGGTCCCTTCCGAGATTCGCGCCCCAGCCCTTCATGAACTGACGGGTGCGCTTAACGCAGAAGTGCCAGTCATCCACCGCCGAGATGGATCGGTGAGATGCAAGGCGGGCTTCCAGCCAGCGGCCGGGCACAGCCTCAACGAAACCGTTCTGGTTAAGCCAGAACGTCTCGAAGCGAAATCTGGGGCAGAGGGAGAACGTCTCACAGCCATTTTCAGTGGCAGAAGCGACATTATAACAGCTTGAACATCCTGTAACAAGAAAGGACATGTATTTTCAGGACGGTTGAATTTTGACTAGAACTGACATTATAACACAGTGAACTGAAAGTGCATATATTTGAAAGAGAAATCTGAAACAAACTGCATTTTTTTTGCTGCAGTTTCACTGAGTCTCTCATGATCCTTTCAGGCAAGTTAATATGTCTGATTGACGCCGAAAACAAGTTAAGAAAGATGTCCTAGAACATTGAGCCTCACTTAGAAAAAAAGATAGAGTGAACCCTAAAACAGTGGAAGCCTCAAGCTACAAATCCCAGAAAACACCAGTCTTTTATGTCCCAAAGTTGCAGATCTGTTGTCCTTGGAGAAGACACAGGCAACACATCAAGAAGACGAGAAAGAGGAACTGAACTGACGGAATGGAAATTACCATGGGCAGGTCCTCCATCTTGAAGGACGGCGCGTCGTCGGCGCCGTGGTGGTGCTCCGACATGCTCCGCTTGGCCGCCGGCCCCTCTTCCATGGGTTGCTGCATGGAGGGAGGAACCGCAGGTTAACCGAGAAAGGGATTCTTCAGATCGATGGGAGTTGTGGATCTACAGGAGGAGGAGAAGCCATCGCTGCTGCTCCCCTCCGACGCAGGTGCATACAAACCTAGCAAGATGGGCCGGTCCGGCAAGGGTTATATGGGCCAGGCACGGTACCACCTAGCCAGGCATGGAAAGTACACGGCCCATGCCAGCCACGCGTGCTGGCTTCACAGGCCGGCCCGGCGGCACATTTAGCCCGCATGGGCTGAATGGCTGTTTTTGGGCTATATGGGCTGAAATGTGATGTACAAAAACTAAAAAAATAAACTGTCCAGGTCGTGCCGGCACGCGTGCCCAGCCTCGCGCCTAGGCACGACACTAGCTTCGCCACCTGCCGGGCACGGCCCATTAAGCCATGTGTCGTGCCGGCCCATGAGGGCCCAGGTACGCGGGCTATCGGGCTGGCATGACTAGGCCGGCCCATTTGGCCAGGTTTATTGGGTGCATACAAGGTGCAAGTTTGCATATAGCATTTTTATCTACGATTTTTCCAAATAGTAAAACCATCGTCGACTAATCCTTAGGGCATCTCCAACCTGACCCGCAAACCGGACACCACATCTATCCGCGGACAGAGAAAATCAGTCTACGGATACTGATGCAAGAGCCCGTCATCCAAAACTATCATGTATATGTCCGCCAATAAAGGGTAATTTAAAATTCAAATAAGTCTGATCCATAGCACACGCCGGATCACATCATCAGCCCAGCACAACCAAAAAGAGACAAGTATGCTTAGTTTTCGCATGCCCGATCACAAAAAAATATCGGTCCGGCAGTCCGTGCAAAAACTTACCTGCCCTACTGGACCGGCAATTCGAGCCTCCACGCTCAATCGGCCGTCACCGCCGTGTAGGCTGCCTCCACCTCCTTCTCCGCCGCCTCCATCTGCTCTTTGTCCGCTTTCTCCAACTCATCTTTCTGCCGCAGCAATGTCTTGAAACGGATGGCTTGCATAATTGTTCTTGCATCGTCGTCCAAAGCCGCCAAATTCAACATCAATAGTCACATCTTTGCGTCCTCTGCATCGGCTGCAATCTTTACCTTCTTCTCTTTCAACATCGCATATTCTCTTCGATCATGGACTTCTTCACTTCGAGCTTGAGCTTCTTCTCGGTCGCCTCCATCGACAATCTAAACCTCTCCATCATCTTGGCCACCACACCTTCTCGCTTCGCCCTCTCCTCCTCCCACTTCTTTCCTCGGAACCCTTTTCTAACCTTTTTGGGCGGTTCTTTTGTTGGGTCGGTTGGGCCACCTGTTTCTTTCTCGGTGCCTTCGCAACGGTCTTGGCAATGTATAGGTTCCACTTGGGTTGTCCATTGAACTTCAACCAACATGTATGGTTCAAAAACTAAAAAAAGAGTAACCAGAGAGAGTATAGGGTTCTGTAAATTTCTGAGGGTGTACTTCCTCGGGAGTAGGAGTAGGAGTATGAGCCGAAGGTTGCTCACATGCACCGCGCATATCAGCGTTTGTGGGCCGGAGTGATGTATATTTCCCGATGCAATCTAAACCATTCGCGCAGTCGCGCCACTCACACCCCGTGTCGGGGTAGGTGGGTTTAAGAGCAACTCCAACACAACGACCCAAATCGTGTCTGTTTTTGCCTGTGTTTTGTCTGTTTGGGTCGGCCAAGCGGACGGTATTGTCCTCTTTTTGTTTTGGGTCGGCCTGTGCACCCAACGCGAGCACTCCATTTCAAGCGAACATAGCCTTTTCTTTTAAAAAAGAAACAAGAGCTGCCGGCCGAGACGAGCGGTGCTTGCCTGCCTCCGCCTGCGGGGACGAGCGCTGGCGGGGAGAAGCTCCCGCGCCGGTCTAGCTGCTACAGGGGACGGGCGCCTCCGGCCGCCTGCGCGGGACGAGCGTTGCCTGCTTGCCTCCTCCTGCAGACGAGCGCGGAGGGGGGGAGCTCCTACGGGGATGGGCGCCTCCGGCCGCTTGTGCGGGACGGTCGTCGGCGAGGAGGAGCTCCTGCAGGGATGAGAGCCTCCGGCCGCCTGCCACTACGTGAATCCAGCTGAGCACCGCCACACCACTGGAGGGCGCCAGAGGAAGCGCCGTTGGCACGTGGTGGGTGGGTGGGTGGTGGGTGTGGCGGGCCAGGAAGGGAACAGAAAAGAAGGAGAGAGATGAAATGGAGAGGTGGGTGATGATGGGCTAGGCTAGACACAGGATGAAGAGGACAAAGAAAACGTCTGGTCCCATACGTGTCCCAAATTTGCGTCGAAAATGGGTACAAACCGGACAGAAAATGAGAATGGATCACTGCATTGGGCACTGATTTTTGCCTGCGCGGACTAAGACTAACGCAAACGGACGAAATGGATCGCTGCGTTGGAGTTGCTCTAAAAGGTGCTTGGAACACCGGAAATTTTTCTGAGACACCACCGGATTGGTATGAACCCAGTAAAATAACAAGGCTGAACCCATCAAACTTATAATGCACAGGCTTAATGCCTTTTAGACTAGCTCAATTAAAATATTCTAGTGTAATTAGCGTAACCAAAAGCCCAAGTATCCTGGGTTGACTCGATTGATTCTTATCCAACACTTGCTCCTTAGGCTGCTGGTTGTAATGGGAATATCATATACCAATATCATGTATGATATTGGTGTATGATATTATATCTATAATATCATAATATTATATGTTGGTATCACAGAGTACTACATTTATTGTTATGCATGACATAAAGTAAAACATTATTTAATATGATGCTGTATTATGATATTTAAGCATCTCTTTCTTCATTTAATTATGTGCCACCTCATTAAAATTGTTTAGTTGGCATGCACGATACTTTATGTGGTTGGTTAGAGAACAGTTGGGGCAACGGCGACTCAATGGAGGAGGTGACTCAGAAAGGGAGGGAAGCGAGGCGGCATGGAAGCGACGCCGGCCCTAGGTGACGTAAGACGGCGGTTCAACGGTCTATATATGGGGAGCGGTACATGGGAGTGGCACCATAGCCACGCCATGGATAGAAAAAAGGAAGAAATCGATTGAACCTGAAATTTTCCACACAACTTCCACATTGTTATTCCCTTAATTCATACAGTACAAACTCTCCGCAAAGGACTCAACGAGTGAACTCATTGGTTAAATTTTCTGGCTCCGGCCCTGGTGAAGGCTCTCCTACGTACATATGGAGAACCATCGACTAATTCGGCGGTTCATACATGAGCCATGTTGATCCACGCCAGGCATTAAGTTGTTGGGGCATGTATGAAAGGGTGTCCAGATGTCGGGTACCGTGTTTCCATGCTTGGGCAGGCCGCAGCTGCAAATAGATTAGTTTAATTAATATACAGTAGATTAGTTTAAAGCTAATCGGTCTATAAATAGAAATAATACAAACGAAACTACTTTACAAATAACCAGGGAGTGCGAAGAAGACAGCCCAACATACACTAGCTACGGGACACCGAGTAAACCAAAAATCACCTCAACAAGACGGACTAGCGTGAGATGATGCGCAAACTAAAATATTAGGGGATACTCTCTCCATTTCTTTATATAAGGTGTATTTATTTTTCATAAAATTCCACAATGTAAGATGCATTTTTTCAAAATTAATATAATTCCCTTTTTATCCCTTAAAAAGGAGGATAGTATCTCTCTCATAATTTCTTGTATTTCTCCTTGTATCAAAAGAAGAAAATGATCTCTTTCTTAATTGCATGTATCCCTTACTTTTCTGGACTCGCTGGTTTACTTGCCACTAATCAACAAATTTGCCAAGGTTAATTTTGTCCTAACACCTGTATATATAACTATGCGTCTTGGTCACCGAGCCGAAAATAATACACTTTACACAAAGAAACAGAGGGAGTAGGTAACTGACCAGGGATTAATTAAACAGATGTGTGTAACATCGAGTGGCCGGCTAGATTTGGAAAGTGCTGGTCTCCCGTAATCTATAATTAGAAAAATAGATAATCATGTGAACAGGTGTGAACACATTTAGTTTTCATGATAAAAAAAATTAAAATTCATAACTTTTGTACCAAGCATTGGAATTAAGATCTGTTTTCACTGTCGGAATTCTCGCGACATGCTCTTCAGAATTAGATCCCACATGAATATATTTCGATGAACTTTTTATGTGCAATTTAGGCCTTGTTAGGTGCAACCGTGTCATAGTTGTTGTACACATTTTTCCTATCACTTGACCCCCAATTGCCTCGTAATTGATGTGGAACCTTCCTCTACCCTAAAAATGTACACTTTTCCCTGTTTAGGGCCGACTGCCCCACCTATCCTGCTAGTGACCATGGCCAACTGCCTAGCAATGCATGTATAACTTTGGACGTGCAACTTCCTTACTGCTCCCCTACAAAATTCTAATTTGGGGAAACCCAGGTCAGTTACGTAGCTGATGTGCAACTTCGTCTATTATCCTGACCAACTACCTAGCAGTCGATCTACAACCCAACCGGACCCATCAAACTATCTGGAGGAAATAGTTAGAGTTGCTCTTAGATCATATGTCGTGTTTAAATTTTGAATTTGAAAACTTTAAAATTATGGATCTGAAATGTTGTTGAATTGTGTGCTTAAATACAAACGTTGAAGTTATTATGGTGTGAAACTGGAGTTAGAATGGTGTTTCTATGCGCAAATAAAATAAAATAGTAGAAACAAAAGATAAATTTTTATAGGGATTGTTCCAATACATATTTTTGAGGCTATACTCATTGGGCATCTACTAGATTTGCTCTAAACCTTGGAAATAAAGGCCATAAAAGGTAGGAAAATACGAAACATGGATGATATTAAGCACACAACCAATACATCGATGGATCAGCTAGCCACCGTACTTGGCCTTGTAATCCCTCCACAGCTCTTGCACCGATTTGCCCATAATCTGCAGGAAGTCGTCGTCGCTGTAGCCGTCCTTGAGCCTCTGGTTGAGCACCGCCACGAACCCCGGCCTCAACTGGTCGCAGTAGTCCAGGAACCACGCCGTCACGTCATAGCCCGTGTCCCAGCTGTCCCCCTGCCCCGGCTGCAACCAGTACGGCGCCGCATAGCCCGCACGGAGCCGGACGAAGTCGGCGACCCCCTCGTAGATCCAACTGTGGGTCTGGTTCGTGTCCTGCTGCCCCCATTGCCACACGTGCGTCACCTCGTGGTACAGCAGCCCCGTCACCAGCGTCCTCACGTCGCCGGTGATGTTGTTGACGTAGCCGGCGTTGAGCGTGATGCTGCTCTCGCTGTCGCGTTCGAAGGCGAGGATGTTGGTGTTTATGAAGTTGACGACGAGCTTGACGCGGTCGTCCATGGCGGCTCTGCGGTCCTCGGGCGCCGTCTGGTTGAAGATTTTCCAGACGAAGAAGGAGGCCTCCGACATGACCTGCACCGCGTAGCCCACGCCGTATTCCTCGTCGAAGCGCTGCCCGCCGGGGGTCGTCGACGCGTTGTTCGTTGCCTCGAACCTCACGCCGGCAGCCGTGGTGGCGAGGCCGGCGACCACGAGTAAAGAAGCGAACACTGCAGTGAGGTGCTTCATCATGCTTTAGTTTGTGTCTGAGTGGATGAGTGGTCTATGGGCCTCAAATTTATAGGCAGATCCTTGACATTTGGCAAGTGATACTAAGGCCTACTAGCCGGCAGGTTGTACTAATAGTACTAGATAGAATCCTCAGTTAAGACGAGTTCAGCAGTGATAACGACCACTTGTCGTCATCTTCTTGATTATTCTGTTACTAGCAGTCAGCATATCGTACTTGCGTTCGTCACCTCTGTCCTGCATTTGTAGTATTGCTCCCGGCAGCACCCCATGCACCGGCTACCAACTGATCGATCATTGTCTGTCATCTGTCAAGTGAATAAACGCACGGGCACATAGAAATTTGAATACTCACTGGCAGTACGAAATTGTAAGTAACATGAACTGTGGGCCAGATTAAGTTAGTAAATGGACATGGCATAAATAAATGGTGAATTGTCTACTCATGATGACAAAAACAATATTTTTGCTACAATGCCAATTACGTTTAGCAAGGTTATCTTTGGTAAGAACAACCTCCATCTATAAAAATCATATGAAAACTTTGATCTTGGGAGGAACCTTTGTTCTCCAAATATATTTTCAACGAAAAATAGATCCAGAATCCATAAGATCCGTATACATATACTTTTACGGTAAAGACACCATTAGTGATTAACCTCCATTAAAACGAATATGGCGTCTGAGTTAGATTGTTTGACATCAACCTTGAAGCCCTAGTTTTAATAACCTGACCGGACGGCGGCCGAACCGAAAAAACTAGCACCAGCGGCCTCAGCGGTTTTTTAAGCTAATAAGACCGTTCTGCAATCAGACCGGAGAAAACCGGTCGAACCGGCCGGTTTTCTAGAAAACCGGTGAAAGAACCAGGCCATTGAACCGGGAAAAACTAGGAAAAAGTTTTAATAGAAATTGGGAGAAGTGGATTCGATCCCATGTCGTGTGAGCAATACGCGGGGCTTGCCGATGGTCCAATAACCAACTCGACTGTGCTACTTTGTTGTCCACTGCATGAAAATAATTTTATTTGACTATTGTTTCACACTATATTAGCAAATATATTATGCAACATATATTATTTTATTGCTTAAAAAACCGACAATCGAACCCGTGAACTAGCAGTCCAACCGGTAAGAACCTGAACACCTTTTCGGTTCAATTTCCGGTTTGGTTTTTAAAACTATGCTTGAAACCAAATTGATCCACTTAGTTCGTTTGTCACCCAGTAAAACCTAACAGATGACACGCTAAGTAGTAAGAATAATAGTAACTATGTGGATTGACTGGCGCGAACTACAAATTAAGCTAACGAGACGCTAATTAGCCGTCTGATGCAAACCACTTGCGCGCAATGTGTATATGTAGTGTGTGGACAGTGGAGGCTCTCCTACATACGGCGGCTCATACATGCGCCATTTGGAATACATATAGACACAAATAGTATATATTTTGCCGTTCATAGTTGAGCCATGTTGATCCACATTAAGTTGTGGGGTGTGTATGAAAGCGAGTTCATATGTTGGGTACGGTGCTTCCAAGCTTGGGCAGGCTGCAGCTGCAAATTGATTAGTTTAATTAATATACTCTACATTAGTTTAAAGCAAGCTGGTCTATAAATAGAAATAATACAAATAACCAAGCAATGAGAATGCAAAGAAGACAACTCAACACATACCGAGTAAACCAGAAATCAACTCAACAAGATGGACTAGCACGAGAGTGATGTGCAAATTAAAATATTAGGCGGAAGGTAACTGACTAGTGTTATTTTTTCCTGTTTGCGAGTGAACAGGTGTTACTTAATTCGCTGGACAGGTTTGGAAAGTGCTAGTCTCCCCTAATCCATATTAGAAAAAGGAAGGGTGTGGCTACACGGCACCCATGCACTCGTTGGACGCAACGAGCACACCTATCAAAAAAGGAATTCCTCACTTTATTTGAAAAAGCATGTGATCTCTATCCCCCGTCGCTCACTTAGTCTGCAGATTCCAGCTACAAAAGGATAAGATATTGTTCCATGTGCATTTATTAGGGGTTTCAAAAATTTTAAAAGCCATAACGTTTGATTCGAGCATAAAAATTCACAGCCCTTTTTACCGTTGGGTTTCTTTTGACAAGCTCTTCAAAACTAGGTCTCATATCGGTAGGTTTCAATGAACTTTTTTTTCACGAGCAACTTTAAATGCTACTGAGACAACTTTAGTATTATAAGAAAGCAACTTCTTATTAGTTTGTCAGTGTGACTGTCTATGAGCGGAAAGCCCTTCTAAGTTGGCCACCATGACTACTGAGTTGACTAGCTTCACCTCTAACTTCTCTAATATAACTAGGAGTATACCAATACTATGCTTCAAAGATAGACGACTTAAGCAACAATGATGGACAACTTGGTATTATAGGAAACTAATTAGCAATGACATGCAACTGGGAATCACCAGCAGGCAACTATAGCAATGCCGATCAACTTACAGTAACCATGATAAGAAACTAACTAGCAATGACAACAACTCAGCATCAACACTAGACTACTTCATATGATTGTAGGCATTTTAGAAGCAACTAAATCCAAGCACAAAGGTAGAAACTTAGAAGTAGCAGTGAGAAAGGGGGAAGAGTGTTAAACAAAATTAACTATGACACAAAATGTGGTGAAGTTGCCTATTTATAGCACTAACATTGCCTCTTGTAGAAGGAATGTTGCTTATGAAAACTGATGGATGTTACATACGTCTGTTTCAAAGTTGTTCACTATTGCTAATTTGTTGTCTACCATTGCTAATTATTTACTTTTAAATGGAGTGAAGTTGCCTATCTCATTTGTTTTTAACATTAATCCTAATATAGTTCACATATGTTATAGGCAACTTTATAACCATGGTAGACAACTTAGGAGAAATATTTGCAATGCATTTGTAAAACATGGATAGATGATTATAGGACCATGTATGCATAATATATATTGTATGCACCTTAATAATGCAAGTTTCATCCTTTTGTGCTGAAAGTTGCCTCCATATGCGAAAGTTGCCTATCGATGATGCTCAGTTGCCTATATATGATGAAAAGTTGTCAACCATGATTTCTATGTTGTATAAAATATAATTGCTAGGTAAATTCACTATACACATGATGCAAGAAGTTGCTTCTGTTTAGCACTAAAATTGCCTCACCTATCATCAAAGTTGCTTGTTAAAAAAGATCAATGAAATATGTTCATATGGGATCCAGTTTTGAAGAGCTTGTTGCGAGAAACCTAACGGTAGAAATGGATCTTTGTTCTGACAATCGGTTCGAAAGTTGTAGCTTTTGGAAAGAATTAGAACAGAATAAAATGAGACGACATCAGCACATGTATATATACTCCCCTAATCACATGTATTAATATTTTCCCTACGTGACTCTGGTTCCTATGTCTCCATCATAGATCATCTTTCAATCGAACGAAGTGAAAGAGCAAGCGCTCGGAATCGACAAATAGTACAACTGCACAACTGCACTATTAAACATTTGGCTAGAAAAAAGGAACCATCTGGCCGTGGGCAATCTTAGTGTTTCTCTCGTTTGAACTTTTTCTGCTGTTGGTGTTCTTTAACAACCATACAAAGATGCTCATAGAGATAGTGTGTGTGCGTTTATAAAGGTGACTGTATGCACCCCCCTTCCTAAGCGATCGAAGGAAAGTCTATTAGGTAGAAAATAATTAGCGGTAACTCCTGTAATTTTTTTTTGAGGCAAGGTAACTCCTGTAATTAACAGAGGCACTCGGCCCCTCCCAATCCCATCATCTCAAGCGTAAAGTGAGAATAAAGGCCCATGAGACAGCCCACGGCCAGATGGTCTTGGTCTCGTCCGCTCCAGTCCTCCGTGCTATTGATCAGATCGAAATCGCTAAATCGGCTGTGCCGCGACAGAGCGACGAGCTATCCTGAGGCTGGGCTCCTCAATTCTCCGGTGTGGCCAACGAACTAGCCAAGGTTAGCCGTAGCACTAGCGACTATCGTGCGAATTTCTCTCAATTCGTGTGTTGTGATGATTATTCTGAAAGTTATTTTAGTTCTTATAAGCACCGAGTCTCCGGATTATACGTCCGATTTTAGATATTTTATACGTGTGTGAAATTTTATGCCAAATTTTAAATTCTTTTGGCTGTCTTGTCATACTAGTTCTGAAACCTTTAGTTCATCAGTTATGGATAGAAAAGCACCCCAAAGGTAATTAGCAGATTGGGATGAAATTATTATACATTTGTATCTATATTGCAATCACAAAGGTAAACTACTACAGTGTAGCCATAATTTTATAGGATCAAGGCAGAACATCTTGCTGTAGAGTTTATTTTGTATCAACTTAACTTGGCCCCCCTATATCTAAATCCTGGCTCCGCCCCTGCGTATGTATAGCGTTTTTGTCTGTACTGTGTTAAAAAAAAGACAACGGAGCAATGGTTCTGCAGACTGACTTGCATTGTTACTTTTTTTACAAGAAACTTTTGATTTATTCATATTTAATTGGTAGTATATCAAACAGCAGAAATAATGAAAATTATATCCAAATCCGTAGACTATCTAGCGACGACTACAAACACTGAAGCGAACCGAATGCGTGTCATCGTCGTCGCCCCTCTGTCGCCGAAGCCGTGCAAAACTTATTGTAGTAGGCAGTCAGAAATTCGTCGTGCTAAGGCACCATAGGACCAATGCAACAGAACAATAACCATCGCCAAAAAAGAGTAGCAATGATCGGAAGGATTCAACTTGAAGACACACGAACGTAGATGAACTATGACCATATCCGAGCAAATCCACCAAGGACAGTTCCACCAGCGACACACCACCACATACCCACCGACGATGCTAGACACACCATCCGGAACGGGGGCTAGGCGAGGAGAATCTTATTCCACCTTCTGAGAGCCGATGCCGTCCCGTCTTTCTGAACAGGATACAAATTCTAACAAAACTCAAAAGAACATATGAAAATAAAGCCCTCCGACGGCAAGGGCGAGGAGAACCTTAGATTTATCAAAGGTCGTTATTGTTCATGTGTGTTTCTATTTGTTCTATCTGAAATAATTTGTTAATTTTTAGATGAAAGGCCCAGAGCGGAAGGAATAATTAATTTGTTTTATAACTGATACAAGTAATGTTAGATTGTCTCAAAGAAAAAGCGAGTTGCAAATGCTTGGGGAGAAGTTAGCCCGAACTCCCATCAAAAAATTGACAGCGGAAATTGCAATCAGGTTTAATTAGCATCGTATATGGTACACTTGGTACCTGTATTTTATGGCGGGGTCCACCTAAACGAGGATACATGTGTGGACGGGAATACGGGGCAAAAAAATAAAACCGCAAACAAACGAACAAAACAAAAGCGCATCGATCGATCTGTGCAATCCTTTTCGGTCGATCTCAATCTCTCTCGCGTGCTTCCGTCGTTTCTCGTGTGCGTAATCCATCGTTCTCGCGATCTAGGGCATGTTCCAAACAAACACCCGCCGCCGGCGGCCGTCGTCCGTGGAGGATCCATGCCCGGTCCTCCCCGACGACGTCATCGAGGACATCTTGGCGCGGTTGCCGGCCAAGGCAGTGCACAGATGCCGCTGCCTCTCTCGCACCTGGTCCGCCACGCTCGCCTCCGGCGACTTCGCCAACCTCCACCTCCGCCTCGCCAACCGCTACGGCGGCCCAAGGATCCTCTTCGTGGAGAAGTGGGGCTCAACCTACCACAGCCGTCCGAAAGTGCAGGTGTGGTCGCCGGATAACCCTGGTCGTACCACTCTGATGGAGCTCCCCCATACTCACGATGTTGGCGGCCGCCCCACGGGCAACCTCCTCCCGCGCCTCGTCACGCAGCAGTGCCGTGGCCTCTTCATCCTCCAAGCCGGAAGGACGCAGTACATGCTCAACCCGTCTACCGGCAGGATGGCAGCTCTCCTGGAGAGCCCGGACAAGGGCGACCACCGTAGCAGACACCTAGGGCTAGGCTACGACACGCGCACCATGACGCACAAAGCTGTGCGCGTCTGCTGCCTCCCGGAATCCGTGAAATACGAGGTCTATGAGATCAACTCCGTCCCAGCGCTTTGGAGGCCGGCCAAGGGTTGTGCTCCAGAGAAACCACCGCTGGACTGGGTAGACAACCGCTACGACCTGAGCGTCTTTACGCAAGGGCACGTGTATTGGTTGGCCAGGCATAAGCTTGCCTCTCAGTCGGAAGACATGTTCGTCTTCTTCTTCAACCTCGACAATGAGACGTTTGGATCCATGCCGTCGTTGCCGTCATTCGTCATGGATAGAGGATGCAGTCACCATCGCTACAGCTTGACTGGGTTTGGCGGACGCCTGTGCATCTTTCACACCGAGATGATTTGCTTGACGCCTTGTCGACACAACGTCTGGCTGCTGAAAGACCATGCTACCGGTGTCTGGGATCTACACTGTCAAATCAATGTGTATTCCCTGCCCTTGAAGGTTTCCAATTTATTGTACTCCGGGTGGATGGGGATACTCGCCGTTGTCGACGATGGTCACCGCATCGTCATACGACCAAGCAACTACATCGATCTAAGCTTCAAGATGTGTGCATACATCCCCGTGATCGATGACATGGACAACCTTCTAGGTGGAAGCAGCGGCTTGGTCTCTATTGATAGCATGATTTCACAACAGGCTGCATTGTACGAGGAAAGCATCGCCTCCCCCGGAGAGCCACTAGCCACCTACAAGTTTATAGATCGTGTCTTGATTCTCTTGAAGTAAAAATGCCGAGCGCAGAATCTAAGGAGCTAGAGCAGGTCAATGTATCACTTCCTCAATTGTCGCACACTTTTCAAAAATCGGACATATATCAAACAAATCTGTTTAGATCAACTATCCAAACACTAGTAGAAAAAGAGGCTTCCATACGCCCCCATTAGTCCCCAAAATAATCGAACCGGGACTAAAGGGGTCTTTAGTCGCGGTTCGGGAGGAGACCCGCGATTAACTATCTGGGCCCAGCGCGCTCGGTCGACAGCTGGCGGACGGGAGGGGCTTTAGTCCCGGTTGGCCTGGCCAACCGGGACTAAAGGTCCTCAGGCTGGCCCGAAGGCCTTTAGTCGCGGTTGGCCAGACCAACCAGGACTAAAGGTTAGTCCTTTAGTCGCGGTTGGCCAGACCAACCGGGACTAAAGGGCCCATCAAACTCTCCCCCCCCCCCCCCCCCCCCCCCCCCCGACCGCCTTTTCAGTTTTAGAAAAACCAAAAGAAATGATGGAAATGTCAAAAAAATAAAATAAAATAAGTTTCTCATGTGATATGTGGTCTAGTTGTTGGGAAAATTAACAAATATGAATTTCGACTTTATTTGCAAAATCTCTCTGGAATTTCTTAAAATGGGCATAACTTTTGCATACGAACTCGGATGAAAAAGTTTTTTATATGAAAAATCATCTACTCGAAAAGTTACATCCGAATTTAACGGGGGGGGGGGGGGGGGGGGGGACCCCGTTAAACATTTTCAAAATCCTCAAAAACCTAACAGAAAAAAAGATAAGGGGCTTTTAAGATCTGGAGAGGCAAAAAAATTCAAATTGTGGTCAAACTGTGGTCAAACAATGGTCAAACTAATTATTCTAGAATATTAGTGTTACTAAATAATTATTTCAGTTTTTTTTAAATTTTGGTCAAATCTGGTCAAACAGTGGTCAAACAATGGTCAAACTAATTATTCCAGAAATATTAGTGTTACTAAATAATTATTGTTTTTTAAAACAATAGTTTCAAACTCAAACAGTGAAATGTGTCACTTCATGCTCAAGCTAAATTACTGAGGGTTAATAAAATTGACATCCTACTATTGTCAGGAAAACAACAAGTGCAGACTTGGAAACGAGGGAAAATAGAACCCGGAAGTTAAGCGTGCTCAGGCTGGAGTAGTGAGAGGATGGGTGACCGTCCGGGAAGTTAGATGATGAGGGGTGATTAGAGATTAGAGGATAAATTGAGCAGTGATGAGGGGTGGTGATTAGAGATTAGAGGTTAAAATAATTCAGAAATTTGAAAATAAAAAAAAATAAAAAAATTCGCAAAAAAACAAGGTTTAAACCTGCGGAGGAGGCCTTTAGTCCCGGTTAGCCACGAGAACCGGGACTAAAGGACGGGCCTTTAGTCCCGGTTAGCCACGAGAACCGGGACTAAAGCCTTTAGTCGCGGTTCGTAAGAGGCGCGACTAAAGGGGGGGTCTTTAGTCGCGCATATTTAGTCCCGGTTGCACAGCCGGGACTAAAGGCCTTTGCGAACCGGGACTAAAGGCCATTTTTCTACCAGTGAAAGCTCGAAACTGAAAGGTTCATTACAGCTTCCCTGGTGTCCAATAAAAGGGGGCGGAATGATCAATCAAATGCGACAATGACTGGAGGACATTTGGTTCCTAGTTGGCAGACATAAGCATTAGATCATGATGATGCCTGATTTCCGTTGATTACATTTTTTTTCTTCGTCTACCATTTTGTCGTAATTTTGAGTGTGTGCATTCTCGATATCTTAATTATCTCTAGATTTCTCATGGGTGGAGATATCAGGTGCAATTATCTTCTTGATATTACTTTATATAGAGCATGATTGTTTTGATGCCAAAAATTGGCAATGCCAACATTTGGCAAATGCCAGATATTGGCTAGTATTTGGTTGGTTATCAAGTTTACTTGCCAACCTCACAGGAAGTTGGCTAGCAAAGTATTGGTAATGCCAAATGTTGGCATCAAACTAATTATCCTCAGACTCTCGCCATTTCAAAATATAAGACCTTTTAGCTATTTCAAAATTTTAATTACATACATAATAAAATGAGTGAACATATATACTAAAATGTGTCGTCAAAATATTGACTACATACATGTACTAAAATGACTGAACATACATAGAAAAAGCTAAAAGGGCTTGTATCACGGAACTGAGGAAGTATATATAAGGTTCTCAAAAGTGAGACTGTCAATTACACTGGCACATAAATATATGACATCCAAAAAACTAGACCATCCAGAACTACCATGGATGCATATTTTTATAGAAGAGACTTTAAGCACCACATGTCACTTTGTGACTCGAACTCGGATAGGCTAGATAGCTTCGTGCTATCCTAGTCAACAGGGAATATATGACATCCCAGCAGGTTGATTTCGTCCAAGCCCACATTGTTAGTTACAACATTTAATAAGAACGGACTTGTTGTCAAACTCAGTGAAAAAAATAATGCGTTATAGCACTGTTAATTGCACACTATAGCGTTTTAAGCAATGTCTCGTTAAATAAATTAATGTACAATGTCTTATTAATAGCATGCTAATAGCGTATTTTAAGAGGTTCATTTAAGTGCTTATTGTCGTCGCTAGATGGTCTACAGATCTAGATGTAATTTTTATTACTTCTATATTCGCTGTACTACTATTATTGAAGTGACGTGCCTTGAGTGCTTGAGGCTACGAAAAATTAGGGGCGACCATGTTTGCGTGGCGGCCGACGGCCACGAACGGCCTTGACTGGTTTGATAACATTAAACCGATCCTAACTAGATATAGGATTTCATGTTTTTTTTTAAAACTTTCAATCTACTTATCTTTAATAATATATTCGTGTGGATAATCATATACTCGATCCAGCGGCCCAGGTTGCACCACATCTGCGTGGACCCCGTGATTACTTCATTGGCCGGTCGCACTTGGCTCCTGAAGCGTCGGTCGCCAGAGCTGCGAGTAGACCATGACAAACCTCCTAGGACACTCCTGTCGATTTCAATGGCAACACTAACGAACCTAACGCTTGTATCGTTGAGAAACATTGTAAAGCTTGGCCCGATGAGAGGCTGCGAGATGTGAGACGGATGTGAAACGAGTAGGGTGTGAGTGTAGTTTGGATGTAAATCAACGAGAGGGTGAAGAGTTTTCTTCTCTACGAGAACCAACAGATGGCATGTCTGCTCCACACGCCTCTGACCATATAGCATCCGCGTGTTAGCACGCCATGCCCACCTCTGCTGGCAGCGGGGAGTTAATAAGGCCAATGTGCAGCATTGCACCCTCTCGGCACCAACTCCTTGGAAATGGCCCGCTCGGACGCTATTCGTTCTCAAGCCCAAGGGCAGCTTTAAGTTTGTGAGTGTTAGATATATATTTGGGATACATTTATTTGGTAGTCTAGAAATTGTAACTTGTCTTCAATCTTATCTTTATCAGAGGCGTCTTGCCTTTCAAGTCTTGTACTCAATATATAGTCGCCCTCGAGGCTCAATAATACATCCATCATATTCCGCAACAATCTCTTTCTCTCTTCCTTCTAACATGGTATCAGCCTTACCTCGATCTTAAACTCTAGCCGCCCCTTCCGCACCTGCGCGCCGCCCTGGGGCGGTCGGCCTCCATGACTGCCGCCGAGGGCTGTGCAGCCCGTACCTAGGGTTCATCCGCCGGTCATGTTGACCGGCTGCCCTAGAGAGTCTTTTGCCCGATCTTTTAATACGGGTTTTCTCTCTCTCGCTGGTTGCTTTGATCGGCATTTTCTTTTTGGTCTTCCGATCTACACTTGATCGGTTTGCGTCCCCCGCCACTGCCATCGACCCCCGTGCGCCTTTAATCCGACATGGCGGCCTCGCGCGACATGAGGCCCCTCATGGCCGTCGTCCATGCGCCGGCCCGCTCGTCAATCTACGCCGACTGTCACCGCCCTCTTCGGCCGGGACACCTGCATCGCCCCGACCCGGCTATCTCGCGCCATGCGGCGGCCCATCATAGCCGCTATACGCGCGCCGATCCGCCCATTGATCCACGCCACCTGCCTCCGCCACGTCTGCACGGCGGCCCTGCGGTCTACCTCACCGGCCTCGTCCCCGGCGGCATCAGGCTCGTCGACTGTCTCAGCTCGGGCTCCGCTGCTACGTTGGTCGCTCCGGCCTCACTGCCCGGGCACCGGCACTGCTTTGGCAGCCCGGGTGATAACCCACATGTATAGGGGATCGCAATAGTTTTCGAGGGTAGAGTATTCAACCCAAATTTATTGATTCGACACAAGGGGAGCCAAAGAATATTCTCAAGTATTAGCAGTTGAGTTGTCAATTCAACCACACCTGAAAGACTTAATATCTGCAGCAAAGTATTTAGTAGCAAAGTAGTATGGAATTAACGGTAACGGTGACAAAAATAACAGTAGCAGTTTTGTAACGATCGTAACAGTGGCAACGGAAAAGTAACTTAGCAAAGAAAAATATGTGAAAAGCTCGTAGGCAATGGATCAATGATGGACAATTACGTCGGATGCAATTCATCATGCAACAGTTATAACATAGGGTGACACAGAACTAGCTCCAGTTCATCAATGTAATGTAGGCATGTATTCCGAATATAGTCATACGTGCTTATGGAAAAGAACTTGCATGGCATCTTTTGTCCTACCCTCCCGTGGCAGCAGGGTCCTATTGAAAACTAAGGGATATTAAGGCCTCCTTTTAATAGAGTTCCAGACCAAAGCCTTAACACTTAGTGAATACATGAACTCCTCAAACTACGGTCATCACCGGGAGTGGTCCCGATTATTGTCACTTCGGGGTTGCCGGATCATAACACATAGTAGGTGACTATTGACTTGCAAGATAGGATCAAGAACTCACATATATTCATGAAAACATAATAGGTTCAGATCTGAAATCATGACACTCGGGCCCTAGTGACAAGCATTAAGCATGGCAAAGTCATAGCAACATCAATCTTAGAACATAATGGATACTAGGGATCAAACCCTAACAAAACTAACTCGATTACATAGTAAATCTCATCCAACCCATCACCGTCCTGTAAGCCTACGATGGGATTACTCACGCACGGCGGTGAGCATCATGAAATTGGTGATGGAGGATGGTTGATGATGACGATGGCGACGGATTCCCCTCTCCGGAGCCTTGAACGGACTCCAGATCAGCCCTCCCGAGGAAGATTAGGGCTTGGCGGCCGCTCCATATCGTAAAACGCGATGAATCCTTCTCTCTGATTTTTTTCTCCCCGAAAGTGAATATATGGAGTTGGGGTTGAGGTCAGTGGAGCTCCAGGGGGGCCACGAGGTAGGGGGGCGTGCCCCTGGGGGGGGGGGAGGGCGTGCCCTGCACCCTCGTGGATAGGGTGTGAGCCCCCTGACGTTGATTCTTTCGCCAATATCTTTTATTAATTCCAAAACGTATCTCCGTGGATTTTCATGTCATTCCGAGAACTTTTATTTCTGCACAAAAATAACACCATGGCAGTTCTGCTGAAAACAGCGTCAGTCCGGGTTAGTTCCATTCAAATCATGCAAGTTAGAGTCCAAAACAAGGTCAAAAGTGTTTGGAAAAGTAGATACGTTGGAGACGTATCAACTCCCCCAAGCTTAAACCTTTGCTTGTCCTCAAGCAATTCAGTTGACAAACCGAAAGTGATAAAGAAAAAACTTTTATAAACTCTGTTTGATCTTGTTGTTGCAAATATGTAAAACCAGCATTCAAGTTTTCAGCAAAGATTATGAACTAACCATATTCACAATAACATTTAGCTCTCATGTTTACTCATACCAATGGCATAATCAACTAGCGAGCAGTAATAATAAATCTCGGATGACAACACTTTCTCAAAACAATCATAATATGATATAACAAGATGGTATCTCGCTAGCCCTTTCTGAGACCGCAAAACATAAATGCAGAGCACCCCTGAAGATCAAGGACTGACTAGACATTGTAATTCATGGCAAAAGAGATCCAGTCACAATCATACTCAATGTAAATTAATAGTAATGCATGCAAATGACAATGGTGCTATCCAACTGGTGCTTTTTAATAAGAGGATGATGACTCAACATAAAAGTAAATAGATAGGCCCTTCGTAGAGGGAAGCAGGGATTTGCAGAGGTGCCAGAGCTCGAGTTTTAAAACAGGGATAAATAATATTTTGAGTGGCATACTTTCATTGTCAACATAACAACCAAGAGATCTCGATATCTTCCATGCTACATACATTATAGGCGGTTCCCAAACAGAATGGTAAAGTTTATACTCCCCCACCACCAACGAACATCAATCCATGGTTGGCCCGAAACAATGGGTGCCGTCCAACTAACGACAATCCTAGGAGAGTTTTGTTTGCATTTATTTTGATTTGATTTGAGCATGGGACTGGGCATCCCGGTTATCGATCATTTTCTCGTGAATGATGAGCGGAGTCCACTCATCGTGAGAATAACCCACCTAGCATGGAAGATATAGACAAACCTAGTTGATACATGAGCTACTCGAGCATACAAAACAGAATTTCACTTGAAGGTTTAGAGTTTGGCACATACAAATTTACTTGGAACAGAAGGTAAATACCGCATATAGGAAGGTACGGTTGACTCATATGCAATAACTTTGGGGTTTATGGAAGTGGATGCACAAGCAGTATTCCTGCTTAGTACAAGTGAAGGCTAGAAAGAGACTAGAAAGCGACCAACTAGAGAGCGACAACAATCATGAACATGCATTAAGATTAACCAACAATGAGTGCAAGCATGAGTAGGATATAAATCACCATGAACATAAATATCGTGAAGGCTATGTTGATTTTGTTTCAACTACATGCGTGAACATGTGCCAAGTCAAGCCACTCGAATCATTCAAAGGAGGATACCACCCTATCATACCACATCACAACCATTTTAATAGCATGTTGGCACGCAAGGTAAACCATTATAAACTCCTAGCTAATTAAGCATGGCATGAGCAACTATAATCTCTAATTTTCATTGCAAACATGTTTCATCCATAGTAGGCTGAATCAGGAATGATGGACTAATCATATTTACAAAAACAAGATAGGTCGAGTTCATACCAGCTCCTCTCATCTCAATCAGTCCATCATATATCGTCATTATTGCCTTTCACTCGCACGACCGAACGGTGTGGATAATAATAATAGTGCACGTGCATTGGACTAAGCTGGAATCTGCAAGCATTTAATACAAAGGAGAAGACAAGGTAATATGGGCTCTTAGTTAGATCAACAATAATGCATATGAGAGCCACTCAACATTTTCATCGTGGTCTTCTCCTCTCGACCCCTAAAGAAAAGAAAAGAAATAAAACTATTTACACGGGAAAGCTCCCAACAAGCAAAAGAAGAACGGGAAATCTTTTTGGGTTTTCTTTTAATTTTACTACTACAAGTATGGAAAGTAAACTAGCTAAAGGATACAACTAAATTTTTTGTGGTTTTTCTTAAGGTTTTTCAAACACACAAGAAGAAAGCAAGAAAAGAAAATAAACTAGCATGGATGGTACAATGAAAAAGTATGAACACCGACAACTAGAATGAGTGTGTGAACATGAATGTAATGTCGGTGAGAAATACGTACTCCCCAAGCTTAGGCTTTTGGCCTAAGTTGGTCTATGGCCACGGCTGGCCTGGCGGATATCTAAAGTCATAGTCAGGGTTGTACTGAGATGCAGCAGCTACTGCCTGAAGAGCTGGAGCTTGGAGGCGAGATGCCTCCGTTCTCCTCTCATATTCGTTCGCTTCCTCCCTGGATATAAAATATCTCCTTTTTGCCTGAAAGTTAAAGAAAGTAGGAGTAGGGAGAGTAACATGGACAGTACGCCGTCTGTCAAGATTAGTCGGTGCTGGAGGAACTGATCATTCCTCTCAAGAAAGTGATGGCAAACCATAGCACTATAATCTAGATAAGCAGGTGGCAACTCCATATCATTTCCATTTATGGGTACACCAAGATAATTAGCTACACGAGTTGCATAAATTCCACCAAACAAATCTCCACTTGTACCATTAAGATGCAACCTCCGTGCAACAATGGCCCCCAAGTTATATTGTTTATCACCCAATACCGCACTCTTGAGGACACTAAGATCTGGAACGCACATGTGACAAACATCATCTTTACCGTTAATGCATATACCTATAAAGAGAGCAAAATAATGTATGGAAGGGAAATGAATGCTCCCTATGGTAGCTTGTGCAATATCTCTAGTTTCTCCCACGGTGATACTAGCAATAAAATCTTTATATTCAGATTTGCGAGGTTCACTAACATTGCCCCACTGTGGGATTTTACAAGTAGTATTAAAATCTTCTAGGTCCATGGTATATGATTTATCATAAATATCAAATAAAACAGTGTGAGAGTTGCATGTGGATGAAAATTTAAACCTCCTCACAAAGGAATCAGTGAAGTAGTAGTACTGTCGGCACTTATCTGACACGAAGTCCTCAAGCTCAGCATTATGTACGTACGCGTCAAATTCTTCCTTGAAGCCTGCTTGGGCCATAAAATCTTCCGACGGCCATTCACAAGGCCGCACTTGAGCTTCCCTCGGTGGTTCATCGTCCGGCTCACGTATCGCGAGCCTTGGTTCTTGCTTCCTTGAAGAACCACCTTGGTACATTTTCCTAAACATTTTTCTTTTCCTGAAAAATTTCTGAAATTTTTAGTGACTCAAAATAAAAGTGAACTAAACTGAACAACATTGATAGCAACTACTCCCAGAAGTGCCTAGAGGCTAAATCATGCATTAAAGCTACTTTGGACCATATAAATTTGACATGCAAGCTCAAGAACAGGGTCACCTCAGCAGCAAAAATTTGCAATAAATAAAGCAATAGAACAAAAACTAATTGGACCATTGGAGGAGTCACATACCGAAGAACAATCCCCCAAAATAGTTTTGTGAATGGAGCTTTGAGCAAGGAGATCGAAAATGGCAGCAAAATGAGCGAACACGGGTTTGAGCTATGGGACGATTTTATCTGGAGGAAGACGAAGTGTGTGGGTGCTGGAGTAAGTGGATGGGGGGCCACGTGGGGCCCACGAGGCAGGGGGCGCACCCCAGGGGGCTGGGCGCGCCGTGTGCCCTCGGGGCCAAATGGTGGGTCCCCCTGGTGTGTTCTAAGTGCCAAAAATTCTTAAATATTCTACAAAAATTCATACTTCATTTTCAGGGTATTTGGAGAACTTTTATTTTCGGGGTACTTTTTTATTGCACGGATAATTTAGAAAACAAACAGAAAATACTATTTTTGTTTTATTTAATCTAAATAACAAAAAGTAAAAGGAGGTTACAGAGAGTTGTGCTTTCTAACTTCATCCATCTCATGCTCATCAAAAGGAATCCACTAACAAGGTTGATCTAGTCTTGTTAACAAACTTCTTCCGAATAACATGAAACTGGAGAATTTTCAAATAACACTAGGTTACCTCAATGGGGATATGTATGTCCCCAACAATAAGAATATCATAATTCTTTTTGACAGTAGGAAGAGGGAATTCAAAACCTCCAATAGTAATCGTTGGAATTTTTCCAATAGAATTGATACTATGAACTTGAGGTTGTTTCTTCGGAAGGTGTACCGTATGCTCATTACCATTAGCATGAAAAGTGACATTGCCTTTGTTGCAATCAATAACGGCCCCTGGAGTATTTATAAAAGGTCTACCAAGGATGATCGACATACTGTCGTCCTCGGGAATATCAAGAATAACAAAGTCCGTTAAAATAGTAACGTTTGCAACCACAACAGGCACATCCTCACAAATACCGACAGGTATAGCAGTTGATTTATCGGCCATTTGTAAAGAGATTTCAGTAGGTGTCAACTTATTCAAATCAAGTCTACGATATAAAGAGAGAGGCATAACACTAACACCGGCTCCAAGATCACATAAAGCAGTTTTAACATAGTTTCTTTTAATGGAGCATGGTATAGTTGGTACTCCCAGATCTCCTAATTTCTTTGATATTCCACCCTTAAAAGTATAATTAGCAAGCATGGTGGAAATTTCAGCTTCCGGTATCTTTCTTTTATTTGTGACAATATCTTTCATATACTTAGCATAAGGATTCATTTTAAGCATATCAGTCAAACGCATACGCAAAAAGATAGGTCTAATCATTTCAGCAAAGCGCTCAAAATCCTCATCATCCTTTATCTTGGATGGCTTAGGAGGAAAAGGCATGGGTTTCTGAACCCATGGTTCTCTTTATTTACCGTGCTTCCTAGCAATGAAGTCTCACTTATCATAACATCGAGTCTTTGATTGTGGGTTATTAAGATCAACAGCAGGCTCAATCTCTACATCATTGTTATTACTAGGTTGAGCATCAACATGAACATCATCATTAACATTATCATTAGGTTCATGTTCATTACCAGATTGTGTTTCAGCATAAAAGAATAGAAATATCATTGGGATTCTCAGGTGTGTCTATAACAGGTTCACTAGAAGCATGCAAAGTGTTATCATTTTTCTTTTTCTTTTTCTTAGAAGGACTAGGTGTTGGGGATATAACTGGTGGGTATAAACCGCCCAGGAGAGGCCGGTTTATCCTCATAGAGGTTGCCAATATTGAAGCCCATGAAGTTATAGAAGACGGCGACTTATGAGGGAAACTTAACAAGGGAGCCCAAAGCCCAGAGGCGGGTTAGGGCCCATAGACATAAACCGCCAGGCGTGTAACTTGTAATGTAAGGTAGGAAAGAATAGATACCGAGCCGGACACGTTTATGAACCGGCCTCGGGATTCTGTAGACCGACGGGCGTCAACCTGTGTATATAAAGGGACGACCCGACTGCGGTTTAGGGACAAGAAACAACAACTCGAGAGCTAGGTTACGCGTATTCGCTCCCTGATTATCGAAACCCTAGCAATTCCACCTCAACTGGATCATAGGCTTTTACCTTCACCGCAAGGGACCGAACCAGTATAAACTCCTCGTGTCCTTTGTCTGGTTTAACCCCTTTAAGCTAATCTCGTTGCGATGGCTCCACGACTAAGTCCTCACACTAGGACATCTGACGTGACAATTCCACGACAGTTGGCGCCCACCGTGGGGCTATCGCACGATGGTTTCAAGCTCTTAGAGGGCAATTTCGAAGGACTCAAGGGATACGCAGTGTGCCGGATGACCAAGAGTCATCGCGGCAAGCTCTACATCGACGACGCAGGCTAGGGCCCCGACGCCGACTCGATCGGGTACGGGTACCGGGTCCCCTTCGGAGGAATTCATGTCTTCATTGGCAAGATCGGCGAACCGGGCCCTGAGCCGGACATCTGCGCCGACCTCATCGAGACGGCTCAGCGTGCAAGACCCGCCCGAGTTCAACCCGCCATGAAGCGTGCTTTCGTAGGATTCATCAATGGTGCAGAATCTGAACCGATATCCGACGGGGAGACGGTGGTCTATTCAGATGGCGAGTCTTCCACCGGTGAGACCGAGTCATTGTACCAACTGCCAGATGGCCGGTTTGGGGGCTATTCCGATGGCGACAGTATTCCAGACCCCCTTGAACTGCCAAACCGGGTTGCGATTTTTGTGGCCGGTACACAGCCCGCACAACACTCCTCAACTGCGGTGGCAATAATTTCTGGATCGGCAGCGGCAACGGCAGCCGGGGCAGGAGGCCCTGCGCGCCCGCGGGCTCAAGTCCTCTCCGGTTTATTGGACGCCTTGACGACATTGTTGACCACAGAGGTTAACCCGGATAATCGAGATCAGCATAATGCGGAGGTCACGAAACTGCGAGATTAGATAGCTCAGGCCAAGGAGGACATGGCGGCTGAGGAAACCAGGATGGCTGAGGAGCGGGCCGCTTTGGATGCTCAAGCACAGCGGATTCAGTCAGAAAATTACCAGCTCATGCTGGATCAGAACGCTTCAAACGACATGATGAGGAGGAGGCATTGGTCTCGTCTACCACCGGTTTATGAAGCAATGAATCTCTTTAACACGCCAGGAGCAGGAACCAGTAACCCGGCAGCGGTAAACCGGGTTGAAGCACCTGGGACAGGAGCGCCGGATCAGCCACGGACGATGGACCCACCTCGACAGAACCATGACACGCCTCAGTATGTGCCAACACCACCGGGTCACTTTTCTACCCCTTTGGATAACATAATCGCTGCGGCGTCGCGATTGGCAGCTTTTCCAATGGAAGGCGAGTCTCCAGCAGCGGTTGAGACACGGCAGGCCAGAGATCTCCTTCAAACGGCTTTGGTTCAGCAGCAGGCTTATTCGTATAGTCGAGACATGATTCATTCAACCCCTCGCCCGAGCTGGAGTTACAGCAGGCATATTGAAGAACCAGCCATGTCAAGCAGTGGACGGAACCATAATCCGCCCCGTGGGCCTAACCCAGCAGGAGGGGGAGCTGATGCTCAGAACGTAGTGGACCAGGGCAGAGCGCGTCGAGAAGCCGAGTTAGCTGCGCAGTATGCGGCACGCCATCCTACTCCGGTTCGTGCAACAACTTCAGTGGAGCCAGGTGTGACCTTTAGAAATTTGGGTGTACCGTGTTTAGTGCCAGCTTTGCGCAATGAGCGTTTGCCCAAGGATTTCAAGGGTCCTCGCAAGGTGCCTAACTATACAGCCGATCTATCTCCAGAGGCATGGATTGAGATTTATGGGATGGCCATGGAATTGCTGGATGTTAGTGAAGCTGTGTGTGCTAAGTAATTCGCCCTGATGATGTAGGGACGGCCCGGACTTGGTTAAAGGGGCTCTCAACTAACTCCATTGGATCATGGGCCGAGTTAAAGGCCCGGTTTATCCAGAATTTTAAAGACACATGCGAGCAGCCCATGTCAATTGTGGACTTAGCCGCCTGTGTCCAAGAAGAAGGTGAATCGACGACTCATTGGGTGCGCCGGGTTTCAGCGATTATGCACTCGTCGGATCGTATCAATGCCGATTCGGCGGTCTTGACGATAGAAGGCAATTGTCATTTCAAGCCCCTTAAGCTGAAACTGGGGCGGCTTAATGTCATTGTAATGACATGGGGACGCTCATGGCAGCCTTGGTTAAATACGCTGACTCTGATGGTACCAAGGACCCCGAGTCTGATGATGAGAAGCCGGGGAAGGGAAAGAAGAGCAGCAACACCAAGGGGCAGCAGCTTAATCCGGCAAACCAAGGAGGCAATGGTAAGCGCAAGGCTGAGAATAATTTTGACTTTGTGGCTAACACCAATGCACAGAATAATGGTCAGCGCCGTAAGGGTAAACCGCCCCCACAGACCGGACCGTCAGGCATCAATCTTGGGCATCTATTAAACCAACCCTGCCCAAGACACGGGACGAAGGAAAGCCCATCCGGACACCTCTGGAAAGATTGCCTCATCATGAAGGAGTTCAAAAATTCGAATTTTTACCAGGATGGTCAAGGACCGGGCGGCGGTTCCGGATCCGGTTTCCATGGACCGGGTTATGGTGGATGCGGTTCAAGCTCGGGATTCCAAGGTAATCCAGGCAATCAAAACAACCAGGGTGGTTACAACCAGCAGAATAATCAGGGAAATCAGCAACAGTCGGGTTATCAGAGCCACCCGAAGCAGTTGAATAGTGGGTAGTATCATGTCTTCACCACTAGCTTATGCAAGCGTGACCAGAAGCTTCATAAGAGGGCAGTAAATTCAGTTGAACCGGCAGTCCCACGTTATTTGCGTTGGTCTGAACAGCCCATCGTATGGAGCCGAGAGGATCACCCGCCACGGGTTGATAATCCGGTTCACCTAGCGTTGGTGGTGGCACCTCAGGTTGGAGGGTATAAGTTCACAAAGGTACTAATGGACGGAGGGAGCAGCATCAATATCCTCTATTATGAGACCTTTCGTCGCATGGGGCTGACACTGTTTTCCATGGTGTGGTACCTGGTAAATCGGCATACCCGGTTGGTAAGATTGCTCTGGAGGTTGCGTTTGCAGATGATCATGATTCTAGATCAGAGACCTTAACCTTTGAAGTGGTGAAGATTAAGAGCCCTTATCATGCTCTGTTTGGCCGGCCGGCTTATGCTAAGTTCATGGCCCGGCCCTGTTATGTTTATGTGCAGCTCAAGATGCCGGGTCACCATGGGACCATCACAGTACATGGGAGCCGGAAGATAGCTTTGGAGTGTGAAGAGGGCGATGCAGCTTACGCTGAGTCGGTTTGCGCAACTCAGGAGTTGAAATTTTATAAGGACAATGTTGATCCGGCGGATATGACATCTTTGAAAAAGCCAACTACGGAGCATGATCCGGCCTTGAAGTTTAAATTGGCTGATGAGCCTAAATTGGTTGATTTTGTTCCTCGCGATTCATCCAAGCAGTTCAGCGTCAGTACTAACTTGGTTCCGAAATAGGAAAGCGCGCTCATCAAGTTCATCCATGAGAATCGGGACATCTTTGCATGGAAACCTTCTGACATGTCAGGTGTACCGAGGGAACTCGCTGAGAACACTCTCAATATTGATCCCAAGTTTAAACCGGTCAAGCAGTTTCTTCACCGCTTCAATGAAGAAAGGCGCAAGGCCATTGGTGAGGAGGTAGCCCGGCTTTTGCCGGCTGGGTTTATCGTTGAGGTTTTTCATCCTGAGTGGCTGGCTAACCCGGTACTGGTGCTTAAGAAGAATGGCACTTGGCGCATGTGTGTGGATTACACGGATTTGAATAAGGCTTGTCCAGCTGATCCTTTTGCTCTCCCTTGTATTGATCAGATTATTGATGCTACGGCGGGTTGTGAGCGCTTGAGTTTTGTGGATGCTTATTCTGGTTATCATCAGATCAAGATGGCAGTTAAGGACCAGGAGAAAACAACTTTTATAACTCCCTTTGGAGCCTTCTGCTATGTGTCTATGCCTTTTGGGTTCAAGAGTGCCCAGGCGACTTATCAGCGATGTGTGCAGAATTGCCTTCACAAGCAGATTGGGCGCAATGTTCAGGCTTATGTGGATGATATTGTGGTGAAGTCCAGGAAGAATGAGACATTGATAGATGATTTGAAGGAGACCTTTGATAACCTTCGGGTTTATAAAATGATGCTTAACCCGACCAAGTGCGTCTTCGGTGTACCGGCAGGCAAACTCTTGGGTTTTTTGGTGTCTAACAGGGGCATTGAAGCTAATCCGGAGAAGATCAAGGCCATCACTTCTCTGGCTAAACCGGTGTGTATCAACAATGTACAACGTCTGGCGGGTCGCATTGCGGCGCTGAGACGGTTTATCAGCCGGTTGGGAGAAAAAGCTATCCCTTTATACCAGATGATGAAAAAGACAGACAACTTTGTCTAGAGTGATGTTGCTGATGCGGCGTTGGAGGACTTGAAGAAGCAGTTAGCTGAGCCACCTGTTCTCGCTGCCCCCGTTGATAAAGAGCCATTTCTGTTATATGTGGCTGCTAATGCCCGGGCTGTCAGCGTGGCTATTGTGGTGGAGCGCAAGGAGGCAGGTAAGGAGTATCCGGTTCAACGGCCGGTTTATTATATCAGTGAGGTGCTTATTGAGTTGAAGCAGAGATATCCACATTGGCAGAAGCTTGTGTATGGAGTTTTTATGGCGAGCTGGAAGCTTAAGCAATACTTTTAGGGCCATCCCATCACTGTGGTCAGTTCCACTCCTTTGGGAGATATCATCCAGAACAGGGAGGCAACTGGCCGAGTTGCTAAGTGGGCTATCGAGCTTGGACCTCATGGGTTAAAGTATATGCCTCGTACGGCCATCAAGTCCCAAGCGCTCGTGTACTTCATCAATGACTGGACAGAGTTGCAGGCACCGGAGGATAAACCGGATAACACATACTGGACTATTCACTTCGACGGGTCCAGACAGTTGGAGGGCTCGGGGGCTGGAGTTGTTCTTACTTCCCCTCGAGGTGACAAATTTTGTTATGTTCTCCGCTTAATGTTCCCTTGTACTAACAATGCAGCTGAGTATGAGGCCTTGCTCCACGGTCTTCGGATGGCTAAGGAAATGAACTTAATCCGGGTACGATGCTTTGGGGACTCCGATTTAGTGGCTCAGCAAGTCTCTGGTACTTGGGATTCTAAGGATCCACTCATGGCGGCTTATCGACGTGAGGTGGATGTTATTGCTGGTCACTTCAAGGGTTACCAGGTCGAGCACATTGATCGGCGCAAAAATGAAGCGGCAGACGCTTTAATAAGGCTGGGGTCTCAGCGTAAACCGGTGCCGCCCAATGTCTTCCTTGATGTTTTGCATAACCCGTCGGTCAAGTTGCCTACAGAGGAGGATCTGGCTGTTCCTGATCCGGAGGCTCAATTGGTGGCAATTCTTCATGTTACCCCTGATTGGACGGTGCCATATTTGGCGTATATGACAAGGGGCGAGTTACCCGAGGATGAAATTTTGGCCAGGCAGATAATCCGGCGGTCCAAGTCCATGACTATTGTCAACGGCGAGTTACGTCACTGCAGTGTCTCGGGGACATTTCAGCGCTGCATTTCTCCTGAAGAAGGCTGTGAGATTCTGCATGAAATCCATGAAGGGGATTGTGGTCATCACGCCGGTTCAAAATCGCTTGTGGCTAAGGCTTTCCGACACGGTTTCTATTGGCTAACGGCTCATGCTGATGCTGATGCTGAGGACTTGGTCAGGAAATGTGACGGTTGTCAGAAGTTTTCACGTCGAGCTCATGTTCCGACTCAGGAGTTGAGGATGATTCCAATCACTTGGCCATTTGCAACTTGGGGGCTTGATATGGTAGGGCCTTTCAAGAGGTCCAAAGATAAGAAGACCCACCTTTTGGTGGCAGTTGATAAATTCACTAAATGGATAGAGGCGGAGCCAGTCAGCAAGTGTGATGCAGCTACGGCGGTTCAATTCATGAAGAAGGTGATTTTCCGCTTTGGTTTTCCACACAACATCATAACAGATAATGGCACGAACCTCTCCAAGGGTGCTATGGAAGACTTTTGTCAATGTGAGCACATCCGGCTTGATGTGTCATCAGTGGCTCACCCCCAGTCTAATGGTCAAGCTGAGAGAGCTAATCAAGAAATCCTGAAAGGCATCAAGCCCTGGCTTATGGTTCCTTTGCAGAGGACGCCGGGTTGTTGCGTGGAAGAGTTGCCTTCCGTATTGTGGAGCATTAATACCACCCCCAATAGATCTATGGGTTATACACCTTTCTTCATGGTTTACGGGGCAGAAGCAGTTCTCCTCAGTGACATTCGCCATGACTCGCCTCGGGTGGCAGCTTATGTTGAAGCAGACAACGAACAAGCACGCCAAGATGCATTGGACCTGTTAGATGAAAAACGGGACATAGCGGCGGCTCGTTCAGCGATTTATCAGCAAGATCTGCGGCGTTATCATAGCCGCCGGGTTAAAACCAGAGCTTTTCAAGAAGGCGACGTAGTGCTCCGGCTTATCCAAGATCAGACCGATATGCACAAGCTATCCCCACCTTGGGAAGGACCCTTTGTGGTCAGCAAGAATCTGAACAATGGGTCATACTACCTTATCGATGTTCGAGAGCACAAAGACTCACGCAAATCGGAGGAGGAGACCCGCCAGCCGTGGAATATTGCTCATCTTCGGCCTTATTACACCTGAGCCATAGGCTCTTCTGATGTACATATTTTGACAATGTATATATTATGATCAATATAATAAACCGGCATGCCTGCTAAAGCAGGGCATCTGTCGTTTTTCTCTTCAATGAATTTTTGGGTTTCCGCTTTATAAAGTGAAGTTATCATTACCCTTTGATCCGGCTTATTGGCCACAAACAAAAAAACTTGGGGGCTTGCAACCCATGTTATGGGGACCAAAGAGAGTCTGTTGTAAAGAGTACAACTCAAACATAGGTACCCCTTGAGCACAGCTCAAAATATTACTTGGGGGCTCTTTCTGTTCTAAACAACAAAAGTGGCTATAACCCTTGTGATAGGCTATAAAAGCCAGGTTTGGAAGCCAGGTGTATTCACCTAAAACCCCGGGTTATCCTGTCTGTATTCCGGAAGCTTCTCCATCAGGTAATCCTGATTGACCCGACAAACTCTTAACAGCCAATCTTTTTCTAGCAAAGACCCTGAACTTGTTAAGGTTAAAACGTCGTTTCATCATGAGAGGGCACGGTTTACGGATAACAAGGAGAAGCTCAGGCTGTTACAGCCGCCTTCCTTGAAACTTGGATAATTCGGCCTGTGATGCTTGATGTACTCTGACCCCGCGTAATCCTGATAAGTCTATCTTTAAATAAGAACTGAACTTATCCGGGTTAAAATGTCGAAGTGGTAGTGTGAGTGCCGGCTCACGGAAAGCGCGTACCTTCCAGTGGTTAATACTAGTTTCATTGAAGAAGATATTTTGGCTCGGCGGCCTATGAAAGCCTTGGATTTTTTCTGTTGATTTTACTTTGAAATGTCTTTTTGCAATTTTTTCTCTTATGACACAAGAAATTACATGGTTGAAAACCAAGTAAGGCTTATAAAACTTCATGAAGTTGTATATATGGCAATAAACCGATGTTTATTAACCCGGTCTGGTTTCTAACAAGTCACCAGTATGAAAGGAAGGTAATCCGGTGTTTATTAGCCCGGCTTGGTATTAAACCGGAAATATACTTATTACACTAGCTTGATAAATCAGCAGTGAACACATATCACAGGTATGTTGTATATTGTTGTTTTCAGTCCTACATCAATTATAAACTATGTTGTTGGGCATGATAACCCGTCTAGCGGTAAACCGCCAAGACGCAACTTATCTGTTATATGAAGGAACATATTCTACAAAAAAAACAAAGTATCATGAGCAAACATAGCATTATCATAGCATGGCGGATTAACAGTGTCATGCAATGTGCACGATGGCACATCAGATCCAAGAAGTTTTTAACTAGCCTATTACACGACATTTTCAAGCCCGAAAGAATAAGTCTTGCAAAACAAAGAAGTCAAACCGGCCTCCAGTATATGCATCAGCGGGGGGCTGGCTTGACGGTTGCGGATCATCTTGCGCCGGTTCATCGTCCTCCTCTCTATCCAGTGGCTGGAAGTCAGTGGTTGACCAGTCGATCCCAGTTAAGGCTCTGAACACAGCTTCATCGCTTATAAGATTGGAGGGGTCAACTTCAGGGGCATAAGTATGCTTACGAATTGGTGGAATAAGAGTGGGAGTTTCGTAGCTCGGCGCATTGACCTTCCTGTTGTGGGCATCATAAATCGATTGATAAAACGAAAGATCGATGTCTTTAGCCAACTTACTAGCCAATGGGCGCATCTCCCTCGTCAAAGCCCGAAGATCTTCATTATCAAATTCTGATCCGTCCTCCTTGATGCTTGGATAGCCATTCCCTATGTCAGCCAGGTCAAGATCAGATATCCATGCTTTAGCACGGGTCAGTGTGGTAAGAGCGCCGGCCCTTGCAGCTGATCATTTTAGCTCTTCAAACCGGGCGCGCATCATTGACAGCTTCTCTAAAGTATCCTTGATGAAAGTTGGGGGCGGTTTATTGTGAGAAGCTGTGCAGATAATCCGTTGTGCGCTGGTATACAGTTGCTCTATCAGCGTATAGGCAACCTTCAATTTCTTCTACATATCGGAGCCCAGATGCGTAATGCGAGATCCTGCATCATCACAGACATCGGTAAACCGGTGATTTATGGAATAATGAAATTTCGAAGGTTGTGAAGAAGTTACTTACCAAAGACAGCAGCAGTCATAGCATTTATTTGTTGTTTCAAACTGGTTAACTCTTCCGCCACCGGTTTAAGGGCCGCGTCAGCATCTTCACCTTTCTTCAGCAAAGCTGTTTTTTCTGCATCCCAGCCTAGACGCTCATTCTTGAAACTTTCCTTCAGTTGTTCCATGGCCGCTAAAGCGCCAGTCAGCTCCTCTTTCGCCTTGGAAGTTTCTGCTTGCTGGGTCTTGATATTCTCCTCAAGATCGGCGATTTGGGATTCTTTTTTGTCCAGCTCAGCCTGCAAGAGGTATTTTATGAGTTGACAGAACAAATTTGAAGTCCCAAGCACATAACCAGTTATACACTTGGCACTTGGGGGCTAATGCCTATCGCTTCTTGTCAACAATATGGCAAAGTCCCAAAGCTCAATACAAGTACTAATCCTGGCACTTGGGGGCTAATGCCTATTTGCTCAAGTATAAAGTTGTGGATTATTTCTTTGATGATAAATCGGTTTCCAAAGGTATTCAACAAGAAGTGTGAGCCTTACAACATGAAGTCCCGGTTCATCTTGAAGAGATAAACCTGCCCTTGAGGGCTACACAGGTGAAATTGAATTATTATTCTGTAAAGTCTCGGTTCATCTTGGCGAGATAAACTGACCCTTGAGGGCTACACAGGCAAAGTTGAAGAATCATTATTTTACGAAGTCCCAGTTTGAATAGGTATTGCCAAACCGGCCCTTGGGGGCTACTGGAGTTGATATTATAAATAGATCAGAAGGAAGGAATACTTATGAAGAGTTCAACGGGATTTACCTCATATCGCTCCTTCATCATATTCACTAAACCGGCTTCGTAGTCACGGTTTGTGTACAGACGGTTCAAAATCCCAGAATGAATGTCTTGGGCGCTGAGGTGAGCGTAGCTGTCCAAATCTGCCTTCCACTTGCCCTTATCAACAACAGCTTTTTCCTCTTTGGCGCTGTGTTTGGACAAGGCTATGGGGTTGCCAGGGGTGGTGTAACCAATGCCAGTAATGACAACATCGTCATCAGCACCTTTAGCCGGGCTTGGCGGATCATCAGCATGAGCCGATGGATCAATATCCATGTGCTCAGCTTCAGTTGCTTGATCCGGCAACGATGGGCCATCAGGAATATTGTCAACATCTGGGTGTGACGGTTCAGGAGTCTTTTCTGTTTCATCCCGAATGGGGTCTTCAGCCGGTTTGTTCACTTTGGCCTTCTTCTGGCTCTGGCTTTGGCCCTGGAAAATAATAAGTATGCATTAGAACAGTGCAAGGATAAAAAATATAAAGGTATGACGGGTTAGTGAAATCTGCTCACCCAGGAACCGTTTTAAGGGTTGGAAGCTTCGTCCCTGTTGATTCGCCAGAAGATGAATGGGAGGTTCCCTGGTAATTCGAGCCAGACGGATTAAGAGGATGTCGGAAATAACCCGCCCTGGGACAAGGTGTATCAGAAGTACAAGAGACCTCTTGGCGGCGTTTACGAACCGGAGTGTTCGGTAAACCAGAGGAAGTAACCACTTGGCCGCTATGCCGGGTTGTGCGGCGAGCTTCATGCTGCTGTGTCCTCAAAAGAAAGTGCGGATCCAAATAAGCTAGAGGGTGTGAAAATCTTACTTTCCGGACTGCTTGACGGGTTTTCGGTGTTGCCAGAGGATCTGAGTTGGAAGAAAGAGTAATTACCTCTACATCACCAGCACGGCTAGCCTCCGCATCATCCTGATAATGATCATTCTCAATGAGGTGTATGAAAAAAGAGCCAAGAGAATCAAGTTCTACCTCTCACTCCGGATCATCAAGGTCTTCATCATTGCTCAGGCCAGGGGATTCGGCAGTTTTCTTCTTTGCAGGCTTCTTTGTAACTTTGGTCTTAATACGAGGCGTTTTCGCCGGTTTATCCTGCGGCTTCGCCGGTTTATCCTACGGCTTCTTCTTCCAGAACGGATCATCGCCCTGCAAAGATGGACAAAAAAGGAAATATTTAAGAGGGGTCGGATTAAGACAAGCATGATGCAATTCTTATAGCTGGCGGTTTATTGGAAACACAGAAAGGACTAAGCCCTGTCTTGCTGCACTCAGATACCGGCTCATCTAGCATCTTCTTGACAGATTCAGTAATCTCCTTGTCAGTTAGCTGAATATCAATGTGCCGCTGAGGGTCTTTGATATCCCCTCTGTACTCGCACATTAAACCGAGGCGACGGCTTAAGGGCAAGATACTCCAAGAGACCCAACAACGGACAAAGTAGACGCCAGTTAAACCATTCGCCATAAAGGCTCTGAGCTTTGAAAGCCGTGGTGCATATTTAGCTCGTTCTTTTGTAGTGAGTCGTTGGGGAAATGGATGTGTATTGGAAAGCCGGTGAGCACGATAACCCGACAGAGGATCTTCGTCAGCTGGAGTTGTGTTTTGACAATAAAACCAAGTCTGATTCCAGTCTTTGGGGTGACTATGATGCTTGGCGTGAGGGAAACTGACATCTTTCCTTTTCTGAATTGAAACTCCGCCAAGTTCAGTATTGGGCCCATCCGTTAATTCAGTACGGCGGTTTAAGTAAAAGAAGTCTCTGAATAATTCAACAGTAGGTTCTTCTTGCAGATAAGCCTCACAAAACAATTGAAAATTGCAAATGTTGGACACGGAGTTCGGTCCAATATCTTGAGGGCGGAGTTGGAAGCTAGCAAGCACGTCACGGAAGAATTTTGATCCGGGAGGGCTAAACCCTCGACCCAGATGATCAGTAAACACAATCACCTCTCCATCCTTGGGTTCAGGATGATTTTCTGGACCGGGGACTCTCCAGTGGATGATTTCTTTACTCGCTAAAGCGCCATTTGCAACGCACCCGTTCAGCTGCTCTTCCGTAACCCAGGAAGGAACCCAGTTGCAAGCATAAATTGTTTGGCCATTTGTTAAACAAGACCTGAAGGAAGATTGGTGCCGGTTTAAGAAATCATAATCAACTGCTAAAAGTAAAGGGGCATGAAGTATTCAAGCGTGAAAGAGTTATAAACTGGAGATATACATTATCAGCTTGCAGAGATAAGCAGTTGGCGGTTTAAGAGGGGGCTAATGGTAAACTGGCGGGTTATGATTCAAAGGTTAAACCGCCCGCACAACTGCCAATTTTCAGATCTATGAGTGAAAAATTGCTAAGTGTTGCAGAAACAAGTTTTACAGATTGATGCTATAATTTTGGATCTACCGCAGTTCAAAAAAGGGAGAAAATTCTAAAACCCTAAGTTGTGACAGCGAAGCAGTTCATGGTTTCAGAGGGGATCTCTTGCAAAAGGGGAGGCCTTCAAATATTAAAAAAGAGCGCTAAGATCAGTACTGCGCGCGATAAGCACTGGGCCTTGCGTCAAAAACTACAAGACAAGGGAAGCAGAGAAGAACGGAGATGAACTACCGAAGAGCTCGAGGAAACCCTAATGTAGATCTAGAGTAAGAGAAAGTGGAGACTCACTGAAGCTGTTGAACATCGGAGAGGCGCGGACGAATTCTGGTGCGTTCAGGTCAATGCAGCGGTTGAAGGTCGACGGCGGCGGCGGAGCTTCAAGACTCAGGCGTCGCGAGGTTGATGATGAGACGAAGAGGCACGGAGGGGGAAAAAGAAAAAGGGACCCTCCGGTTCTATTTATAAGGCGAATGGATAAGGGACAGGCACGGGAATCGAGGAGGCCAAAAAAGCGGGGTTGTAAGCGTGCAGGCACCTTGATTTTTGGAGATCCATTAAAGAAAAGAGGATACATTAAAAGATTTAGGTTCTGTGAAGAGTTAATGGCAAGTGACGTGACGGCAAGTTGTCATGGTTTCAGAGGATGACGTCATGGCGAGTTATGAAAATCTTATGAAAGAAATGAAGGAGGGATTTTTTCTAAGTGTTGAAGATTGATGTGAACAAGTTCAAATCAACCTGGGGCCTAATGTTGGGGATATAACGGGTGGGTATAAACCGCCCAGGAGCGGCCGGTTTATCCTCACAGAGGTTGCCAATATTGAAGCCCATGAAGTTATAGAAGACGGCGACTTATGAAGGAAACTTAACAAGGGAGCCCAAAGCCCAGAGGCGGTTAGGGCCCATAGACATAAACCGCCATATGCGTGTAACTGGTAATGTAAGGTAGGAAAGAATAGATACCGAGCCGGACACGTTTATGAACCGGCCTCGGGATTCTGTAGACCGACTGGCGTCAACCTGTGTATATAATGGGACGACCCGGCGGCGGTTTAGGGACAAGAAACAACAACTCGAGAGCCAGGTTACGCGTATTCGCTCCCTGGTTATCGAAACCCTAGCAATTCCACCTCAACTGGTGTCGGTGTCAAAACCGGCGGATCTCGGGTAGGGGGTCCCGAACCGTGCGTCTAAGGCTAATGGTAACAGGAGGCTGGGGACACAATGTTTACCCAGGTTCGGGCCCTCTCGATGGATGTAATACCCTACTTCCTGCTTGATTGATCTTGATGATATGAGTATTACAAGAGTTGATCTACCACGAGATCGTAGAGGCTAAACCCTAGAAGCTAGCCTATGGTATGATTGTTGATGATGTTGGTCCTACAGACTAAACCCTCCGGTTTATATAGACACCGGAGGGGGCTAGGGTTACACAAAGTCGGTTACAAAGGAGGAGATCTACATATCCGAATTGCCAAGCTTGCCTTCCACGCAAAGGAGAGTCCCATCCGGACACGTGACGAAGTCTTCAATCTTGTATCTTCATAGTCCAACAGTCCGGCCATAGTATATAGTCCGGCTGTCCGAGGACCCCCTAATCTAGGACTCCTTCAGTAGCCCCCAAACCAGGCTTCAATGACGATGAGTCCGGCGCGCAGATTGTCTTCGGCATTGCAAGGCGGGTTCTTCTCCAATTCCAGAGTACCTGTCGTAACGAGTAGTGTCCGGCTTCCCATTAATGTTGCACTCCTCGGCTTCTATACCTTAATAATGGCAATCTCCACGTGTCGAGCGAATGCGAGAAGTCGGGGCATCTTTTGCATTCGCCACCCTGTCCATGTTAGTAAATCATCTATTAAAGAGACGCGGATCCTCAGATCAAGATCACACCATCTTCCCCAAGCGAGGAATCACCAGAGCGCCCGCGAAAAACCATCCCATCATGGCCGGCTACCGCAGCTCCTCCTCTCGCATCCGTAGCACTAAGCCAGGTGATTGGGTGAAGTGTACCGTACCCCACGGCCGATTAGTGGAGTTGCAGACCCAGGGGTTTCTCCCGCCCGCATACATGGTCCCCGTCCGAATCGGACTAGCCACCTATAATGGCGGGGAGCAGGTGGAGAGTTTTCCCAACCCATCCAGGGGGGAGCGGGTATGCCTTGTCCCTTACTTGCTGAGGGGGCTCGGATTTCCGATCCATCCATTCCTCCTCGGGCTCCTAGAGTTCTACGGCCTCTAGCTGCATAACTTTACCCCTAGCTCCATATTGCATATCGCAGGTTATGTCGCCCTGTGTGAGCTATTTCTGGGCTGCGGAGCTCATTTCGAGTTATGGAAGAGGCTATTCTGCCTCGTCCCTCGCAATCAGGAGGGATCAATATATCAAGTGGGCGGAGCCGAAATATGGCGCATCGCCGGAACCGGATACCTGTCCAGTACTCCGAAGAAGACGTCCGAAGACTGGTCTTCAGAGTGGTTTTACATGGAGGACGTTCCCTTTCCGGACCCTATTCGGATGGGCCTTCCTGAGTTTGTTAATGCCCCATTGAAGAAACGCCTCAACTGGCGGCCCCGGAGCCCCCAGGAGGAAGATAACAGAGAAGTCCTTTACCTGATGGGCAGGATAAGAACGCTGGCCAAATCAGGACTGACAATAATCAAGGTTGTGTCGATATGCATAATGCGGGGGGTTCAGCCACTTCAGTATCGGGGGAAACCCATGTGGCACTTCAATGGAGAAGACGATGCCACCCGCTGCGGTCGTAAAGGTCCGGACTCCGCCACCGCTCTGGCGAAAATACTGTCCGTTTTATACAAAGGAGAGGAAGAGGAGTTTATCTGCATTAAGCCACGGGATGGATTTTCCATGTACAACCCCCAAGCTGGGTGAGCCGCTATCTTTTTGCTCAGCTCCACTCATTCCCGCATTCCCCATCACAAATATTTACCTTGCTAATTCATAGCAGGAACTGCGAAGAGCTGTGAGGGAGGTCAACAGCCCGCCTCCACAGCTGAAGGACCCTGACCGGGCCCTCGACCCCGGACTCAAAGAAGATCCGGACATATTTGTGGAGCTCGTCGACAAGACATTTTACCAGGCAAGCCGCGACGGTGCTCTGGTGGCTATCATAGCCGATTATCCCAGCCTACTCCCTGCATCGCATGTAAGTAAAACCGGAGTCCTAACTTCCAAGAAGGATACCCTTTTTTGCACTTTACCCACTGCACAAAGATTGCGTTTCACAGGGAAGGCGATCGGGGCACCGTGCCGAACCCGCGGTGACTTACCAACAAGGTGCACCGAAGCCGGGTAGGCTTAAAAGGAAGGCGGTCAGGACCGAGGCGCCGTCGCAAAGGTATGATTTAAAACCTGCTCCGTGGTTGTCGTCTCTAAAATGTAACAATGTCCCTTGTCCATTGGCAGAAAGAGTGCTCGCCAGACTGTGACCGGAGATCCTGCCAGCCAGGCCTCCACCAGCCGGACTCAAGAACCGGACTCGAGGGCGGAGGCTAATGTGTGGACAATGCCGGACGGTCCTCCTATAGAGGATGCGGATAGAATATCCGCTACAAATTCCGAGGTGGAGAGCGCCATGAATCACAGGCGTCGTCGGGCCGTACTCCGCGACCCTAATTTCTCCGAAGAGGCGTTTAATGCCTTTAACTCGCAAGACGCGTACATCCAGGCTGCTCGAGGTGGACTTGCTAGAGCCACAGATCAGTATTTAAAGGATATACGGGTGAGAAAAATCTGACGATTATGTATATCAATAGCCCCTGAGACTTGAAACAGTTGGCACAACTGATTTAAGGATCATTGTATGCCCAGGTTCTTACAGAGAACAATACCCATTTGTCTCAAGAGCTGGAGGAGTGCAAAGCCCAGCTAAAGGCCGCAGTTGCCGAAATCGAGGAATCCAAGAAGGCCTCTTCTGGTAATACTTGTCTTTGAGGAACAAGAATGTAATAACGTGTACCAGTTAGTCTTCAGCATGTTCGCAAATCTAACAATAGATTCTGCAGGCAATCCCGGAGTGAATCCGGAGATAGTACCAGGGGATGGGCAACATGCTCAACGACAGCTAGAGGCTAGCGAGCGCGTGCTTGCACGGGTTATTCGAGAGAAAAATGATCTCCAGGATGCCCATACCCGGCTGGGCGTTGAACTAAAAGATGTTCGGGCCCTGCTTTCTGACTCCGTGAAGGAGAATAAGAGGCTTCGACGCGGCATTTTAAGTAAGTGCTCGAACGAACCTTTATATAGTTCGGCGAAGAAGCGGGCTAACAGAGTTATGTCTGTAGCTATGCTGAGAGGTCGCCCTGGAGAAGAGATGCCCGGATCCGCAGGCGATATGCTACAAGAGCTCTCACAATTGCACGAACAAGTTCGGCAAGTGATGCGGGGTATTGCCCAAGCCCTGTGGCCATCCGCCCCTCTGCCAAGAGGCATGGGAGAGCTTGTGGAGAAGCTCAAGGGAGCGCGGCGGCGCTTCCGACTATGGAAGATATCAGCCTACCGACAAGGTGCGAGGGAAGCCTGGGCGATGGTGAAAACGCGGTACACCAAGGCGGATCCGAATCACATGGAGCAGGTCGGACCTATAGGGTCAGATGGGAAAGAGATTCCCGTAAGTCTGGTATACGACCAGGTAGAATTAGCCGCAAAGTATTCCCAACAGGGTTGTAGGCTAGACAGCCTGTTGGATGGTATAGAAGAAGAATTTAGCCAGTCTAAATGACTGTGTACTTCAATGGACATGTTTTGTCCCTAGCCGGATTGTAAATCATTTGTCATGGCGGACCTTTTCGCTTCAACCTCCGGACCCGACAGTCCGAAGTGTATCCGAATACCTGCTCGGTTATGTAAATCGGGGTACGCGTGGAAACCAGGCGTAGGGGTCATAAGTGCTTGAACAGACAAGTACCCAACTAGTCATGTTATATTACATGGATAGTAAGAAACATCTTCCAGGGAGAATAATTCCGTTAAGGGTTCCTTTCCCTGGGTACGCATGCGTGAATAAGCATGTCCGAACTGCGAACAAAGACGTGGGGCATAAAACATCTGGGGGCTTATGTTTTGATAAGTAAGAAAAACATCTTTTGTTCACCGACCGAATATTCCCTTAAGAACGCTACCTTTCGGCTTCACCCAGTCTGAGGCACACATCCGGCTGACCCGGCAGTAACAATCGCAGAGGTGCTCCCCTTATGCCCTAGCTGAATTAACGGGAACGTAGGGCATAAATATAAGAGCCAGGCAACCCAGCTTGACCAAAACTTAAGTCATATCGATGCATATAATGGTGAAGAAAAGGTACATATGGAAAAGTTACACATATGTAATGGGCATGAAGCCCGAAAGATAAATATATTAATCTTCTGTATAAGAAGCCCACAGGTATATTGAGCGCGCATAGTGCGGCAAGAGTGTGCAGCCGAGGCACACTTGAAGCCTGTAAGGCCGTAAAAAAAAGAAAAAAACAAAGAAAGAAAGAAAGAAAGAGGATATATCTTAAAAAAGAGAGGCCGAGGTAAGGGGACAAACACGGAGTTCCGCACTAGGCGTAGAATCTTCGGAGTCTGGTCGCGTTCCATGGGTTCGGCTCGAGTCGATTATCTGATGCATCGCGCAGACGGTACGCTCCTCCGGTGAGAACTTTATCAATGATGAAGGGACCCTCCAACTTGGGCTTGAGCTTGTCCTTTTTCTTCTCCGGTAGGTGTAGAACGGGTTCGCCAACGTTATAAGTTTTGGCCCGTACTTCCCTGCTTAGATACCTTCGAGCCTGTTGCTGATAGAATGCGGAACGGGCTTTTGCGACGTCGCGCTCCTCCTCCAGGGCATCTAGACTGTCCTGCCGATCCAGCTCGGCCTCTCTTTCTTCGTACATGCGCACTCGAGGTGAGTCATGAATGATGTCGCAGGGCAATACCGCCTCTGCGCCGTACACCGTGAAAAATGGCGTGTATTCGGTAGTGCGGTTCGGCGTGGTCCGCAGCCCCCATAGTACGGAGTCGATCTCCTCGACCTAGTGCGTATCTGATTCCTTTAAGGAACGCACTAGTCTGGGTTTGATGCCGCTCATAATAAGACCATTTGCTCGTTCGACTTGACCGTTTGTTTGGGGGTGATAGACGGAGGCATAATCGAGCTTAATGCCCATGTTGCCGCACCAAGTTTTCACCTCATCGGCTGTAAAATTGGAGCCATTATCGGTGATGATGCTGTGGGGGACACCGTAACGGTGTACGACCCCGGATATGAAGTGTATCACTGGTCCGGATTCGGCCGTTTTAACTGGTTTGGCTTCTATCCATTTGGTGAATTTATCCACCATGACCAACAAATATATTTTTCTTATGGCTTCCTCCTTTAAGGGGTCTGACCATATCGAGCCCCCAGACCGCAAAGGGCCAAGTTATGGGGATTGTTTGGAGAGCGGTAGGTGGCATATGGCTTTGATTTGCAAAAAGCTGGCAACCGACGCAACGTTGGACGAGGTCCTGTGCGTCTGCTTGGGCCGTCGGCCAGTAGAAACCAGTACGGAAGGCCCTGCTTACAAGGGCCCGAGCTGCGGCATGGTGGCCGCCGAGTCCAGCGTGGATTTCAGCCAAGAGCTATCGCCCTTCCTCTTCGGAGATGCATCTTTGGAGCACTCCGGTCATGCTTTTCTTATAAAGCTCTCCCTCATGAACCTTGTAGGCTTTAGAGCACCGCACAATGCAGCGTGCCTCATTTTGGTACTCGGGGAGTTCTTGCCTATTTAGGTAGGCTAAGAAGGGTTCTGTCCACGGGGCGATGACAGCCATGATCACGTGGGCCGAAGGTGTTATTTCGGTGGCGGAGCCTCCGATTACGTCAGAGTGTTCGGGATCAGGGATTGTGTTCGGATCCGGACTGATAGTGCCGGTCTCTCCTTCCCACACCACGGATGGCTTGAATAGCCTTTCTAGAAAGATATTAGGTGGGACGGGGTCGCGCTTAGCGCCAATGCGGGCGAGGATATCCGCCCCTTGATTGTTTTCTCGAACCACATGGTGGAATTCGAGCCCCTCAAACCGAGCTGACATTTTGAGGACGGCATTGCGGTAAGCCGACATTTTTGGGTCCTTGGCGTCAAAGTCTCCATTTATTTGAGACATTGCAAGGTTCGAATCCCTGCGCACTTCTAGGCGTTGAATGCCCATGGAGACTGCCATCCGAAGACCATGCAATAGAGCCTCGTATTCGGCTGGATTGTTGGAGTCTGTGTATAGTATTTGTAGTACGTATTGGACTGTATCTCCGGTGGGGGATGTCAGGACAACGCCTGCTCCCAGACCCACCAGCATCTTAGAGCCGTCGAAGTGCATGATCCAATTGGAGTACGTGCCGTACTCTTTAGGGAGTTCGGCTTCTGTCCATTCGGCGACGAAGTCAGCCAGTACCTGCGACTTAATGGCTCGCCGTGGTTGGTATATGATGTCGAACGGGAGGAGCTCGATAGCCCACTTAGCAATCCGGCCCGTGGCATCGCGGTTATTTATTATATCATTGAGTGGTACTTCAGAGACCACCGTGATCGAACACTCTTGAAAGTAGTGTCGTAGTTTTTGGGATGCCATGAAGACCGCGTATGCTATCTTTTGATAATGTGGGTACCGTGATTTGCATTGTGTGAGGATGGTGGATACGTAGTATATCGGCTTTTGAAGCGGGAACTTATGTCTGTCCTCCTCTCGTTCGACGATGAGCACTGCGCTAACAACTTGATGTGTTGCCGCTATATATAACAGCATGGGTTCGCCAATGTTTGGCGCGGCCAGGATTGGGTTGCTGGCCAAGAGGGCCTTTATTTCTTCCAGTCCGGCCGTGGCGGCATCCGTCCACTCGAAGTGTTCGGTGCGCCGGAGAAGGCAATAGAGAGGTAGTGCCTTTTCCCCCAATCGGGAGATAAAGTGGCTTAACGCAGCCACGCATCCAGTTAATTTCTGGATTTGCTTGAGGTCTGTTGGGGTAGCCAACTGTGACAAGGCTCGGATTTTGACCGGGTTTGCTTCAATTCCTCTATTCGAAATGATGAAACCCAGGAGCTTTCCGGCAGGAACGCCGAAAATGCATTTTTCAGGATTGAGCTTGATGTCATATGTTCAGAGGTTGTCGAACGTAAGCCTCAGGTCGTCTATTAAAGACTCGATGTGTCTGGTTTTGATGACTACGTCGTCTACGTATGCCTCCACTGTTTTGCCGATTTGTGTTTCCAGGCATGTGCGAATCATGCGTTGATAGGTTGCACCGGCATTTTTGAGCCCGAAAGGCATGGTGTTAAAATAGAAGGGATCGTATGGAGTTATGAATGCCGTTGCGGCTTGATCGGACTCCGCCATCTTGATTTGATGGTATCCGGAGTATGCGTCGAGGAAGCACAATGAGTCGTGTCCTGCGGTGGCATCGATTATTTGATCGATGCGAGGGGGAGGGAAGGGATCCTTTGGGCAGGCCTTATTGAGGTCCTTGAAGTCAACGCATAGGCGCCAGGATTTGTCCTTCTTTGGTACCATCACCAGGTTTGCTAGTATAACACCCCGGATGTAACTTTCCATATTTGTAACTCCAACTCTTGCCATTTTCTGCTATGTGTTATGATATTCCCTCCGTGGTCGGGTTTTGTTTTTTGTTTTGCATTTTTTTCATGTCATGCATCTCATATCATGTCATCTTGTGCATTGCATTTGCATACGTGTTCGTCTTATGCGTTCGAGCATTTTCCCCTTTGTCCGTTTTGCAATCCGACACTCCCACGTGCACCGGCGCACCCCTCTTGTTTCTTTTCGTGAGCGGGTTTTAAACGTTCTCGGAATGGACCGAGGTTTGTCAAGTGGCCTTGGTATACCACCGGTAGACCACCTGTCAAGTTTCGTTCCATTTGGAGGTCGTTTGGTGCTCCAACGGTTAACCGGGTAACCGCAAAGTCCTTTTGTGTGTTGCAGCAAAACCCCCCTCCAAACAGCCCAAAACCCCTCTAAGTCTCTTCCATGCTCTAGGTCGTTCGATCACGGTCGTGTGGGCGAAAACCGTGCTCCATTTGGAGTCTCCTAGCTCCCTCTACCTATAAAAACACCTCCCCCCTCCGAAATTGCGGGCAAAACCACCCCTAACCCTAGATCAAATCGTCCTCCGCGCCGCCGGACACGTCCGCCGCCGGCCGGACGAACAGCGCCGCCGCCCCGCGCCAACCACAGCGTGACACGTGGCGCGCCGCCGTCCCCGCCGCCGAAGCCCGCCCGGGCCCGTGGCCGGCCCCCGCGGCCAGCGTCGCCTCCTCCCGCCGCCCGTCGCCCGCTCCCGCGGCGCCCCGCCGCCTCGCCGCCTCGCCGCAGCCCACCGCCGCCGCCCGTCGCCGCGGACTCTCTCCGGTCGCCGCCGCCCCGCGCGCCCCGACTCCGGTGGCCTCCTCCCTCTTCCCCGTGCTCCGCTGCCGTCTCCCTCCTCTCCTCCGCCGGCCGCCGCCTCAACTCCGGCGAGGAGCTCCGGCAGCCTCGAACCCTAGCCGAGCCCCGATCCGATCTGGAGGTTGACTTCTCCCCTCCCCCGAAATTCTCCAAGTCCCAGATCTTTTACATTATATGCTCCTGTTCAGTGCATCATAACTCTCTGCATATAGCTTCGTTTCGTGCGTGTGATATATCGAAATGTTCGCCTCGAGATGCTCTTTATTTTGTTCCATTATGCCATGTTCATTTGAGTCCATCTTGATGCCCAAATATCTGGTGCAAGAGTGCTATATGCTGTTAACTGCTGTTACTTATCAGAACTTGGTGTTTTGTTATTTTTGTTGCATTTATTGTGTGCATCTTATGAGTAGGAGCTCTACATGTGTTTTGATGTATGCCATTCCATCTTTACAGAGGTGTATTCTATGTATTTTTGTGACCTATGTGGTGACTAGCACAAGCATGCAAACTAGGCTTCGTGATATTTCTGTTTTCAGGGACTTAGGATTTTGCTAAGTCTTTGTCTGCTGTTATTTTATTGCTATGTATCCATGTGGCTACAGATAGATTTGGTTCTGTTCAGTAAAGATGTTTTGTAGATATAGTTGTGGTCTATCCATACATGCCTCTGTTTGAAATTATGGAGTTACCTAGCATGTCTTAATCTTGCTCTACTTTTGCTATAAGATATTTTTGGCAGATTGTTAACATGATATTCAATTTTGCCAAGGTTGTTGTAGTTGATTCATACATGCTATGTATTTGCTCTTGCCATGGATAGCTTCACAAACATGCCATCTTGCTGTAGGTATGCTTGTTTTGTCATGCATTGCTTTGTGATGAGTGCATTAAGCTCACCAAGATGCCTTCATAATACTGTTTCTGCCATGCTCTGTTTTCTGCTAAGTCTGAAACCTATTAACGAAACTTGCTATGTTTACATGGTTGTCATCATATCTTCTGCTCCTTTCTGGCTCATGGTTAGTAAGGGACTTTTGTTCTATGCATTTAGTAGATTCATGCCATGCCTTGTTTTGCTATGTTAAGTCTGTGAACCTGATATCTTTTGCACTTTTGCCATGCTTGTTTGAACCTGTTATGTTGTGATCTAGCCGTAGCTCAGTGTTCATCTTTTGTCAAGCATCTCCTGTAGATTACTTACATATGCTTTGTTGCTATATTGGAGTGCTCTAGCATAGTTACTTGTTGCATTCTAAGTGCTATCATGCTGTTAATCGCAGAATCGTGTCATTCTTGTTTTGCTTGCCATTTGCAAACCGTGCATCAGTTTCCGGTGATCTTTATATCGATTTCAACCGAAATCATCTCATCTTTCCAGTGGCATGCTTGGTTTGCCAAGTTACTGCCTTGTTCATCATTTTTCATCATGTTTCGCATATCACATACCACATCTCGCATATCATACATGTTTTGCATCATGTTTCTTGTGCATTTCCCGTGATTGATTGTAGTTCCATTGCTTGTGTTCTTGCTGTGGGTAGAGCCGGGAGACGAGTTCGTGAACGAGGAACCTGTTGAGTACGCTTGCGAGGATCAAGATTTCGACAACTCTGAGAACCTTGCAGGCAAGATGACCATACCCTCGAAATCACTTCTATCTTTGCTTTGCTAGTTGTTCGTTCTATTGCCATGCTGCGCTACCTATCACTTGCTATATCATGCCTCCCATATTGCCATGTCAAGCCTCTAACCATCCTTTCCTAGCAAACCGTTGTTTGGCTAAGTTACCGCTTTTGCTCAGCCCTTCTTATAGCGTTGTTAGTTGCAGGTGAAGTTGGAGTTGGTTCCATGTTGGAACATGGATATTTTCGAATATCACAATATCTCTTATTTAATTAATGCATCTATTTATTTTGGTAAAGGGTGGAAGGCTCGGCCTTATGCCTGGTGTTTTGTTCCACTCTTGCCGCCCTAGTTTCCGTCATACCGGTATTATGTTCCTTGAGTTTGCGTTCCTTACGCGGTTGGGTGATTTATGGGACCCCCTTGACAGTTCGCCTTGAATAAAACTCCTCCAGCAAGGCCCAACCTTGGTTTTACCATTTGCCACCTAAGCCTTTTTCCTCGGGTTTTCGCGAGCCCGAGGGTCATCTTTATTTAAACCCCCGGACCAGTGCTCCTTCGAGTGCTGGCCCAAACCGAGCGATGTCCGGCGCCCCCTTGGCAACCAGGGTCTATGCCAACCCGACGTCTGGCTCATCCGGTGTGCCCTGAGAACAAGATATGTGCAGCTCCTATCGGGATTTGTCGGCACATTCGGGTGGCTTTGCTGGTCTTGTTTTACCATTGTCGAAATGTCTTGTAAACCGGGATTCCGAGACTGATCGGATCTTCTCGGGAGAAGGTTTATCCTTCGTTGACCATGAGAGCTTATGATGGGCTAAGTTGGGACACCCCTGCAGGGTATTATCTTTCGAAAGCCGTGCCCGCGGTTATGAGGCAGATGGGAATTTGTTAATGTCCAGTTGTAGAGAACTTGGCACTTGACTTTAATTAAAATGCATCAACCGTGTGTGTAGCCGTGATGGTCTCTTCTCGGCGGAGTCCGGGAAGTGAACACGGCTTGAGTTATGCATGAACGTAAGTAGTTTCAGGATCACTTCTTGGTCATTCTAGCTTTGCGACCGTTGCGTGGCTTCTCTTCTCGCTCTCATTTGCGTATGTTAGCCACCATATATGCTTAGTGCCTGCTGCAACTCCACCTCATCACACCATCCTTTCCTATAAGCTTAAATAGTCTTGATCTCACGGGTGTGAGATTGCTGAGTCCTCGTGGCTCACAGATTCTACCAAAACAGTTGCAGGTGCCAACGATGCCAGTGCAGATGCCGCAACTGAGCTCAAGTGGGAGTTCAATGAGGAACGTGGTCGTTACTATGTGTCTTTTCCTGATGATCAGTAGTGGAGCCCAGTTGGGACGATCGGGGATCTAGCATTTGGGGTTATCTTATTTTCATTTGGATTTTGACCGTAGTCGGTCTATGTGTGGATTTTGGATGATGTATGATGTATATTTATGTATTGTGTGAAGTGGCGATTGTAAGCCAACTCTCGTTATCCCATTCTTGTTCATTACATGGGATTGTGTGAAGATGACCCTTCTTGCGACAAAACCACAATGCGGTTATGCCTCTAAGTCGTGCCTCGACATGTGGGAGATATAGCCGCATCGTGGGTGTTACAGCTAGCCAGTCCGGGTGTTTTATTTCTCTTATGAATCCGGCTTCGAGTAACTTGGCTAGCTCCTCTCCCATGGCTTGTCGTTTAGATTCTGAAAAGCGCCGTAGTGTCTGCTTGACCGGCTTGTATCCCTTTTGTATATTAAGGCTATGCTCGGCCAACCTGCGTGGGATACCTGGCATGTCTGAAGGATGCCAGGCAAAGATGTCCCAATTCTCGCATAAGAACGCCCGCAGTGCGGCGTCGATTGTGGGGTCCAGTTGTGCCCCAATGGTTGCTGTTTTTATAGAGTCCGTTGGGTGGACTTGGAATTTGACAATTTCGTCCACTGGCTTGAAAGAGGTGGATTTGGATCGTTTGTCGAGTATCACGTCGTCACTATCCACTATGGAGCGTAGTGCAGTTAATTCTTCGGCCGCTAGGGCTTCGGATAATGCCTCAAGTGCGAGGGCGGTGGTTTTGTTTTCGGCGCGGAGTGCTATGTCCGGGTCACTGGCTAGAGTGATGATTCCGTTGGGCCCGGGCAGCTTGAGCTTCATGTACCCGTAATAGGGTATGGCTTGGAAGCTCGCAAATGCATCCCGCCCTAAAAGGGCGTGGTATCCACTATTGAACGGGGCCACTTGGAATGTTATCTCCTCGGACCTGTGATTTTCCTGCGTGCCGAATACCACATCAAGGGTGATTTTTCCCGCACATCGCACCTCCCAACTAGGGATAATCCCTCGGAATGTAGTGCTGCTTTGCTCAATGCGGCCTTTGTCTATTTCCATCTTGTTGAGAGTTTCCTCGTAAATGAGGTTTAATCCGTTGCCGCCGTCCATGAGCACTTTAGTAAGCCGAAAGCCGTCCACAATTGGACTAAGGACCAAAGCGGCTGGAGCTCGGACTGTTCGGAATGGCGGTTCGTCACTAGCATTAAAGGTTATAGCCGTGTCGTTCCAGGGATTTGTTGCTGCAACTTGGCAGACTTCGGCGAGGCTACGAAGTGCTCGCTTGCGCCTATTATTTGAGGCAAAAGTCTCGAAGACTATCCATACTGTATTGTTGCTTTCTACGGGATGATGCTTTGCGGTATTGTTGATGAGGAGATCCTCGCCGCTCTTGGCCACTTGCCGAAGTATCCAACATGCTCTAAGGCTGTGTGTTGGTATGGTATCCGGCGTGGTGTGAATTTTGCATGGCCCATTGAGCCATCCCTCCAATACGGTTCCGCGCCCTGTATTGGGCTTCGGTTTCTTTGTGATTGAATCGGGTGACTTGTGAGAGTACGCCCGTTTAGTTCGGACAAGGGGTTTATTGAGGGCGGGTGGATCCCAGAATTTTGCTTGGGTTTTCCAGGTGCTTTCCATCGTGCAGTACTTCTGTACTATGGCCGCCAAGTCAGCAAAGTGTGCTATGTTACGGCGACGTACGGCGTTGAGGATTCCCTTGTCCGTGCAATTTTTGCAAAATAACGAAATTGCGTCTTCCTCGCGACAGTCCTTAACCTTGTTCATTACAAGGAGGAATCTGGCCCAGAAGTGATGTACTGTCTCTTGGGGCTCTTGTCTAATGTGGGAGAGATCTCTTGTATCTGGGCGGGTGGGTAGATTTAAGTCCAAACCCTGACCCGATCTAAGACTCGGAAGAGCTTCCGAACTTGACAGTTCCGGATCTGGGATATTGCCCAATTTTTCTGGCCCGTTGCCCGATTCTAAGTTCGGAACTTTGGCCCTGTCCTCCTGCAGACGGGTATCCGGCTCGGAGAGCTCGGGAATCCGGACATAGTTCGTCCTCAGAATAGAGGAAGAATCGCTGCATTGCTCCTCCACCACCGCTATCTGATGGGTGACCGGCGGAGATTTAATCTCCCTTTGGTCGGGTTTAAGCCCGATCCGATCATGGTCCGTAGAGACTCCCAGGGCGGCGATGCGATCCAAGAGCTCGTTCAAGGACGAAAGCTCCATTGGATTCATTCGCTCGGCGTATTCCGAGTTGACGTGGAGGTTGTTTTCGATGACCCGAGAGGTCATCATCGGCACGGTGGCCGAACGGGCGGCCATGACGAATCCGCCTAGTCGGAGAGTTTGGCCTATAGCCAGAGCTCCCCCAGAGGTGATGTTGTCCTTCATAACAAGGCAAGCCATCAAACCTTATCGTGACGACACAGTGGAACTCTCAATGAAAGCACCAATGTCGGTGTCAAAACCGGCGGATCTCGGGTAGGGGGTCCTGAACTGTGCGTCTAAGGCTAATGGTAACAAGAGGCTGGGGACACAATGTTTACCCAGGTTCGGGCCCTCTCGATGGAGGTAATACCCTACTTCCTGCTTGATTGATCTTGATGATATGAGTATTACAAGAGTTGATCTACCACGAGATCGTAGAGGCTAAACCCTAGAAGCTAGCCTATGGTATGATTGTTGATGATGTTGGTCCTACGGACTAAACCCTCCGGTTTATATAGACATCGGAGGGGGCTAGGGTTACACAAAGTTGGTTACAAACGAGGAGATCTACATATCCGAATTGCCAAGCTTGCCTTCCACGCAAAGGAGGGTCCCGTCCGGACACGTGACGAAGTCTTGAATCTTGTATCTTCATAGTCCAACAGTCCGGCCATAGTATATAGTCCGGCTGTCCGAGGACCCCCTAATCCAGGACTCCCTCAACTGGATCGTAGGCTTTTACCTTCACCGCAAGGGGCCGAACCAGTATAAACTCCCCGTGTCCTTTGTCCAGTTTAACCCCTTCAAGCTAATCTCGTTGCGATGGCTCCACAACTAAGTCCTCACACTAGGACATCTGACGTGACAATTCCACGACACTAGGTGCATCAATATTAGTTCTCTGAGAATCTTGCTCAACTCTCTTAGGATGGCCCTCAGGATACAAAGGTTCCTGGGTCATTCTACCACCTCTAGTCATAACTCTAACAACATTATCATTTTTCTTATTATTTAATTCATTGGGCAAATCATCTTGCCTTAAGTACTTGTTCTACTTGAGTGGTAACCGTGGATGCATGTTTACTAATAATCTTAAGGTCACCTTTATTCTAGACATATAATCACTCAAGTGTTCAATCATATAAGCATTACGTTTCAGTTGTCTACCAACATAAGCATTGAAGTTTTCTTGTTTAACAATAAAATTATCAAACTCATCCAAGCATTGGCTAGCAGACTTATAACGAGGGATATCACCTTCATCAAATCTATAGAGAGAATTTACCTTTACTACCCGTGTCGGGTTGTCAAGACCATGTATTTGTTCAATAGGTGGTAAATTCTTAACATCTTCAGCTTTGATACCTTTTTCTTTCATAGATTTCTTTGCCTCTTGCATATCTTCAGGACTGAGAAATAGATTACCCCTTTTTTCGGAGTCAGCTTCGGAGTTGGTTCAGGAAGTGTCCAATCATTATCATTGCTCAATATATTATTCAATAGCAATTCAGCTTGCTCAACAGTTCTTTCCTGGAAAACACAACCAGCACAACTATCCAGGTGGTCTCTGGAAGCATCAGTTAGTCCATTATAAAAGATATCAAGTATTTCATTTTTCTTGAGAGGGTGATCGGGCAAAGCATTAAGTAATTGGAGAAGCCTCCCCCAAGCTTGTGGGAGACTCTCTTCTTCAATTTGCACAAAATTATATATTTCCCTTAAGGCAGCTTGTTTCTTATGAGCGGGGAAATATTTTGCAGAGAAGTAATAAATCATATCCTGGGGACTACGCACACAACCAGGAGCAAGAAAATTAAACAATATTTTAGCATCACCCTTTAATGAGAACGGAAATAACTTAAGGATATAGTAATAACGAATTTTTTCCTCATGAGTGAATAGGGTGGTTATATCATTCCATTTAGTAAGATGTGCCACAACAGTTTCAGCCAAAGTAATTAACTCAGGATCGACAAAGAAATCATAATCCTTATCAGTAACATAGATAGGTGAAGTAGCAAAAGCAAGGTCATATTTCATTCTAGCATTCAGAGACTTTTCTTTAAGCTTAGCTAATAGTTTCTTAAGATCATATCTATCTTTGCAAGCAAAAAGGTCTCTAGTAGTTTCTTCGTCCATAACATAATTCTCAGGTACATCAGGCAATTCATATCTAGGGGGAGAATCTTCATCATCACTTTCATCGATATTATCAGATTCAATAATTTCATTCTCTCTAACCCTAGCAAGTTGTTCATCCATAAATTCACCTAATGGCATAGTATTATCAAGCAGAGAAGTAGTTTCATCATAAGCATCATGCATAGCAGAAGTGGCATCACCAATAACATGCGACATATCAGAATTAATAGCAGGTGCAGGTGTAGGTGTCGCAAATTTACTCATAACAGAAGATGAATCAAGTGCAGAGCTAGATGGCAGTTCCTTACCTCCCCTCGTAGTTGAGGGAAAAATCTTGGTTCTTCCATCTTTCAAGTTCCTGATAGTGATCAACAGACATAAATCCCAAGTGACTCAAAGAATAGAGCTATGCTCCCCAGCAACGGTGCAAGAAAATAGTCTTGATAACCCACAAGTATAGGGGATCGCAACAGTTTTCAAGGGTAGAGTATTCAACCCAAATTTATTGATTCGACACAAGGGGAGCCGAAGAATATTGTCAAGTATTAGCAGTTGAGTTGTCAATTCAACCACACCTGAAAGACTTAATATCTGCAGCAAAGTATGTAGTAGCAGAGTAGTATGGAAGTAACGGTAACGGTGGCAAAAGTAACAGTAGAAGTTTTGTAACGATCGTAACAGTGGCAACGGAAAAGTAACTTAGCAAAGAACAATATGTGAAAAGCTCGTAGGCAATGGATCAATGATGGACAATTACGTCGGATGCAATTCATCATGCAACAGTTATAACATAGGGTGACACAGAACTAGCTCCAGTTCATGAATGTAATGTAGGCATGTATTCCAAATATAGTCATACGTGCTTATGGAAAAGAACTTGCATGACATCTTTTGTCCTACCCTCCCGTGGCAGTGGGGACCTATTGGAAACTAAGGGATATTAAGACCTCCTTTTAATAGAGTACCGGACCAAAGCATTAACACTTAGTGAATACATGAACTCCTCAAACTACGGTCATCACTAGAAGTGGTCCCGATTATTGTCACTTCGGGGTTGCCGGATCATAACACATAGTATGTGACTATTGACTTGCAAGATAGGATCAAGAACTCACATATATTCATGAAAACATAATAGGTTCAGATCTGGAATCATGGCACTCGGGCCCTAGTGACAAGCATTAAGCATGGCAAAGTCATAGCAACATCAATCTTAGAACATAATGGATACTAGGGATCAAACCCTAACAAAACTAACTCGATTACATGGTAAATCTCATCCAACCCATCACCGTCCAGCAAGCCTATGATGGGATTACTCACGCACGGCGGTGAGCATCATGAAATTGGCGATAGAGGATGGTTGATGATAACGATGGCGACGGATTCCCCTCTCCGGAGCCTCGAACGGACTCCAGATCAGCCCTCCCGAGAAAGATTAGGGCTTGGCGGCGGCTCCGTATTGTAAAACGCGATGAATCCTTCTCTCTGATTTTTTTCTCCCCGAAAGTGAATATATGGAGTTGGGGTTGAGGTCGGTGGAGCTCCAGGGGGCCCATGAGGCAGGGGGCGCGCCCTGCACCCTCGTGGACAGGGTGTGGGCCCCCTAACGTTGATTCTTTCGCCAATATTTTTTATTAATTCCAAAACAAATCTCCGTGGATTTTCAGGTCATTCCGAGAACTTTTATTTCTGCACAAAAATAACACCATGGCAGTTCTGCTGAAAACAGCGTCAGTCCGGGTTAGTTCCATTCAAATCATGCAAGTTAGAGTCCAAAACAAGTGCAAAAGTGTTTGGAAAAGTAGATACGTTGGAGACGTATCACCGGGTGCCGGTCGCACGACGTCCCACTCCTTCCGTCATCGCTGGCTTCATCTCGGACTCCGCCGCCACTCCGCCTCTACCGAGCGGCGTCCCCGACCTCGCGCATGATCAGCTTGTTCACCTGCTTGCCGCCGCGATCCGCCTCATCTACGCCCCGCGACCGACCTGGCCCGTCGGTTACTAGCGCCTCCGCAGGTCCCGTGAAGATCGTCCCCGAGTTCAGCGCACCCCTCCACGGATCGAGCAATGGGCTGCCGCCGCGTCGCCCTGTCGGGCCGAAGCGCCGCGGCCTCGTGGTTCTCGTCGTGGCTGCATCGACTCCCGTGCCGCCTCGATACGCGGTCCCCGCAGCCGCCCTGAGGCCGTCCCGGCGGTTGCACCGTTCCGCGCCCCGCCGCTGCACCGCCCCTTCGGGCTGGAGCGCCGCAGCCCGCGGTCCCCGCAACCGCCCCGAGGTCGTTCGTCGTCGCCCCAACCTGCCCGGCGACGCTGCGTCGCCCCTTCGGGCCGCAGCGCCGCGGCCCGTGGTCCACCGCCGTCCCCGCGCGTAGACCTCTCATGGTATGTGCTGCGTTGCCTCCCTTGGCGCGGGAACACCATCGTCCGCGCTGGTCTTCGTCACGCTATCGGGTTCCTTGCCTCCTTCGAGCACCGCCGCCACGCTGCTAACCTAGCCGCCGCCGCTCTTCTTCGGCCGCCGCCACTGCTACCTCCGTAGCACCAGCCGCCGCCCGTCCACCCCCTTCGTCTTCGTCAAAGCGCCAGCCCATCGCCAGCATCGCCGTCATCTTCCCTGACCACTTTGTCTACTCCGACCACTGTCGGCGACATCGGCCCCGCGCCGATGGCGCCGCAACCGTCGTCGAGTCATCTTCTCTGCTGGCCCTCCGACTCCTCGACATGGACGGTGCACGTGCAGGTCCCTCGTCTATGCATGCACGGTGCTGGCAACACCGATGCATGCCTTCATCCACGACATGTCATCGGGCCTAGCAAGCCTGGTCGGTGCTTCGTCAACTTCGTCTTCGTCCGTCTACGCATGCCCGGTGCTGGTAACATCGATACGTGCTTTCGTCCATGATGTGTCCCCGGGCTTGGCAAACCAGGCGCGACACATCGTCAATACAGTTTTCTTCCCGGCGCACCACTACTTCAACACCACTACGCCTATGATTAACTCGGCGCCTCTTTCCGCCCGCGGCTCCACGGCGACTTCCTCGACACCGGCCACCCTAGTTCGACATCGGCCACGCCGTTCTTCGCACGGCTACCTCGACCACGGCTACACCACCCTACGCTCCCAGCTACCTCGACATCGGCACAAAGGGTTCCACGCCACGTCGCCGGCGCGGTTGGTGAAGTCCGGCGCGGTCCAAGCCGCCACATCATACTGGTCGATGACCTCGAGCATGAGGCCACGCCAAGTCGAGTAGTTGGCTCCTTTCATATCGAGGCGGACGCCGAGGTTGATGTGGCACTCTCGACACGCATCGCGTGGATATAGCCCGCAGAAGTGAAGCCGGCGACCGGCGGCGCAGTCTGGAGAGGGAGAGGCGTGTGTACCAGGGGGAGTGAGGAGGAGGAGGAGGTGGAGGAGGAGGCTGCGGGATGGAGCCCAGAGGTTGGGAGGAGGGCGCCGGAGGTGTTGCCGCGGCGGCGGCGGCGGCCTCGGCGTCCATGGCGGAAGCAGTGGAAGGATCTAATCTGATACCATGATAGAAGATATATAGACCAGGGGTTGCAATGCATCACATACTCGTATTCATCCACAGTGGGGTAATATATAATAGAGTACATGAGAGAGAGGGAGAGAGATACACACGCACGTAAACAGACTAACAATCGATCCTAGATCGATGGGAAGATAGAGTGCGGCTAACAGCCTTGCATGCGCCATGCAAGGGCGGTGGGTGCGTGGAGCGTACGACCAGCTCTGACCGGTGACACCAAGTCCAACAGTAGACCAAAGCATAGTCTAACATGATCAACTCGTCGGCTTCCTCTATAGTCAACGCGTCTGTGACGTGACACCGTCCATGACCCTCCCGTGACTGCGGGGGATGTCAGCCCGTCAGCTGCTATTCTCTCCAGTCTGACCGTCCGCGGCGCTCCTGTTGTTCGCAACGCTACCGCTATGACTGCGGGGGGTGTTAGAGATATATTTGGGATACATGTATTTGGTAGTCTAGGATTTGTAATCCGTCTCCTACCTTATTTTTAGGAGAGGCGTCTTGCCCTCCAAGTCTTGTACTCAATATATACTCGCCCTCGAGGCTTAATAATACATCCATCATATTCCGTAACAATCCCTCTCTCTCTCGCTTCTAACAGTGAGGGCAGCAAACTCTGTGCCGGCTGATATGCCAAACTTGATGTATCTATGGAACCCCGTCGGGTGTACTCGGTGCACCTTCTTCAAATATCGGTAGACGATCAACATTTTTTCATACAATCATATTCAATCCAATCCTATTTATGGGTAGCAAAAATAATAATAAATAGTTCGCCTAACTTCTCGGTTACATTGGTTTTTGCACCAAGGGCACAACAGGTTATCATATTTTGCATATAGTTCGGCAAAAAAAGGTTCTAAGAGTTCACTTCACTTTTTGGTTCAATTTGGATTTTATGCCAAGGGTGCAACGGGTCGTCTAGTAGACAAATCGCATGAAGAAAGCTATATGATTACTGGTAGTCCGCTTCAGAATGAATTCTTTTTCAAATGAAAGCAATCAAGTCATCAAATAGTCTGGCAAAGAAACAACTTGTGCCAATAGCTCTAGTATATAGCATCCCCCTGCCCCCGCATCGCTCCCTCGGGGCGACACGGGAGGCGACCCTGACTAGCCACCGCCACCCTACTCTCCCACCTTCCTACGCTCGTCGTACTAGAGAAAGCCAGCGAGAAAGCACATGATGCTTTCGAGAATGGTGGCAGTGGAGCGCTCACTCGCGGTGCACGGTTGTCAGCCCACATGAAGCAAAGGTTGAGCCCCTTTGCTCCGGTGCCTATGATGGTGAGGAGGGTGAGCGGTGACACGTCGATTTGTGGTACGGAGCGTGTGGACCGAGCTCGATGATGCAGTCGGCATCATTTACGGAGGACAGAATCTGGGCCTCAGGCTGACCACCATAGTTCAAGCTCGTGCTCGGTGCCGCGATAGAGGAGGAGGGCCACGCAGGAGCGGGGCACCGATCTGGTCGTGAGTGTGGTGGTGCTGCTGACGATGGTGTGCCCCGGTGTCTGTGAGCTCGCTTGGCTCCGAGAGGTCAGCGTGTGGTGGATCTGGGCCACGGTGCCCATATATGTTGGTGGCTGTGGCGATAGTCGGGCGCAAGGGGACGGCGGTTGTCCAACGCGGTCTCGTGGCGGTGGTGGTGGCGGGCCAACCAGTATTGGATCGGGCTTGCGCCTTACTTCTGGTTGCAGCCGTGGCAGATGCCGGAAGTGCCCGCGAGCATCTGCTTCCTTCTTGAAGGCGTCATTCAGGCCGAATGCTCGCTTCTTCGCCCTAGGCAACTCCGGGGAAACCTCGTATCCTCTAAGGGACCATATGATGATGATGATACGTCTCCAACGTATCTATAATTTTTGATTGTTCCATGCTATTATATTACTTGTTTTGGATGTTTATGGGCTTTACTTTACACATTTATATCATTTTTGGGACTAACCTACTAACCGGAGGCCCAGCCCGTATTGCTGTTTTTTTGCCTATTTCAGTATTTCGAAGAAAAAAAATATCAAACGGAGTCCAAACGGAATGAAACCTTCGGGAGCGTGATTTTTGGAACGAACGTGATCCAGAGGACTTGGAGTGCACGTCAAGAAGCAATCGAGGAGGCCACGAGGGTGGAGGGCGCGCCCTGTGACGCCCTCGATTCAATCGTACACTAATCATACACGTAAATGTGTACGATCAAGATCAAGGACTCACGGGAAGATATCACAACACAACTCTAGACACAAATAAAAATAATACAAGCTTTATATTACAAGCCAGGGGCCTCGAGGGCTCGAATACATAAGCTCGAATACACAAGAGTCAGCGGAAGCAATAATATCTAAGTACAGACATGAGTTAGACAAGTTTGCCTTAAGAAGGCTAGCACAAAAGCAACAACGATCGAAAAGGCAAGGCCTCCTGCCTGGGAGCCTCCTAACTACTCCTGGTCGTCGGCGGTCTCCACGTAGTAGTAGGCATCGACGGTGGCATCTGGCTCCTGGGCTCCGACATCTGGTTGCATCAACCGGAAAGAAGAAGAAAGGGGAAAACGGGGGAGCAAAGCAACCGTGAGTACTCATCCAAAGTACTCGCAAGCAAGGATCTACACTACATATGCATCGATATCAATGAAAAGGGTAGTATATGTGGACTGAACTGCAGAATGCCAGAAGAGAAGGGGAAAGCCTAGCCTATCGAAGACTAGCATCTTCTGGAAACCACCATCTTGCAGCAACAGGAGGGAGTAGAGTAGCATAAAGTAAAGTAGTAGTAGTGTTATCAACCTCGGCCAGAGATCCTTTCTCGACTCCCTGCGAGCAAGCAATCCCAGAGCCATACTATCCAGTTATCATCACAATCCATTACTCATCACAAGTATCCAGTTCTAGTTGTATCGATCGGGATACAACTCCAAGTGTCCGTTACCGTAGGACAGGCTATCGATAGATGTTTTCTTCCCTGCAAGGGTGCACCAACTTACCCACCACGCTCGATTAACTCCGGCCGGACACACTTTCCTGGGTCATGCCCGGCCTCGGCCAAACAATACGCCGCAACCCAACCTAGGCTTAATAGAGAGGTCAAGCACGCCGGACTAAACCTATGCCCCCAGGGGTCATGGGCCATCGCCCTGGGAACTCCTGCACGTTGCGTGGGCGGCCGGTGAGCAGACCTAGCTACCTCCTTAAAAAAAGGCGGGAGCTTACCAGTCCAACCCGGCGCGCACCGCTCAGTCGCATGACGTCTATTAAGCTTCGGCTGATGCATACGACGCAGAACGCCCATACTATGCCCACGTGATGGTTAGTGCTATCAGGCCAGAGGCCCCTTAGATCAAATATCCAAATCGTAGTGGATTAGGAGCACGCGGTAACAAGCAGAGACTCACGAAAGATGTGACCCTGTTGCCCTTTCTCGAGGACTTGCGGCAAGGGCTAGGAATGCCCGGCCACGCCTTGTAATTATCTCGCGGGCACCCTCCAGGTCAACCCGTCTCCACATCACTCGCAATTAAGCTCGCGCGGGTACCCCTCAGGGCCGACCCGTCTTTAGTAACATGGTTCAGTGTAAAGTCATAGTAACCATAGTAACTGTGTGCCAAACATCAAGGGGAAAACCCGAGGAATCACTCCCGGTGAATTCCACTCGATGTAATCATCAAGGTGAACGTAAGAGGAACCACCCCCGGTGTTCACACTTGAGGGGTTGCACGACAGAGTCGTATCGGAAGTGGTTAAGACGGAATCACCCTCGATGACCATGACCGGATAGCTACACTACAGGGTTAACATCAGAAGTGTTGTGGAGGTCTCACCCTCGGCACTCGACAGTAACCCAGTAGTGTCGAGCAACTAAGGGGAAAGTGATGTGCGGTGTCGGGGCCTGGTCTTCAATCCCGTTGATCGGGTCTTCGATGATGAAGCAGGGGCAACAAGGACAAGGTGGGGGTCACTGATGGATCACTAACCAACCTATACTAAGCAGTTTAGGATAAGAAGGTAGGTAACAATGAGTAGGTTACAAAAGCAGGCTATGCATCAGAATAGGAGCAAACAATAACAGTAGCAAAATCTAATGCAAGCATGAGAGAATGGAATGGGCGATATCGGGATGATCAAAGGGGGGGCTTGCCTGGTTGCTCTGGCAAGGAGGGGTCATCGTCAACGTAGTCGATCACGGGGGCGGTATCGGTCTCGGGGTCTAGCGGAGAGAAGAGGGGGAAGAAACAATAAATATAATGCAAGCATAGCATCACAAAGCATAATGTGGCAATATGCTGTGCCGGGTGTGACCTAACGTATGGCTACACAATAAAGGTGAAGGGGGAATTCAATCGGGAATGTATTCCCGGTTCCGGACCTGTATCAAACAGATGACCGGAGGGGGAATGTTCCATGTTCAGCATGCTAGGGGCATGCCACAGATGAACGGACTGCGTATTCGGATTCGTTGGATTTTTCTGAGCAACTTTCATGTAGAAAACATTTTCATCGGAGTTACGGTTTATTTTCTATGAATTTCTAAAGGTTTAAACATTTTCTGAAATTATTTAAATTAACAGAATTAACAGAAAATGAAATATGACGTCAGCATTGCGTGGGGATGATGTCAGCGGTCAACACACACGCTGACCAGGTCAAAACTGACCTGTGGGTCCAATGGGTCCCACTGGTCAATGACTTGACTAATTAACAGTGGTTAATTTAACTAAACTAAGTTAATTAGCTAGTAGGCCCCACCTGTCAGTGTCTAATTAGTTTAACTAAATAAGTTTTAATTATTAAAACATTGATTAAAGGAATAGGGCCTGCCTGTCAGTGGCTCTGGGCTGCCCAGTTTGCGAGTTGACTGGGTCAACATAGTCAACAGGGCCCCATGGGCCCACACGTCAGCCTCACAGGGGATGCCACGCGGCGCCACGTCGGACGCCGGCGACGGAGCGGCTCCGACGACCAAAGAAACGGCGGCGCCTCGCCGGAGTTGGCCGGAGCCGCGCTACAGGGGGCCTCCGGACCTGCGGCTTGGACCTAAGGGTGCGGCCCGGCGCCGCGCACACGATGGTGACGACGACCGGCGTCGGGGACGACCGGAGCATCGCCGGTGGCGAGCGGAGGCGGCAGCGGCGTTCGGGAGCGCGTCGGGAGAAGCCTACGGGGCGCCAAACCGGCCGCGGCTGGTCGCGTTCGAACGGGGAGTGAGCGGCGCAGCTGGTGGTGTTGGTGGTTTCGCCGGAATCGGCACTGGCGACGAGCGGAGGCGGCGGCGTTCTCGGGCGCTCGTCGAGCTAGGTGCTTAGGGGGCACGGGAAGGCGCGTGCGTGTGCGCGTTGGTCTCCTGGGAACCCCAGGAGCACAACGGTGAGCTCGGGCGAGCGTGTCAACGGCCACAATGACGGCAACAAGCTCGTCGGCGGCGACGCGTGCGGGTGCTAGCGGAGCGGTGGCTACGAGTGACAAAAAGCTTCGCGGAGACAGGGAAAAGGGGGAGAGGCTCACCGTGCGGCTCACACGTAGGGCCGTGACGGCTTAGGAGCTGCAGAGGTCGACGGAGACAGAGAAGATCGCCGGAGCCCGAGAAGAGAGGGGCGGCTCGATCGGCGCCCTGCGGTGCTCCTCGAGCTCGATGGCGAGGCGTAGTCGAGGTAGAGGTTGACGGCGCGTCTTGTGGACGTGCTGGCGAGGCGCGGGGTGTACGGTGGCCGCGGCTACGGCACAGCCATGGCGACAGCGGTGCTCTGTTGAGGTGGGGAACGAGGGGTGGGGAGCAAGGAGGGATCTGGTGGGAGAGGGAGAGGCGGAGCGGGCGACAGTGGAGAGCGGGGGAGAGGACCGAGGCATCCGGAGGCTTATCCCCTCGTCGGGCGTCGCCGACGAGGTGATTGGACGGCGACAGGCGCGCGCTGTCCCGCCCGGTCGGAGGAACAGGAAGCGACCGGGGAGGGGGTGTGGGCCAGCCTGCTGGGCCAGTTGGCTCGGGCCAGGCACTGTGCACTTGGCCCAGTGCACAGTGGCCTGTGCTCTTTCTCTTTTCTTTTTCTTTTTTTTTAACTTTTGCTTTTTCTTTTAGCAGCTTTTGCATTTTCTTTTAGCCACAATTGACTTTGCAAAAATATGCCACTGGCCAAAGCAATTTTAAGCAATTATTGGGCACTGTCACAAAAAGTTTGGGGCCATCAGGAGTTGTCCAAGCATTTTAGAAAATGAAAAGGACATCTTAAATACTGCTGGACCAGATAATAAATTCTCAGGGGCAAATTTGGGAATTCCAAAAATGTTGGCTTCAACATGACAAATATCTAGGGATTATTTGCGATAGGATGAACTATTTTATTTGCATGAAAGAAGACGCAAATATTTGACATGCAATTTGAATTAGAATTTGAAGCAGATTTTGGACAAGTTGCATTTGGCATGATGATCATGATGACATGACCTTCATTAGGGGGAGATTACTGTAGTGTGATGCTGGGGATGTTACACGCCCTTCCCTGGTGGGCGCGCCCCTGTCTCGTGGGCCCCTCGGGCATCCACCGACCTACTTCTTCCTCCTATATATACCCACGTACCCCGAAAACATCAGAGGCGACCGCGAAAAACTATTTCCACCACCGTAACCTTCTGTATCCGCGAGATCCCATCTTGGAGCCTTCGCCGGCACTCCGCCGGAGGGGGAATCGACCACGGAGGGCTTCTACATCAACACCATAGCCCCTCCGATGAGTTGTGAGTAGTTTACCACAGACCTTCGGGTCCATAGTTATTAGCTAGATGGCTTCTTCTCTCTCTTTGAATCTCAATACAGAGTTCTCCTCGATCTTCTTGGAGATCTATTCGATGTAACTCTTTTTGCGGTGTGTTTGTCGAGATCCGATGAATTGTGGGTTTATGATCAAGTTTATCTATGAGAAATATTTGAATCTCCTCTGAATTCTTTTATGTGTGATTAAGTTATCTTTGCAAGTCTCTTCGAATTATCAGTTTGGTTTGGCCTACTAGATTGATCTTTCTTGCAATGGGAGAAGTGCTTAGCTTTGAGTTCAATCTTGCGGTGTCCTTTCCCAGTGACAGCAGGGGCAGCAAGGCACGTATTGTATTGTTGCCATCGAGGATAAAAAGATGGGGTTTATATCATTGCATGAGTTTATCCCTCTACATCATGTCATCTTTCTTAATGCGTTACTCTGTTCTTTATGAACTTAATACTCTAGATGCATGCTAGATAGCGGTCGATGTGTGGAGTAATAGTAGTAGATGCAGGCAGGAGTCGGTCTACTTGTCACGGACGTGATGCCTACATACATGATCATGCCTACATAATCTCATAATTATTCGCTTTTCTATCAATTGCTCGACAGTAATTTGTTCACCCACCGTAATACTTATGCTATCTTGAGAGAAGCCACTAGTGAAACCTATGGCCCCCGGGTCTATCTTTTATCATATAAGTTTGCTATTTACTTTTATTCGCATCTTTACTATTCCAATCTATATTATAAAATACCAAAAATATATTTATCTTATCATACTATCTCTATCAGATCTCACTTTCGCAAGTGGCCGTGAAGGGATTGACAACCCCTTTATTGCGTTGGTTGCGAGTTCTTTGTTTGTTTGTGTAGGTGCGTGGGACTTTTGAGGAGCCTCCTACTGGATTGATACCTTGGTTCTCAAAAACTGAGGGAAATACTTACGCTACTATGCTGCATCACCCTTTCCTCTTCAAGGAAAACCAACGCAAGCTCATGACGTAGCAAGAAGGATTTCTGGCGCCGTTGTCGGGGAGGTCTTCGCTCAAGTCAAGACATACCAAGTACCCATCACAAACTCATCTCCCTCGCATTTACATTATTTGCCATTTGCCTCTCGTTTCCCTCTCCCCCACTTCACCCTTGCCGTTTTATTCGCCCTCTCTTTCCCAATCTCCTCTCTGTTTCGTTTTCCTTTTTGCTTTCTTGTGCCTGTTTGCCCTTATGGCTTTACCCAAAAACTCTGACCTTCATCTTAGAAGATTAGAAGAGATTGAATCAAACGTTAGAAGCTTTATGACTTTACAATTTGAGCACAATAATTTCTTCAGAAATGAGTTAAAAGAACAAAAAGGTTTTATGGGGTTTATGAACAAAGAGCTTGATGATATGACTAAAGAATTTTACGGCTTAAGCTCTCGAATTACTCATCTTGAAAAATATATGGCCCAAATTTCTGATAAGCAAGCTACCTTGGTCAATAAGATGGCTGCCAAACCAGAAAAGATGCATGAAAATAATGATGAAGATCTTAAAGTTATTGATGTGTCCCATATTAGATCTCTGTTTTGCAATATTAATCTTAATAATGATGGGACTGGAGATGAGTCAAATTTGGTTAAAAGGCATCCCAATGATTCGGAGTTTTTAGATCTTGATGCTAAATTTGGTAAAAGTGGGATTGGAGAGGTCAAGACTTTAAATAACGTTGAACCCACTATCTTGGATTTCAAGGAGTTTAATTATGATAATTGTTCTTTAAAAGATTGTATTTCCTTGTTGCAATCCATTGTGAATTCTCCTCATGCTTATAGTCAAAATAAAGCTTTTACCAAACATATTGTTGATGCCTTGATGCAAACTTATGAGGAAAAACTTAATTTGGAAGTTTCTATACCTAGAAAACTTTATGATGAATGGGAACCTACTATAAAGATTAGAATTAAAGATCATGAGTGTTATGCTTTATGTGATTTGGGTGCTAGTGTTTCCACGATTTCGAAAACTTTATGTGATATTCTAGGTTTCCATGATCTTGATGACTGCTCTTTAAATTTGCACCTTGCGGATTCCACCATTAAAAAGCCAATGGGAAGAATCAATGATGTTCTTATTGTTGCAAATAGGAATTTGGTGCCCGTAGATTTTATCGTTCTTGATATAGATTGCAATCTTTCTTGTCCTATTATTCTTGGTAGACCTTTCCTTAGAACGATTGGTGCAATTATTGATATGAAGGAAGGGAATATTAGATTCCAATTTCCATTAAAGAAAGGCATGGAGCACTTTCCAAGAAAGAAATTCAAATTACCTTATGAATCTATCATGCGAGCTACTTATGAATTGAGTGCCAAAGATGGCACTACTTAGATCTATCCTTGTTCTTATGCCTAGCTAGGGGCATTAAACGATAGCGCTAGTTGGGAGGCAACCCAATTTTCTTTGTTTTTTTGTTTTTGTTTCTGTTTAGTAATAAATTTACCATCTACCTTCTGTTTAGATGTGTTTTTATGTTTTAATTAGTGTTTGTGCCAAGTAGAACCTATAGGATTTTCTTGGATGACAAATATTTGATCTTGCTGAAAATTCCAGAAACTTTCTGTTCACGAAAACAATTGTTTAAAATCACCAGAACGTGATAAAATACTGATTCCAATTGCACTAGATCAATAAAAAAAATATCTAGGCCTTCCTATTTTGGTAGAATTTTTTGAGTTCTAGAAGTTTGCGTTAGTTACAGATTACTACAGACTGTTCTGTTTTTGACAGATTCTGTTTTCCGTGTGTTGTTTGCTTATTTTGATGCATCTTTGGCTAGTAAAATAGTTTATAAACCATAGAGAAGTTGGAATACAGTAGTTTTAACACAAATATAAATAAATAATGAGTTCTTTACAGTACCTTGAAGTGGTGTTTTGCTTTCTTTCGCTAACGGAGCTTACGAGATTTCTGTTGAGTTTTGTGTTGTGAAGTTTTCAAGTTTTGGGTAAAGATTTGATGGACTATGGAATACGGAGTGGCAAGGGCCGAAGCTTGGGGATGCCCATGGCACCCCAAGATATTCAATAATAGCCAAAAGCCTAAGCTTGGGGATGCCCCGGGAAGGCATCCCCTCTTTTGTCTTCGTTTATCGGTAACTTTACTTGGAGCTATATTTTTATTCACCACATGATATGTGTTTTGCTTGGAGCGTCTTGTATGATATTAGTCTTTGCTTTTTAGTTTGCCAGTATCATCCTTGCTGTACACACCTTTTGGGAGAAACCCACATGATTAGAATTTATTAGAATACTCTATGAGCTTCACTTATATCTTTTGAGTTAAGTTGTTTTTGCTCTAGTGCTTCACTTATATTTCTTTGAGCACGGTGGTGGCTTAATTTTGTAGAAATTGTTGATCTCTCATGCTTCACTTATATTATTTTGAGAGTCTTTTAGAACAGCATGGTATTTGCTCTGGTTAAATAAAATTGGTCCTAGAATGATGGGCATCCAAGTTGGGAATAATAAAAACTATCATAGGAAGTGAATTGGATGCTATGATAAATTTGATACTTGATAATTGTTTTGAGATATGGAGGTAGTGATATTAAAATCATGCTATTTGGGTGATTATGAATTTAAATAATGCTCGTGTTGAAGTTAGCAAGTCCCGTAGCATGCACGTATGGTAAAAGTTGTGTAACAAATTTGAAACATGAGGTGTTCTTAGATTGTGCATCCTTATGAGTGGCGGTCGGGGACGAGCGATGGTCTTTTCCTACCAATCTATCCCCCTAGGAGCATGCGCGTAGTGCTTAGGTTTTTGATGACTTGTAGATTTTTGCAATAAGTATATGAGTTCTTTATGACTAATGTTGAGTCCATGGATTATACGCACTCTTACTCTTCCACCATTGCTAGCCTCTTCGGTACCGTGCATTGCCCTTTCTCACCTTGAGAGTTGGTGCGAACTTCGCCGGTGCATCCAAACCCCGTGATACGATACGCTCTATCACACATAAACCTCCTTATATCTTCCTCAAAACAGCCACCATACCTACCTATTATGGCATTTCCATAGCCATTCCGAGATATATTGCCATGCAACTTTCCATCGTTCCGTTTATCATCATGACACGCATCACCATTGTCATATTGCCTTGCATGATCATGTAGTTGACATCGTATTTGTGGCAAAGCCACCATCCATAATTTTTTACATGTCACTCTTGATTCATTGCCCATCCCGGTACACCGCCGGAGGCATTAATATAGAGTCATATCTTGCTCTAGTTTTGAGTTGTAATCCATAAAGTTGTAAATAGAAGTGTGATGATTATCATTATTAGAGCATTGTCCCAAATAAAAAAAAAGGCCAAATAAAAAAAAGAGGCCCAAAAAAAAGGGGACAATGTTACTATCCTTTTCCACACTTGTGCTTCAAAGTAGCACCATGTTCTTCATATAGAGAGTCTCATATGTTATTTCTTTTATATACTAGTGGGAATTTTTCATTATAGAACTTGGCTTGTATATTCCTACTATGGGCTTCCTAAAATGCCCTAGGTCTTCGTGAGCAAGCAAGTTGGATGCACACCCACTTAGTTTCTTTTGTTGAGCTTTCATACATTTTTAGCTCTAGTGCATCCGTTGCATGGCAATCCCTACTCCTCATGTTGACATCAATTGATGGGCATCTCCATAGCCCGTTGATTATCCTCGTCAATGTGAGACTTTCTCTCTTTTTTGTCTTCTCCGCACAATCCCCATCATTATATTCTATTCCACCCATAGTGCTATGTCCATGGCTCACGCTCATGTATTGCGCGAAGGTTGAAAAGTTTGAGATTATTTAAGTACGAAACAATTGCTTGGCTTGTCATCGGGGGTGTACAAGATGGGAGAATTTTTGTGTGACGAAAATGAAGCATGACCTAACTATATGATTTTGTAGGGATGAACTTTCTTTAGCCATGCTATTGAGAAGACATGATTACTTTGATTAGTATGCTTGAAGTATTACTATTTCTTATGTCAATATGAACTTTTATTTTGAATCATTTGGATCTGAACATTCATGCCACAATAAAGAAAATTACATTGAGAATTATGCTAGGTAGCATTCCACATCAAAAAATCTGTTTTTATCATTTACCTACTCGAGGACGAGCAGGAATTAAGCTTGGGGATGCTTGATACGTCTCCAACATATCTATAATTTTTGATTGTTCCATGCTATTATATTACTTGTTTTGGATGTTTATGGGCTTTACTTTACACATTTATATCATTTTTGGGATTAACCTACTAACCGGAGGCCCATCCCGTATTGCTGTTTTTTTTGCCTATTTCTGTATTTAGAAGAAAAGGAATATCAAACGGAGTCCAAACGGAATGAAACCTTCGGGAGCGTGATTTTTGGAACGAACGTGATCCAGAGGTCTTGGAGTGCACGTCAAGAAGCAATCGAGGAGGCCACGAGGGTGGAGGGCGCGCCCTTCCCTGGTGGGCGCGCCCCCCTGTCTCGTGGGCCCCTCGGGCGTCCTCCGACCTACTTCTTCCTCCTACATATACCCACGTACCCCGAAAACATCAGAGGCGACCACGAAAAACTATTTCCACCACCATAGCCTTCTGTATCCGCAAGATCCCATCTTGGAACCTTCGCCGGCGCTCCGCCGGAGGGGGAATCGACCGCGGAGGGCTTCTACATCAACACCATAGCCCCTTTGATGAGTTGTGAGTAGTTTACCACAGACCTTCGGGCCCATAGTTATTATCTAGATGGCTTCTTCTCTCTCTTTGAATCTCAATACAAAGTTCTCCTCGATCTTCTTGGAGATCTATTCGATGTAACTCTTTTTGCGGTGTGTTTGTCGAGATCCGATGAATTGTGGGTTTATGATCAAGTTTATCTATGAGAAATATTTGAATCTCCTCTGAATTCTTTTATGTGTGATTAAGTTATCTTTGCAAGTCTCTTCGAATTATCAGTTTGGTTTGGCCTACTAGATTGATCTTTCTTGCAATGGGAGAAGTGCTTAGCTTTGGGTTCAATCTTGCGGTGTCCTTTCCCAGTGACAGCAGGGGCAGCAAGGCACGTATTGTATTGTTGCCATCGAGGATAAAAAGATGGGGTTTATATCATATTGCATGAGTTTATCCCTCTACATCATGTCATCTTTCTTAATGCGTTACTCTGTTCTTTATGAACTTAATACTCTAGATGCATGCTGGATGGCGGTCGATGTGTGGAGTAATAGTAGTAGATGCAGGCAGGAGTCGGTCTACTTGTCACGGACGTGATGCCTACATACATGATCATGCCTAGATAATCTTATAATTATTCGATTTTCTATCAATTGCTCGACAGTAATTTGTTCACCCACCGTAATACTTATGCTATCTTGAGAGAAGCCACTAGTGAAACCTATGGCCCCCGGGTCTATCTTTTATCATATAAGTTTGTTGTTTACTTTTATTCGCATCTTTACTTTTCCAATCTATATTATAAAATACCAAAAATATATTTAACTTATCATAGTATCTCTATCAGATCTCACTTTCGCAAGTGGCCGTGAAGGGATTGACAACCCCTTTATTGCGTTGGCTACGAGTTCTTTGTTTGTTTGTGTAGGTGCGTGGGACTTTCGAGGAGCCTCCTACTGGATTGATACCTTGGTTCTCAAAAACTGAGGGAAATACTTACGCTACTGTGCTGCATCACCCTTTCCTCTTTAAGGAAAACCAACGCAAGCTCAAGACGTAGCAGATGACGCTGGCGCGTCGCTCCTCTTGGGACATCGTTTTAGGAGTGGCTACCGGTTGGACGGACCATTGGTAGGCGGTGGTCGGTGTTGATGGCACTTGGAAAATGCGATCCAAGCTCTCATTCATGTGGTGGGCAGGCCTAATGTTTTCATTTGAAGCCGGATTGGCGAGGGTGTGATCATTTTAGAATTAGCTCGTCCCATCTAGCTTTGTAGTATGTTCTTCTTCATCAACAATGAAATGCAACACCCATTGTGTTTTGTCAAAAAGAATTCATGAAACAATCTCAAGCCATCCACAATAGCATTCTTAGGTTCACAATCGAGTCGACAACGTGCAGTCGGGTAGGGAGACATTGGGTCAAGCCCACGACAAGTCAACAACAACCCACGATCCGATACGCCGGATCATAATGCATTCACTAATGACTCGTAATTAATTGTCAACTAGTAGACTGCCCATGCGTTGCCACGGGCCAATAAATGAATTTGTAAAGAATGCTCATTTTTAACCCCACAAACGAGAACATTACATGGAATGTTCATCCACAACACAAATGCAGGCATCTCTCTTTTCTCACAAACACCACACACCGCGCTTTCCCGTTGAACTTGCTGTCCATCACCTTTACCGTCCATACATCATTCATTGTCTCAATCTATTGCCCCCCCACCCCCTGACTTTGCATGTGGCTTCCATGTCGTTGTTGTGTTGCCTTGAAACTGCATAAAATTTTAAGACGTATACAATTTCTTGCACAAATCCTCTTCCTAAATCTTGGAGCTTTAAATTTTCTATCGACAAAATCATCTGAGTGCAGTGTATTGTGCAGTGCTCGAGTAATATTGGATATCAAAATAGCGTCACCAAGGGTAGAAACAGACACTGAAGTTGACAACATGAGATATATTATTAGCATACATAAAGTTAAACATCAGTAATGGAGAGGTCATTGACGATGCCATAGATCTAGGGTAGGGTCATAGGCCTAGCCTATACGCCCCACCCAAGGTCACTACCCTAAAAGCAAATACATTCAAAGCACAGCAGGAAGTATCAACTGAAGCCATCGAGTGCAATCCACTCGACCAGTCACCTCACTCGGATACCCCCAATTTCACTCGACCATACAGGAAACCACTCGGAGTGTAGAAGACCTAGAGTCACTCAGGATGGCAACGGTCAGGCGTTCATTACGTAGTCTTAAAGATCATTAATAACACTTTATAGCTGGCGTTACCAGTAATGCCCTATCTTAATGTACATTGAACCCCTGTAACGGAGGATGGCTGGGGTCCTGGCGCACTCTATATAAGCCACCCCCTCCTCTGGGCCAAGGGTTCGCACCCCTTGTAACACACACGCATATTACAGTCGACCGCCTCAGGGCACCGAGACGTAGGGCTTTTACCTCCTCCGAGAGGGGCCTGAACTCGTAAACTCGTGTGTACAACCTCGTCGTAGATAGAGCCTCGCCTCCTCATATGTACCCCCTATTCTTACTGTCAGACTTAGTACCACGACAGTTGGCGCCCACCATGGGGCAAAAGCCTCTTAGCAACTTCCAGCGAGGTTGCGTTTTCTCCGACCTTCATCAACATGGTTTCCGGTGGCGGTTTGGTCATGGGCCGCGAGTTCCGACTCGGTGCTCTCACTTTCGTCGCCGACGACTCCGCCTCGCTCCAGGAAGCCCCCCTCGATGTCAAGGCTCTCCCGATCCGTGGATCGTCGCACTTCCGCGCGAGTGCCTGCGGCGTCCTCCTTCGACAGCCATCGACCCCGTATCGGTCGGTTCTCGCATCGCCTTCTTACTTCGCTGGACGTTGCCGCAAGCGATTTGGTTGGTCGCGGCTCCAGCGGTGGGTGAAGCATGCAGTGGCTCGCCATACGGCCACCCCCAAGTCGCGGCAATCGAGCCCGACAAATTTCACTACGGTCCGGTCGACCTGTCGACTGGCTTTGTAGACACGTTTTCCAAGAGCAGGAGCTGTGACCCCGCGGCAGAAGTTCTTATGGTTGACTCCCGTCGTAGCCCACCTGGGTTCCGCCGCAGCGGCGGCAACGATGGCGGTGATGGCCCGTCATTCGGCCACGAAGAGTACGAGCCTCAACCTCTCAACTCGCAGCAGAGGGAAGAGCTGCACCACCGCAACGTGGAGGCCCTCCAGACCCCCATCATAGGGGAAACCGTCGAGGCTCGGGCCTTGGAGGCAGCGCGCCTGGCCACGCTGGCTGAGCGCACTCATTTGGTGAATCTCCAACATTCTCTCGACGAGCGTGCCCATCGACTAATCCCCGAGTCCAGTCGACGTCCAAGACAGTTGTTTTCGCCTGGACCTCAGGTATTCTGCACTCCGATCCAGAACCTTGCAGCTGCTGCGCGCATCGCAGAGTCTATTCAGCCATCCCGTTCAGAGGCTGGAAGGGGCTTGGAACATATCAGAACGCTGCTCCGAGCAGTAGGAGAGCTGAACTCCACCGTTTCTCAGTCGCGGAAGAGGATCCACAGCAGGTCGGTAAAGGCAGATACTGTTTAGTCGGCACACAGTCCCGGGTCGGCTTTGCGACGTGAAGATCGTGAACACCGCCGAGATCGGCACCTAGGAAGAGCTCATGGAGAGTTTGATCGGGAGTACGCCCGTGACAACCACCGTCGAGTGCCTTCGCCCCTTCCGAGGGACGGGTTGTACACGCCCCGGCGGTATGATGACAGGCGCCCGTATGGTAATGATCGCAGAGTTCCAGTCGACCCAAGGGAGCCTGGTTCGATGCAAGGTCGGTCCTTGTCCAAGGCTTGGTCGACCGGAACAGAGCCTACAGAGAGGGGTTGGATAGAGACAGGCCCGGTGGAAGCAGGGTCCACGTTTCCGGACCCGAGTGTTTTGGAAGAGCCATCCGAGCCACCGAGATCCCTCACAACTTCAGATTGGCGACTGACGTCAGTAAGTTCACATGAGAATCGAAGCCCGACACTTTGTTAGAGGACTACCGATTGGCTGTGCACATCGGTGGCGGCAGCGATGAGGTGGCCATGAAGCACCTCCCTTTGATGCTTGAAGGTTCTGCCAGAGCTTGGCTGAATCAGTTGTCCCCTGGAACCATTTTCAGTCGGGATGAGTTGGCCTGAGTGTTTACCAAAACATTTGAGGGCACCTGCAAGAGACCTGCTAGTTTGTCGGAATTGCAGCATTGCGTGCAGAAACCGAATGAGACCTTGAGAGCTTATATCCAGAGATGGATCACTCTGCACCACACAGTGGAGAATGTATCAGATCACCAAGTAGTTTGTGCCTTTAAAGAAGGCGTTCGCTACAGAGAGCTCAATCTGAAGTTCGGTCGGACCAGAGACATGTCTCTGGCTCGGATGATGGAGATTTCCACTAAGTATGCTAACGGCGAAGTAGAGGACCGACTCCGGAGTGACAAGAACAGACCAGTCGCCCAGGACACCGAAGGAGGAAATTCCAGTCGGAAGCAGAAGCGAAAGGCTGAGGCAGCAGGCCCTGCCGAAGCAACAGTTTTGAACCAAGGAAAGTTCAAGGGGAAGCCTAAAGGGCCTTGGATCCCTAAAAAAGTGAAGGATCAAGCAGGAAATGATGTGATGGATTTGCCGTGTCATATACACACCAAAAAGGATGAGGGGGGGATCTAATTCTCCCCAAGCATACCACTCGACATTGTCGACTCCTGATCCAGAGCTTCCAAGAAAGCCAACCCAGTGAAAAGGACAAGGAGTCTGATAAGGAGGAAGACAAAGATGATGGTGGTGGTTACCCCAATGTTAATGCCATCTTGGTGATTTTTGCTGATCTCGAGAGAAAAAGTCGACTGAAAGTTATTAACAGAGAGGTGAACATGGTTGCTCCGGCAACACCAAGATATTAGAAGTGGTCAAAAACCCCTATTACATTCGACCAGTCCGACCACCCGCCGCACGTTGCTACCCCTGGGCAGCAAGCGTTGGTGGTCGATCCAGTCGTTGGGGACACCCGACTAACCAAGGTTTTAATGGATGGTGGCAGTGGTCTGAATATATTGTACGCTTAGTCCCTCCAGGGGATGGGCATTCCGATGTCCAAACTCAGTGAGAGCAACATGAGATTCCATGGTATCATCTCGGGAAAGAAAGCCGATTCAGTCAGTCAGATCACTCTTCATGTGGTTTTCGGTGATTCTCTGAATTACCGCAAGGAAAAGTTGACGTTTGAGGTAGTGGATTTTGATAGTGCCTATCATGCCATTCTAGGCAGACCTGCCTATGCTAGTTTCATGGTCCGGCCGTGCTATGTGTACCTCAAGTTGAAGATGCCTGGCCCCAAAGGCGTAATCACGGTCACTGGAAACCGGCATAGAGTAGAGGATTGCCTCCAGAACGGTTCGAAGATCGCCGATGAGCAGATGGCAGCAGTAGAGTTTCAAGAATATCAGAAGACTGCAGATCCGAGTGATTTGCTACGTGCCAAGAGGCCTGCCTCGGAGTCCGCATTTCAGTCGGCTGGCGAGACAAAGCCGGTCCACATTCACCCGATCGACCCCAATGCTACTCCGACCCATATCTCAATGACACTCGACAGCAAATAGGAAGAAGCGCTCATCCAGTTCCTCCGTGAGAACTGGGACATCTTTGCATGGAAGCCATCTGACATGCCAACTGTACCCAAGGGACTGGCTGAGCACCGTTTGCGAGAAGACTCAAAGGCAAAAACCGTTAAAGAGCATCTCCGTCGGTCCGCCGCAGAGAAGAGAAAGGCGATTGGCGAGGAGGTGGCTCAGCTTCTGGCTGCCGAGTTCATCCGCGAGATATACCACTCCGAGTAGCTCGGCAATGTCGTTATGGTCCCCAATAAAGATAAGTCACTTTGAATGTGTATTGATTTCAAGCACATCAATCGGGCCTGCCCGAAAGATCATTTTCCTCTGCCCCGCATCGACCAAATATTTGACTCAACTGCGGGATGTGAGCAATTGTCCTTTTTGGACGCTTATTCCGGGTACCATCAGATCCGACTGTATGGACCCGACGAGATAAAGACAGCTTTCATCACCCCGTTCGGGTGTTTTTGCTATGTTACTATGCCCTTTGGCCTCAAGAATGCTGGTGCCACATTCATGCGCATGATTCAGAAGTGCCTGCTCACTCAAATCAGTCGGAATGTGGAAGCATACATGGATGACATAGTGGTTAAGTCACGCAAAGGTTCCGACCTACTGACTGACCTCGCTGAAACCTTTGCCAACTTAAGAAGATATGATATCAAGCTCAATCCATCAAAGTGCACAGTCGGAGTCCCAGGCGGAAAGCTACTCGGTTTTCTCGTTTCCGAACGGGGGATCGACGCAAATCCAGAGAAGATTGGCACAATCCTTCGAATGAAGCGCCCTATGCGTGTGCACCATGTTCAGAAGCTTACTGGTTGTTTGGCTACATTGAGTCGATTCATCTCACGCCTCGGTGAAAAGGCACTGCCTCTTTACCGACGGATGAAGAAGTCTGACAAGTTCGAGTGGAATGACGAAGCTGAAGCGTGTTTGAAGAGCTCAAAGCCCTGCTTTCCACCCAGCCGGTGCTTGCTGCTCCAGTCAGCAAGGAGACTTTACTACTTTACATAGCAGCCACTGGACAAGTTGTCAGCACAGTGCTCACGATCGAGCGGGAAGAAGAAGGCAAAGCCTTCAAAGTTCAGCGCCCTGTGTATTACATTTCAAAGGTCTTGACCCCGTCCAAGCAGAGATATCCTCATTATCAGAAGCTTGTTTATGGGATTTACCTGACCACGAAGAAAGTTGCACACTACTTTTCAGACCACTCAGTTTTAGTCGTCAGCGACGCCCCATTGTTAGAAATTCTGAATAGCAGAGATGCAACTGGTCGAGTGGCAAAATGGGCGATTGAACTCCTTCCTTTAGATATCAAGTTTGAGGCAAAGAAAGCTATCAAGTCCCAAGCTATAGCAGACTTCCTCGCAGAGTGGATTGAACAACAGCAACCGACTGAGATTCAGTCGAAGCATTGGATTATGTTCTTCGATGGGTCCAAGATGTTGAATGGCTCTAGCGCAGGGGTGGTTTTGGTGTCCCCAAGAGGATACAAGCTCAGTTATGTCCTCCAGATCCACTTTGATTCTTCAAATAATGAAGCTGAGTATGAGGCACTATTGTATGGGTTGTGTATGGCCATTTCACTCGGCGTCCGGCGCTTGATGGTCTACAGCGACTCAGACTTAGTGGTTAATCAAGTAATGAAGGAATGGGACGTCAGGAGTCTAGCAATGACTAGTTATTGCAATGCAGTGAGAAAGCTAGAGAAGAAGTTTGAGGGGTTAGAGCTCCACCACATACCCCGAATCAAGAATCAAGCTGCTGACGATCTGGCAAAGATAGGTTCCACTCGAAAGCCTATCCCCAGCAACGTGTTCTTGGAGCATCTCCACACCCTGTCAGTACAAGAAGATCCCTACAAGGAAGAGCCCCTGCAACCGATAAGTTCAACCAATCCGACTGAGATTGAAGTCCCAGCTGTGGTTGACTTGATCATGGAAGTCTTAGTGATCACGCCCGACTAGACGATGTCGTACATCGCATACCTGCTCAGGCAGGAACTCCCAAAGGATGAGGACGAGGCCTGCCAGATAGTCCCTCGATCGAAAGCTTTCACTGTGATAAAAGGGCAGCTTTACAGAGAAAGTGTCACAGGAGTGGCTCAACGCTGCATCACCCCAGAAGAAGGTCGAATGATCCTAAACGATATCCACTCGGGGACCTGTGGTCACCATGCGTCCTCTCGTACCATCGTGGCCAAAGCATACCGAGCGGGATTCTATTGGCCTCGTGCGCATGAAATGGCAAAGGATATAGTCGACAAGTGCACAGGTCGCCAGTTCTACTCCAACATGTCTCACAAGCCTGTGTCTGCCTTGAAGACTATTCCACTCGTCTGGCCGTTTGCAGTCTGGGGGTTGGATATGGTTGGACCCTTCAAGACCGGCAGAAGTGGTTTCACTCATTTGCTCATAGCAGTCGACAAGTTCACTAAGTGGATCAAAGCCAAGCCCATCAAAAACCTTGACTCAAGCACTGCCGTCAGTTTCATTAAGGAGTTGATATTCAGATATGGAGTTCCTCATAGCATTATCACAGATAACGGCTCCAATTTTGATTCTGATGAGTTTAAGGCGTTCTATGCTTCCCAAGGCACTCGGGTCGACTACGCGTCTGTTGCACACCCGCAATCGAATGGGCAAGCAGAAAGGGCGAATAGTTTGATCCTTCAAGGGTTAAAACCCCTACTGATGCGCGACCTCAAGCACGCTGCGGGAGCTTGGGTGACTGAGTTACCATCTGTCCTATGGGGGCTGAGAACGTCGCCAAACTGTTCGACTGGCCGAACCCCTTTCTTCTTGGTGTACGGCGCTAAGGCTGTGCTTCCGAGTGACTTGTTGCACAACGCCCCCCCCCCGGATGGAACTCTTCTCAGAAGCTGAAGCAGAACAGGCACGCCAAGACGCAGTTGATCTCATGGAAGAAGAATGTGAGATGGCTTTGATCCGGTCGACCATCTATCAGCAAGATCTGCGTCGATTCCATGCCCATAATGTCAGGGGTCGAGCGTTCCAGGAAGGAGACCATGTGCTCCGAGTGGATCAGAAACGGCCTCACAAGCTTGCTCCGGCCTGGGAAGGTCCCTTCATCATCACCAAGGTGCTAAACAATGGAGCATACCGCATCTACAACGTAGCCAAGAATATGGACGAGCCACGCGCATGGAACGCAGAGCTGCTTCGCCCTTTCTATACCTAAAATCACTCAGATCGACGAGTTGTAATAAGAGTCCTTTAGTTTGCTTGCGAAAGACAATATTTTTGCAGTATCTTAATGATTGATCTCCCGTAATCATTTGTGTCTGAATCCCACAGTGGGTGGCTTAGCCGCGAACCTGATTCGCCTAAGTTAAAAAACATTCCGAGTGGAGAGCAATCCTCCCACTCGGGGGCTTAGCTGCAACCCCGTCCTTGCCTAAGTTAAAAAACACTCCGAGTGGAGAAAAATCCTCCCACTCGGGGGCTTAGCTGCGACCCCATACTCGCCTAAGTTAAAAGAACACTCTGAGTGGAGAGCAATCCTCCCACTCGGGTGCTTAGCTGCGACCCCATACTCGCCTAAGTTAAAAAACACTCCGAGTGGAGAGCAATCCTCCCACTCGGGGGCTTAGCTGCGACCCCATACTCGCCTAAGTTAAAAAACACTCCGAGTGGAGAGCAATCCTCCCACTCGGGGGCTTAGCTGCGATCCCGTACTCGCCAAGTTAAAAAACATTCCGAGTGGAGAGCAATCCTCCCACTCGGGGGCTTAGCTGCGACCCCATACTCGCCTAAGTTAGAAAACACTCCGAGTGGAGAGCAATCCTCCCACTCGGGGGCTTAGCTGCGACCCCGTACTCGCCTAAGTTAAAAGAACACTCCGAGTGGAGAGCAATCCTCCCACTCGGGGGCTTAGTTGCCACCCCATACGCGCCTAAGTTAAAAAACACTCCGAGTGGAGAGCAATCCTCCCACTCGGGGGCTTAGCTGCGACCCCGTACTCGCCTAAGTTAAAAAAACATTCCGAGTGGAGAGCAATCCTCCCACTCGGGGGCTTAGCTGCGACCCCGTACTCGCCTAAGTTAAAGAACACTCCGAGTGGAGAGCAATCCTCCCACTCGGGGGCTTAGCTGCGACCCTGTACTCGCCTAAGTCAAAGAACACTCCGAGTGTAGAGCAATCCTCCCACTCGGGGGCTTAGCTGCGACCCCGTACTCGCCTAAGTTAAAGAACACTCCGATGGAGAGAAATCCTCCCACTCGGGGGCTTGGCTGCGACCCCGTACACACCTAAGTTAAAAAACATTCCGAGTGGAGAGCAACCCTCCCACTCGGGGGCTTAGGTGCGACCCCGTACTCACCTAAGTTAAAAAACATTCCGAGTGGAGAGCAATCCTCCCACTCGGGGGCTTAGCGGCGACCCCGTACTCGCCTAAGTTAAAAAACATTCCGAGTGGAGAGCAATCCTCCCACTCGGGGGCTTAGCCGCGGCCCCGTACTCGCCTAAGTTAAAAAAACATTCCGAGTGGAGAGTAATCCTCCCACTCGGGGGCTTAGCCGCCACCCCGAACTCGCCTAAGTCACAAAGATCTTCTGAGCTGCATCACAAGTACAACGTACGCTCCATCCCGACCTGCAAGGACGACGAGGTGTCGACTGAACACATCGTCGGAGCTGCATCACAAGTACAACGCACGCTCCATCCCGATCCGCAAGGACGACAAGGTGTCGACTGAACACATCATCAGAGCTATGTCACAAGTACAATGTATGCTCCATCCCGATCCGCAAGGACGACGAGGTATCGATCGATCACGTTGTCCGAGCCACTCGACGAAGAGTAGAAGGGCCAAGTTCCACTCGGAATCGAAAAGCATCCAAAAGCGATAAAGACAAAGCCATCATATTCAAAGAAAACCAAGTTCAGATAAATCCTGCAAAAGTTCGAAACCATAGCGGGCAGAAGTACTCAGGCGTCAGGCCTGAAAGAGTTTAACGGTTACAAAATCACTCGGCATTCCGAGGCAAATAAAGGTGGGGTATAATGTATGTTCACTCGGCGGGAGGAGGACTTGTTGGCTCGACGAAGCTGTCAAGATCAATGCTGTCTGCGATACGAGTAGCATCGTCGATGAAGATGTCCATGAAAGACTGGAAGCTGGCTTCTTAGTGTTGGCAACCTTGAGAGCTGCCAGCTTGTCTTCTCTGACATCCTTGCAGTGGACTCGGGCCAACGATAGAGCTACATCAGTGCCACAACGAGCAGAAGACTTCTTCCATTCTTGCACACGACCAGGGATTTCGTTCAGTCGAGTCATCAAAGACTTGAGATCGTTCTGGAGTTCTGCTTGAGGCCAGAGTTCAGTGTCAATCCGCGACATCGCCACCTTCAGACGAGCAAGATAATCCACAGCACTGTCCAGGCGAGACTCCAACCATAGCACGTTCATCGCGACGTCATCTTTGACAGGAGAGTTTATGGGGTCGAGACCTATCTCGATCCGCCCAGTCTCTGCTTCGAAGTCTTGATAGAGTTCTGCACAGTCAGAAAAGGGGTAAGTCGACAGTTAAATAAGATGTGTCAGCCAACATCGGCAAATCAGTCGGATAAGAGGAAATACCTTCAAGCTTCAAGACCAATTTCTCGGCAAGCCATCCCAGATAAGCCTCTAGCTCGCCCTTCTTCGTCATGAGATTTCCAACCTTGTCAGTCAAGGTATCCTTGTCCTTCTTCGGTCTCGCAACCTCCTGGTTGGCTTCAGCAGCGGCGGTCTTCAGCTTGGAGTTCTCCTCTTCCAACTTGTTGAATGAGGCCAGCTTCTTATCGGCAAGTGCCGTTTTCTCTCGCGCCTCCTTTTGAGATGCGGCAAGGTCTTGACCCTTCTTCTCCAGAGCCTGCTTCATTTTATCTAAAGAAATAACGTTCTTCAGACAAGCTTGGAGTTGACGGTTTTCACTACGCACATCTGTTCGAGTGGAGTCACTCGGTTCAAGAGACTAAAAGAAAAAAAGTCATATGGTGGACAGTCGACGAATTATTACCTCCCATGGTAGCTGCTTCTTCCTGGGCCTTCTGGAGATTTTTCTTGGCCAGCTCCAGGTCGAAGTTGAGGCTGATCTGCTTCTTCTCTAGTTCAGCAAATTGGGCTCCAAGATCACAAGATTTCTGCAGTCAGCAAATAAGATATATCAGTCGACAGGAACAAATGTCAATTACAGCAAAAATTGCTCTAAGACTATCGCCGAATCAAACATTCAATAGTAGTCTCGGGGACTACACCCAGTGGGTGCACTCGGCGTGCCCCCACTGGTACGGTTTTCCACTCTGCATGGTCTGCCAAGCATGAGTATGCAAAAAAAGAGCGAAAGATTCTCAGACCCCGGCCGACTACCAGCAGTCGACAGCGGTCTCGGGGACTACACCCAGTGGGTGCACTCTGCGTGGCCCCACTCGTTCAGAAAAACACTCGACTCAACCTGGTCGACTCAAGTGGAAGAACTATTCAACACTAAGTCAAAACACCCAGTGGGTGATTGGATGCGAAATGCTGACCCATGATAGATGCACATAAAGGTTCCAAAACGCTCATCCAGGGACACCTTACGAACAATGAAGCAGCAGTTGCAACTACCACTAATCGAGAGACCAGACGGAAACCAACTAACCTTGACATTGACATGTAGAGCGGAGCTGGCGTTGTAGGCAACCTGACTGGCCTCGTGCACCACCTTCATCTACTCCATCATAAGGTTTGCTTGGAGAAGGGCTTCCCTGGCGGTACTCGGCGGGTCGTCTAGAGTGTGATATGCAGCAAAGAGCGATGACGTCAATACAGTCGGAGCGATCACAGGATCTGAAGCATGGAGCTGTGCAGGTGAAGCGGAGACTTGAGCAGTCGACGCCGAGGGACGTTCAGTCGAAAGTGGATTGGCAAAAGAAACATTGGCCCGAGCCGGATCTCCGGATCGTGGGACCACCGCCTCCGGCGCTGATGTCGACTGAAGATCCTGGCTTACGGCCGTCCTCCTGCTCGAAGCCCTGCCCCTCCTTTCCGTAGTCTTCAGAGGCACTTCTTCCTCGTCATCTGGAAGCTCAATGACGTCCTGCGGAGCTGCAACAAAATACAACCATAGGAGTTCAATCGACCGACGACCCAGTCGACAGAACAAGTTCAAGATTGCAAGATCGTACCAGCTTTGGAAGTTGCCGCATCCTCAGTCTCTTTGTCACCTTGGGCCCTGTCAATATACATGGAGGTCCCGGAAGTTGCGGCACTAAAAAGTTCATAATCCATTTGGTCAGAGCAGAAGTACGAGTCGGTAGGGAAACACAGAAAGATAGAATACTGACGCAGAAGCAACAGGAACGTCCATCTTGATCTTGGGCAAGGTCTTCTGAGACTTTGAAGGGGCAACCTTGGGCTGCTTGGCGACCTTGTCTGACGGCTCCGGAGTCGAAGTCCGAATGCGCTTATACGCTTGCGTACTCTGAGCCACAGTCTTGCCACGCCCGCCCGCTGGATCATGGAACTGCTTGGATCGACGCTCTGTGCGGGGTGGTGAGTCGACCTCCTCTTCTTCGTCATCCGACTCATCATCCTCTTCCTCATCCTCACCGTCAGGAGATTGCCAGTCGGCGCTCTCTTCTGTGCTGTCCGCTCCCTCCTGGACTTGCTCCTGGGCTTGTTCCCCATTCGGCATCGAATACATCTCAGTGTAAACCTACAAGGCAAGAAGTTAATCAAACATCAGTCGGATTCAGAAACAGTTGCAAGACAGATTGAAGTACACTCGGTAGCAAGGATCAGACCTTGTCCGGCTGGTTGTCAGCGTTGAATGGATCGACTCTCCTGGCCCCCCTGGGGTTATCTTTGTTCCCGGTAATGCTCTTCATCCACAGGGCCACCGTCTCATCCGGAACCTCCTCTAGGTGGACCCGAGCGGTGTCATTGGAGCCCAAGTACATCCACATCAAGTGTCACGGGCTTGGAGCGGCTGGATGCGTCGACTAAGAAACATCTCCAGTAAATCCATGCCAGTTACACCCTGATGGACCAACTGGACTACCCTCTCGACCAACATGTTCGTCTTTACTTTCTCCGCTGCGGTCATGGTCAGTGAAGAAGGTTGCTGGGCTTGATCTAGGGAAAAAGGAGGAAGACCGGTCGACTGACCGGTGGTCGCAATATCCTGGCAGTAGAACCAGGTCGACTGCCAGCCCATGACCGACTCGGGAAGTGTCATGGTAGGAAAAGTGCCCCTCTTCCTCATCTGGATCCCTAAACCCCCGCACATCTGGATCACGTGCGTCCTCTCGTCACTCGGATTTTCCTTCTTCACGGTCTGGGAGCGGATTGTGAAAATGTGTTTGAAGAGACCCCAGTGCGGCCGACAACCCAAGAAGTTTTCACACATAGACACGAACGCAGCGAGATACGTGATGGTATTGGGAGAGAAGTGGTGAAGCTGAGCACCGAAAAAGTTCAGAAAACCCTGGAAGAAAGGATGCGAAGGAAGGGAGAAGCCACGATCGACATGGGTAGCAAGAAGGACACACTCACCCGACCGCGGCTGAGGTTCTGTCTCACCCTCTGGCAGCCTCGCAGCCCCGGGGGCGATCAAACCAGTGGCGGCCAGATCTTCCAGATCCTCTGGCCGGAGCGTAGATCGGATCTAGTCTCCCTGAATCCAACCCGGCGGCAGCCCGGACCTCGACGACGACCCCCAACTCATCTTCTTGCCCTTCGCCATCGCCGTCGCCTTTTTTGCACGCTCCAGCGCCGCCGTCTTGTCCTTCACCATGGTGGCAGGCTGCGCACTGGCGGAGCGGCGGCGTCGAGGGAGAAAGAGGATGTGGTGGAAAGGCAGAGGAAGAAGAAGGGGAATGGGAGCGCACAGTGCAGACGCCTCGGCCTCGACGCCTTTTAAGGGCCTACTTCCGAGTGGCTGAGGCGTGGGCCTGAGCGATCCTGTCAAATCCCGCAACCGCCGCACACCGGATACATGGCGAAAAAGGTGGCGCAGAAATCGAGGCGCCCCTGTCTATCCGTCCCGTTTACTACGATGCGCTCTGCCTCGCGTGCTTCCCCATATTTTCGAATCCCGTGAGATCCGGGATCTGCAGTAACCAATCGCGCCAAAGATTTCGCGTCATAACAACACTCGAAGAGTGCCAGCGTAAGTTCACTCGGCAACCTCTGAATCAATCAAGGCGACTGAAATGAAGCCGAAGTTTCAGCATGGACCTCAAATCCAGGATGAATACTTGTGAAGCACAAGAGTCAAGGCAGGACCAACTTCAACCTTCTCTCTACTCGGACCTCAATCCATTCGGGGGCTAATGACGATGTCATAGACCTAGGGTAGGGTCATATGCCTGACCTATAGGCCCCACCCAAGGTCACTACCCTAGAAGCAAAGACATTCAAAGCACAGCAGGAAGTATCAACTGAAGCCATCGAGTGCAATCCACTCGACCAGTCACCTCACTCGGATACCCCCAATTTCACTCGACCATACAGGAAACCACTCAGAGTACAGAAGACCTAGAGTCACTCAGGATGGCAACGGTCAGGCGTTTACTCCGTAGTCTTAAAGATCATTAATAACACTTTATAGTTGGCGTTACCAGTAACGCCCTATCTTAATGTACATTGAACCCCTGTAACGGAGGATGGCTGGGGTCCTGGCGCACTCTATATAAGCCACCCCCTCCTCTGGGCCAAGGGTTCGCACCCCTTGTAACACACACCCATGTTCCAGTCGACCGCCTCAGGGCACCGAGACGTAGGGCTTTTACCTCCTCCGAGAGGGGACTGAACTCGTAAACTCGTGTGTACAACCTCGTCGTAGCTAGGGCCTCGCCTCCTCATACATACCCCCTATTTTTATTGTCAGACTTAGTACCACGACAGACATCTACCTGTGCACTGTCAGTTATATATGATACAACCGAGCGATAGGGGTTCTTTTCATAAAGAAAAGAAATCGATGGGGGTCTTCGTTCGTTGATGGAAGGCTAATGAAGCGAAATGACCTACGAACTCCCCTTTAATAGTAGAAATTTAATAATGTGCTTGTCTTTGCGACGATGACTCAGTAGATGTGACCTGTGGAAACCCGCGGTGCATTGGATTGGGGTACATCAACATTGACACTTTTAGATGCAGCTTTCCTTTTCTAGTCGGGCCATTTGGAGCTTCTGTAGGTGTTCTTCTTCCTTCTCATTGGACAGACGGGCATACCACAGCTGCCCACTTTGTTTTTTGCATCCAACATTGATTTCTGTAGGTTGATGATCAGTACTCGCGGAGCTTGCAGCTGTATTTACTGTACATGGCATAAAAGAGGAAACCGAACACAAAATTCATGATTACATGGTTACATCGTCCATCAATCAATACAGTAAAATTAATGACTCGTAATTAATTGTCAATTAATTATTCGTTCCCAACTGACCAAAATAAAGCGCGCACATGACGGTCTGGAGGAGCACATGTGAAACAATATCATGTGAAAAAGAATCCCTTATATGTTGGTTCCAACTCTTCTCCAAAATGGGGGTGGTACTAAACTTTCCGCCATGTCATGACACTCCTTTGAGGTTTTCCAAGAAACATTGTCTATATGGGCCTAAAGCCCGTCTACAATTCAGCGCATTCATCATGTACGAATAATAATATGCTGGTAATTTATTTATTTTCTTGATGAATTACATGCAACTCTCTCGCATGGTCACAAAAATAATAATCACGCCTGATGCGAGAACATTTAGTTCTACATGGACATGCTTGAGAGAGTACAGGACTAGAGGGTTCTGTAAATATTTCCAGGTCTTCCTCTTTAATTATTTTGGAACAGCCAGGTGTTCCTCTGGAGTATGAGTACAAGACTCCCACAATCGGAGTTTTTCTGGTTTTTATTATTGTTTCTTTTTCTTTTTCAAATTTGGAAATACTTTTGAAGTTCGGGAACATTTTCTGAATTCATTGTTTTTTATTCACAAAACCTTTTTGAATTCATTAATATTTAACAATTGCATTGGCAATTTTTGAATTTTGGGAAAAAAATAAAACTATTAAACTCTTTTACATGGACATTGTTTGAAATTCAGAACATTGTTTGAAGCCCGGGAACATTTTTAAAATTCACGAACAGTTATTTATATCCGAGAACCTTTTTCCAAATTTGAGAACATATTTTTGAATTTCCAAACTATTTTTCAATTCCGTGTACATTTTTTGATATTGCAAAAAAAAAATTGGTAAACATTTTTAAAATGTATACATTTTTTGAGTTCACGTACATTTTTAGATTTGTAAACATTTTTAAAATGCATTGAATTTTTTAAATTCACAAAGAATTTTTAAATCCAAGATTTCTTTTTTTGCAAATTCGCAAATTAAAGAAACGTACATGAGTAAAACAAAGAAAACACACACCAGAATGTTTGCTGAGTTTCTTCTAGCGCGCAGGTTGCGGGTTGTTTTCAGGGTCCAGGGTGCGCAAGCGGTCCGTTAAGTGGGGCAAGAAGGCCGGCTGATTTGTGCGGTCCTGCGCGAAAGGGCCGGCTCATTTCCGTGGTGCAGGTACCCCTCAAAAAAAATTTATGTGGTGTAGGAGGAAGCTCAGTGGTCTTTGTGGTGTGAATGATTCTGTTTGTTCTAGGAATCCTTGGTCTTTTTTGTCAAAAAAAAAGGGAATCCTTGATCCAGACCCTGAGACTGGAATTAATATCTGTGGCAATCATAAGAAGTCTGAAAAAATAAAGAACTTCATGTTTCACTGTCAATTCACCGACATATAATCAAGTTAAACACTGTACTGTACATGTACCCATCAGCCACCATCAGGACAAGCGTGTCATGCGCTGCAATGTGGTTCAAATATATACAAACTCCTATGGAACTCTATCACAATCTCAGTGAAAATTAGGCCTCATGGCTGAGCTACCTTGTGCCAATCTGCACTAGAAAGGTAGCTAGCAGCTCTAGAATCCACAGAAGTCCTTCAGCTCATCATGCACGTCCTCGTTCCTGAGCTTCGACATGGCCGATTTCTCAATCTTCCTGATCCACTCCTTGGACACGTGGTAGATGCCTCCGATCTGCTCCAGGGACCGGCACCTGCCATCCTCGAGGCCATGCCGCAGCTTCAACACACGCCCTTCTCTCGTCGGGAGCCTGTCCAGAACCATGAGCAGCCTCTCCCTCAGCTGCCTCCGGAAGATGGCCTCCTCTGGATCTTCTATTGATGTGTCCGGGGTCACATCCTGCAGTTTAAACTCCCGTCAGACTCCATTCGCCGTTCAAATTGAATGAGTGTATCAACTGTTAGTTTTGGGACAATGGGGAGTTTTTGCTCTGTTATCTGAAAAGTGTGTACATTTCCATGGATTGGTTTGTTCATTCATAAATCTGGTTTATGCTATGACCGATCAAGATAATGTAAGAGGGCATTTGGGTGGCTAGAGTGAGGGCATACCACGAACTTGGCGTTCTGTCCAGCTCCGACCTCCATGTAGAGTGAAACGACACGACGGGAGCACTTCCGCGCCAATCTAACATTGGCAACGGACGCGCCAACGAAGGTCGCGATCTCCGCGTCTATTGGATTCCTCCCAGTGCTGGATCGAATCGCCCGCTTAGCTTCCCTGACCTTTCGGATGATACAGTCCATCCTTGCCTACACTTGCATAATTCCATCGTCAGTTCCATATCATCAACAAAGGTATATGCTTTTCTTTTCTTGCATGAAGCACAAACTGACACATATTGAAATAGTTGTTGGTTTCAGAGGCATACGGGCAGCTGGATCACTCCAGAATTTTCAGCGAGGAGCGCTAGCATGGGTTTCCTTATCCAGTACTTCACATAGGTTGAGAATTTGCATCCTCTCTGGCTGTCGAACCTCTCAGCGCCATCAAGGACACCCATTTTCCCAGCCTGCATTGTCATTTCCAACGAGGCCGGTTACAAAAGGTTGCTAGTTGCCAAGGTACAGGAGATAAGGAGAGGTTAAATGTACAAGCTTGCAACCTGGAGTAGATCCTCGAAAGCTGTTCCCATTCCGGTGTATGTCCTTGCAATGTACTTGACAAGCCACTCGGTGGTCACCAGTAACCTCTCTCTGCAGCAGTAGCCTGCTTGCAGTCTACTCTTCAGGACCGCTTCATCAACTCCAGCTGCTTTTGCCCACTTATCATAGCAGACCTCCTGCCCTTCCTTCACCATGTTTTCCCTGATCTTCTCAAGGTTTGCACATTCCTGGGAGCACGCACATTCAGAAAACGTTACAGATGAGGACATGAACAATATGCCAATGAGAATACTGATGAGGGGCATACCTTGATAGTCACCAGCAAGTCCGACTGTTCCCGAACTATGCTCCTTCGCCGGCCTGGATAGTTTTTCCACTCAGATATAAATTGACTACTAGTGGACTTGCGTGATTTTCTTGGTTTTCGTGAGGATACTTTTACACAAACCCCGGAGATGTTTTCTGATGCTCTAATTCTCTTCAGTTTCCTCTCTTGGCTTTTCCCGCTCCGAATAACGACCAGTTGATCGTCGTCGCTTTGCTCATCGAGAGGAGTCACCGGGGCGAATTCAGTATCATTCCAAGGGAGTGCAAAATCTGATTCAAGTGAGGTCGGTGTTATGGTGGCGCTGGACCTCGAGGCGTTAAACCATTTCAGAGCTCCAAGCTGTTCAATATGTACAAGGATATCTCTTTCCAGCACCACCAAATCTTGAGCAGCCAAACTACTCTGTAACACATGGATGTTTTGCATCAACAAGTTATACTCCAAGCTGTTGCTACTTGTGTGTGCCACATCCATCCAAGAAGACATGTCCTCATAAATCATGTCAAACCCCGCATTTCTGTCAAGAGAGCCAACAAGTGCTGTTCTTTCTGCATCGACCTGGAATTGACAATGTGGTCATTTTCTGTACCAAAATTCAGAAAAGTAAGGCCACACATGTGACTGAAACAGAGTATGGACCTTTGTTTTTGGCGAGCTGGTTGCCTTGTTCTCTGTAATCTGAAGCAAACCGGATGAAGATGCAGCAGTTCTGGCGATGTCGCCCCGGCGCCGGCAAAGATCAGCGCGCCGATTGAGCAAGAGATGCAGGGCCAGAACTCTCAGGGATTCAGACCAAACTGACCTCCCACTCACTGCATCCAGCACAGAAACAAGAAATTTTCAGATTGCGACCTACCAAATTATCCATCCAAACATGCAGTCATACAGAGTCATTCAGATTTCAGACAAGTATTAACCGTCAGGTAACGCTGTTCTTGCACGGGGAGGAGAATAAGAGAGGACAAGAAGTGAAGAGGCTCGAGCACTCACATCCATGGCGAGGGTGGGGGTGCTTGGGGAGATGGGCCTGCAGCATCCACGGCGAGGAGGAGGAGGAGGACGACGACGAAGGCGAGGGCGAGCAGAAGCACGGGCCGCGCACCATGGGCAGACCCATGGCGCCGGACAGCTGCGGCAATGGCGCCGGTGGGAGGAGAGAATGGGCTAGAGGAAGTGGATAGAGTCGCAGGGGGCCTATCAATCCAGGCCTGCCCTGTTTCTGGTTGGGGCGGACACTTGCGCAGGCGAGAAGAGAGAAAAGATGGGATCTTTTGAGGGTGAAAGTGAGTTGGGATCTTTTTTGTTTCTCTCATGAGATATTTTGCCATCATCTCCTCATATTTAGACATGAAAACAAATTTAATTTATTTTGAAATAGGAGTATAAACGCATGGTCAAACATGAAAAAGTATGTGATGCCTTTACTTGTCTAATACACCCGACGGAGACAACTATTTTGGACGAAGGTAATACATGCGAACATGTTCTATTTTTTAAGTCGCTTGGGTTTAATTCTTTGTTCTTGCATACTTTTTTTATTTCTTCTGTTTTTTCTTGACTTGACAGATGCTCGTTCATTTATTTTTTGTGTAGTTTGGCATTTGCACAAACTAAGATTTGCACTTTTTGGGGGTGCAGTTTCGGGTTTTAGAAATGTGTACCGGAGATAGTTTGCAATTTTGAGAGGCTGGAATTGCAAATAGTTGTTTTTGTGTTGTTGTGGATTTAGAAATGTGCAATTCAGTAGATTACAAGTTTTTTTTGTCTAAGTACTCCCTCCATTTTCATATGTAGTGCGTATTAGTTCTATACTACTTCATCGGTTTCTTTATATAAGGTGTATTTGTTTTTTGATAAAATTCACAATGTAAGATGCATTTATTCTAAATTCTCGTAATTTCCTTTTTATCTCTCCAGAAAGAGGAAAGTAGCTCTCACATGATTGACTGTATCTCTACTTGTATCAAAATAAGGAAACTATCTCTCTCTCGATTTTTCTAGACTCACTGATTTACTTGCCACTAACCAACAAATTTTCCAAGGGTAATTTTGTCCTAACATCTCTATAATTATGTGTCTTGATCATCGTACTGAAAATAGTACGTCTTACATAAAGGAACGGAGAGAGTAGAATTCAACCACGTAGTGTGCATCAGCTACTTTGGACAGAAATTACTCTCAACTGGTCACGGGAGGTGCAGCAACATCCACATGGATGTGTACAAAGAGTGTGCAGGCAGGGTTATTATGGTGCAAAAGTGCAGCTCCATGTCATGCCTTGATTTTTTAGCTACAAACCATGTGCACTGCATATTGAAACTGAGCGAGTAGTTATTTTTGACTCCGTACTTTTTTTAGCTAGGCATGACTAATTTTTAAATTGTCGAACTGTTAGATTACAATGTGGGATGGGTATTCCGACTCTCTTGAACATGTATTTACATTATTATTACTTTGAAATTCTAGGTTTGAAAATGTGCAATTTGGGTAGTTTGCACTTTTGAAGGGAGAAATTGCATATAATTGTTCTCATGCAATTTTGGGTTTAGAATTGTGCAATTCAGTAATATGCACATTTGTAAGCCTGAGTTTACACATATACTTTGCTTGATCTGGGGGTTATAAATGTACAATCAAGTAGTTTGCACTTGAATCCCTGCATTGCATAGATTTGTGTTTGTGTAATTTCGTATTTACAAATAAAATATAAAAATAAAAATAAAATAATTGTAATTTTAGGTTTAGATATAGGTAAATAGGTATTACAATATTTACTTGATCCTTTCAAGTGTGAACATGGGAGAAGGAAAGGGGAAATAGATTATGATCTAGAAACACTCCACATGTCAGATGTATAGTTAATTAATAGCTTAATGTGAAGAAAAAATGTGAAACCCTGACTAGTTCAGATAGTGCATTACATCACAGAATAAGCAAATAATTTCAAATGGCAAACCTACCAATATAGTTTCCATGAAATCATTGGTGACTCCAACTCTTATGTCAACCGTGTGCCTAAGCCACTCACGAGTCACAAGTCACTTGTCCCTTATTGTTGTCAAATCATTGTTGTCGTTAGCTCTGGCGGTAGTGTCGTCCTCTTCCGACAACACCACCTCCATTTCCAGTTCTAGTACATTGTTGTGGGCTTAGAGAAGTCCCCAGAAGCGTGGCTTGTAGTCATATGAACTTTCAAGACACAAATGTGGTGCTCCATCCCACGACACTATAGTACTTTATTTCACAATTACTTCTTTTTTAAACTAAGTCTAAAGAGAAATTCCATTGATCATGAAGAAGGTTGCCCGTTAATAAAATGAAAACGGGTGAAAACCATCACAGCACACACACTATGAGAAGAGGGAATCTGTTGAGGTTGACTACCGGTGTCATCATCATCATACATCGTATTGGATACTTAGACTTCAACTTCTCTTACAACCATTAGTGGAGCGATCCTCAAAAACAGTCGCCAAACAATCGGTAATACACGTTAGTGATAAGCAACTCCAACTTTGATGAGGAGCATCAAAGGATAAATATGTAGCGTTCACACTAATCAATACTCCCACAATGACCACCCTCACATGTATGATCGTTAGCATCGAGGCACACCATGACATTTCCTACTCCGCAACAAATGGTGAAGCGCGAAAGGCCAATTGGACATGCCATCAAAGTTGACTACCGATACCCACGCCACAGTGCAACTCTCTACTGGACGCCCATCCTTGTTGCCAAACAAATCAACATGCAAAGGATCTAAGGAAGCATCCTCTGTATCCATGTAGACAAGCAACCAAACATATGCCCCTCTAGTAGGCCTCAACTCCAAATGATTTCCCTAAACCTTAGACGTCTAGCGGAGGAGAATATGATAGCCACGAAGTTTCAGTGACGCTCGCAGAAAATACCACAACCAAAGCAATGATTTTTTTCGTCGTACCTCGTACCCCTACTACCACCAGGAGTAGGTTGGGCCACCTCCCAACAACCATCAACACAAGCACTGGCACAGAGCTTGGGCCGGGCAAGATGAAGCAATTTGTACCTAGGCTACCATTATATGTCCCAGGGTTGTTGGGTGCATGGTAGGGGGGTCACTCCTGGGATGGCGGGCCATGGCCTGCTTTTTTCAAAGTGAAGCTTCGCCATTCAGCACAGGTGAGCTTCTCCACGCCGCTCAACCTCCCCATAATTGCATCTACCCTAGTAGGCCACGGAGATTTTGGTTGATTTTGAGTGAGTCCAGATGAGGGGTTAAAGTCACTACTTTTGTGGTTGATTTTGAGTGAGTCCAGATGAGGGGTTAAAGTCACTACTTTTGTGGTTGATGTTCCCATTCTTACACAGATTGCAGATCATACTAAGAAAAACATAATGCGAAAAATTCCGTGCATATCCGTTGGAACTAATATTATTTTAGCACATACAAGAGACATACTTTTTGTTACAGGATGTGGATCAAAACAAACATAAATTAGACACATTTGATGTGAGCCAAGCAAAATGCTACTATGTCAAAACCAAGTGCAAATTATGCATGCGATGTAAGCTAGTTGTTGAACCTAGGAACATGAAGACATATTTGGACAAGAAAGAACCAGTAAACAAACATTGCAAAATTCAATGTGATTTTTTAAAACTTCTAGAATTTTCTATTCATTACATTGATAATTGTTCCAGCTATTTAATTGAAAGCACAACATGCACTCTAGAAACCCATATCGTCTTTAGAGCTACCCGCCATGATATTTAAGTAACTAAAATATACACAAACACATACATATATTTGCACTTAATTTAAGCGGCACAAGTTAATTTTTAAACACATTCATCTTATACTTTTCCAAATATGTAAGAATTCGATTTAAACAATGTTATTAAGACATGCTTGTAAAAATTAGATCTTTATAAGGTTAAGATCATATGTTAAGAGAATGAGTTATTAATAAGTAAAAAAAATTAGTGTAAGTAAACAATGCTCACATACACAGGAGTGGAGGAGTTCCACTGGCCCACGTGGTCCTTCCTGTATGGTCCTCCCATAAAATCCGCTATCAAGGACGCAATCAGCAACGGATTTGTGGTGGTTGCTTCCTCAATATGCGGCACTAGTGATTTTGTGTTTCAGCAGTGAAGTCTTATTCTATTAAAGAATGAGTGTCTTATGTTGTTCTTATGATTTTCTCCGTGAGTGTGAAATTCCAGGCAGTGAATCGATGTGTTGTTCATGACGGTGAGTTGGGATCTGTTGTATGCATCTATAATAAGACAAACAAGTACTCCACGACTTAGGAGGCCATAGACTCGTGGAGACAAGGACATATATGTGGTCATCGCTACCCCGAAACCATATCACAAAACGTTGTTTGTCTTGAACGGCCATGGGCGATACTAAAAACCACACAGATGCCATGTTTCGCAGACTCGGTGATCAGAGTGTCCCAGTTGTCGGTGGTTTCGTGTTTGTATTCCAATATGGTTGTGGTTTAAAGGAACTATAAAAGTTGTACCTCACCCAACATGCTACCCAAGATGAACGGAGTGAATTTTAATCCCTCATTTTTCCACTGTGGTTTGTTCTCACCCAAGTTCATCCAGTTCCCACTTCCAATAGAATCTCACACCATGCCCATAGAATATTACAGTCGACATGGGACTGTCACGACGATCTCGGTGATAGATGAGACTTTGTTGAGATAGGTTTGGTTCTCCCTTAAGATCCCCATCAAATATCCAATCTACATCGACGGTCGAGTGGTTGCATTCTCAATCGAAGGCACATGTGACATTGCATGCGTATGGGTGGGGGAGTCTTATTTAGTTGTAGATCAGGTGTCTCCCGGGGTTGCTCATGATCATCGCGTGTGTGCGAAATTTTTGCAATGTGACTCAATTAGTGTAGTTCATAATGGCGATTTGAGATCATTTGTAAAAGGGTGCACCTATAATAAAATGCTAGATTAATCTCCTATTTGGCTGGAGGTAGTAGACCCATGGAGGCAACAACATATCTATGGTCATGGCTCCCCTAAAACTATCTCCACATATTCATATCATATTGTGGGAAATGTGCATAACTAAAAACAACATAGAAGTATCTGTCACACCGTCATGATGCACTCCTCCTATCATTGAAGTATCACTTTCCTCTCCTAAGACCACACCATCTTCCTCAATTCCTTCTGATATAGTCAAATCCAAAAGATCTCAGGTAGGGGTCCCGAGCTGGTAGCCTTGGTGCCATGGTAACAAAGGCATAGGATTCTCCTCAGGTTCGGGCTCTCTCGAAGAGATAGGACACTACTATTGGTGCAATATTTTCCCTCTTGTGTTTTGGAGATTGCTGACAAAAACAAGCATGCATGGACTGATTTGTTTGCTAGTGCATACAGAGAGAAATAGTCCATGCAGAACCGAAGAGAATGTTGTCTCCGGTGTCAAGTTCGAGGAACTTCACTGAAGAATATCTGCGTTGCAGAGAAGACTGAGCTACATCTGTTGAAGACATGTAGAGGAGAAGATTTAAGTGAAGGAGTTGACCACTTAAAATGTATTGCTGAAGTGAAGCAATTGGTTCGGAGCTATTGTCCGAAGAAATTAACTGCAGCGAATGGAAGTCGAAGACAAAGTGAAGACGTAGTATTCATTTCGTTGTTATTCTTTCACTTATTTGAGTCATAGGACCTTCGTACTATTAAGAGGGGTATAGGTTCTCAAAGTTAGATCTGCTGTGATGCTTAGCCCAAAACCTATGAAAGATGCGGGAGAAATCTTTTATGCTTCGAATAATTACCTGGCAGTAGTAGACGTTGTTCTTCCTGCTGCAGGAGATACCTTTCGAACTGAGGAGTTAACTTTACTTGCTCCACAAGTAATGGTACCATTGTGCTCAATTTCCGACCGTTGGACTCGTGTCATTCGGCCATTGGCTGCTCCACATGTCCATTCCGGCCATTTCCCATCAGGGAAGGCTGCGGCTATAAATAGCCACCCCGCTCCAATGTTGTTCGTTGGCTGCTTTGCTATAGATTTCTGAGAAGATTGATTGAGCATCCCCTCTCCGAGTGATTTGAGTTTAAGATCCACCAAGAGAAAAATCAAGAGCCCAAACTTAGACAGTGGTAGTGCATCACAACAGTTCTGAGTTAGAGTTCTTGTACCTATTACTCCTGAGAGCTGCGCACTCTCTAGACGGATAGGTGTCGGCTCGAGTGTTGAAGAGTTGTTGTCCTCACTGAGCTAGATCTTTAACAACCAAGAGTGATTGTGGTCCGCGAAGGTCGACCGAAGGTTTGGAGATCACCGACAAGTATCTACCAGAGTCAAATCAGCTAGAGTCTGATCAGCTCTGAGTTGAAGGAGAATAGGGGGAAGAGAGTTTATCTTCCGTGTTAAGTCACAACCCCTCCAACCAGACGTAGTCCTTTGGCAGAAGGGAGAACAGGTCTACCAAATCTCTCTATCGCCATCGAGCACCACTGGTTCTATCTACTTCACTGCGTTACCTTCAGCAGTTTACTTTCGTGCTCTGTGATGATAGTTTGTCTGATCTGTTCATATTTGTTGCATATCATTCGTGCCAATCATTTCTGTTATTCCCTTCAGTTATCTTTCATTGCTTCTCATATTGCATTTTCATCATTCAGTGTAATTTGTTCAGTACATTCGTTTCCATTCGCACTTGTCATATCTGGTGTGTTGTCTGTCGGTGTCAAAACCGGCGGATCTCGGGTAGGGGGTCCCGAACTGTGCGTCTAAGGCGGATGGTAACAGGAGGCGGGGGACACAATGTTTACCCAGGTTCGGGCCCTCTCGATGGAGCTAATACCCTACTTCCTGCTTGATTGATCTTGATGATATGAGTATTACAAGAGTTGATCTACCACGAGATCGTAGAGGCTAAACCCTAGAAGCTAGCCTATGATTATGATTGTTGTTGTTGTTGTTGTCCTACGGACTAAACCCTCCGGTTTATATAGACACTTGAGGGGGCTAGGGTTACACAGAGTCGGTTACAAGGGAGGAGATCTACATATCCGAATTGCCAAGCTTGCCTTCCACGCAAAGGAGAGTCCCACCCGGACACGGGACGAAGTCTTCAATCTTGTATCTTCATAGTCCAACAGTCCGGCCAAAGTATATAGTCCGGCTGTCCGAGGACCCCCTAATCCAGGACTCCCTCAGTAGCCCTTGAACCAGGCTTCAATGACGACGAGTCCGGCGCGCAGATTGTCTTCGGCATTGCAAGGCGGGTTCTTCTCCAAATTCTGAGTACCTGTCGAGTAGTGGCCGGCTTCCCATAAATGTTGCACTCCTTGGCTTCTGCGCCCAATAATGGCTATCCTCCACGTGCCGAGCGAATGCGAGAAGTCGGGGCATTTTTACACTTGCCACCCTAACCATGTGAGTAAATCGTCTATTTAAGGAGACGGGGATCCTCAAATCCAGATCACACCATCCTCCCCCGGCAATTATCCATCGGAGCGCGCCCGGAAAAGTCCATCCCATCATGGCCGGCCATCGCAGCTCCTCCTCTCGCTCCCGTAGCCCTAAGCCAAGCAATTGGAAGAAGTGTTCCATCCCCCATAGCCAATTAGTAGAGTTACAGACCCAGGGGTTTCTCCCTCCAGCGTATATGGTCCCCGTTCGAGCCGGACTAGCCACTTACAACGGCGGGGAGCAAGCAGAGAGCTTTCCCAACCCATCCATGGGGAAGCGGGTATGCCTTGTCCCTTACTTATTAAGGGGACTTGGATTTCCAATCCACCCGTTCCTCCGCGGGCTCCTGGAGTTCTACGGCCTCCAGCTGCATAACTTTACTCCCGCCTCCATATTACACATCGCTGGCTATGTCGCCCTTTGCGAGCTGTTTCTGGGCTGCGAAGCTCATTTCGAGCTATGGAAGAGGCTATTTTGCCTCGTACCCCGTACACAGGAGGGGTCAATATATCAAGTGGGTGGAGCCGAGATATGGCGCATCGCCGGGACAGGATACCTGTCCGGTACTCCGAAGAAGACATCCGAAGACTAGCCTTCGGAGTGGTTTTATACGGAGGACGTCCCCCTTCCGGAACCTATTCGGATGGGCCTTCCTGAGTTCAATAACGCCCCTTTGAAGAAACGCCGCAGTTGTCGCCCTCGGGGCCCCCAGGAGGAAGATAACGGAGAGGTACTTTACCTGATGGGCCGGATAAAAACGCTGGCCAAATCAGGATTGACTATAATCGAGGTTATGTCAATATGTATAATGCGGGGGGTGCAGCCACTTCAATATCGGGGACAACCCATGTGGCACTTCAATGGAGAAGACGATGCCACCTGCTGCGGTCGTAAGGGACCGGACTCCGTCGCTGCTCTAGCTAAAATACTGTCCGATTTATATAAAGGAGAGGAAGAGGAGTTCATCTGCATTAAGCCACGGGATGGATTATCCATGTACAACCCCCCAAACTGGGTGAGCTGCTACTTTTTACTCCGATCCTTCCCGCATTCTTCGTCATAAGTATTTACCTTGCTATTTCATAGCAGGAACTACGAAAAGCTGTGAGGGAGATCCACAGCCCGTCTCCACAACCAGAGGACCCTGACCGGGCCCTCGACCCCGGACTCGAAGAAGATCCGGACACATTTGTGGAGCTCATCAACAGGACGTTCTATCAATTAAGCGCGACGGTGCCTCGGTGGCCATCATAGCCGATTATCCTGAACTGCTCCCTGCATCGCATGTAAGTAAAACCGGAGTCCCAACTTCCGAGAAGGATCCCTTTTTTTGCACTTCACCTACCGCACACATATGGTGTCTTACAGGGAAGGTCCTTGGGACGCCATGCCGAACCCGCAGTGACTCACGAACAAGGGGCACCGAAACCGGGTAGGCTTAAAAGGAAGGCGGTCAGGACTGAGACGCCGTCGCAGAGGTATGAAAAAGAACCCCGCTCCATGGTTGTCGTCTTTTAAAATATAACACCGTCCATGGTTCCTGGCAGGAAAAACGCTCGCCGGACCATATCTAGAGAGCCTGCCGGCCACGCATCCACCAGCCGGGCTCCAGAGCCGGACTTAGAGGCAGACGCTAACGTAGGGCCAACACCAGATGATCCTCCAACAGAGGATGCGCATAGGCTGTCCGCTACGAATTACGAAGTGGAGAGTGCCATGAATCACAGGCGTCGCCGGGCCGTACTCCACGACGCTTGTTTCTCTCAAGAGGCGTTCGATGCCTTCAACACAGGAGACGCATACATCCGAGCTGCTCGAAGTGGTCTTGCCAGAGCCACGGACCAGTATGTAAAGGATATACGGGTAAGAAAATCTAATAATTATGTATATCAGTAGCCCCTGAGACTTGAAACAGTTGGCACAACTGATTTAAGGATCATTGTTTGTGTAGGTTCTTACAGAGAAGAATACCTAGTTGTCTCAAGAGCTGGAGGAGTGCAAAGCCCAGCTACGGGCCGCAGTTGCCGCAATGAAGGAGTCCGAGAAGGCCCCATCTGGTAACACTTGTTTTTATCGAAAAGAATGACATGTACCAGTTAGTATTCGGCATGAATGCAAATCTAACAATAGATTCTGCAGATGATCCTGGAGTGAATCCGAAGGTCGTGCGAGGGGATGAGCAACATGCTCAACAACAGCTAAAGGCTGGCGAGCGTGTGCTTACGCAGGTTAGGCGGGAGAAAAACGATCTCCAAGATGCCAATACCCGGCTGGGCGTTGAACTGAAAGTTGTTCGGGGCCAGCTTGCTGACTCCGTAAAGGAGAATAAGAGGCTTCGACGCGGCATTTTTAGTAAGTGCTTGAACGAACTTTCATAGAGTTCGGCGAAGAAACCGGCTAACAGAGTTATATCCATAGGTATGCTGACGGGTCGTCCCACAGAGGAGATGCCCGGGTCTGCGGGTGATCTTCTGCCAGAGCTCTCACAACTGCACGAACAAGTTCAGCAGGTGATGCAGGGCGTTGCCCAGGCCTTATGGCCATTCGCCTCCCTGCCAGGAGGCATGGGGGAGCTCGTAGAGATGCTCAGGGGAGCGCGGCGGCGCTTCCGATTATGGAAGATATCTGCCTGCCGACAAGGTGCAAGGGAAGCCTGGGCCATGGTGAAGACTCTATATACCAAGGCTGACCCGAACCATATGGCCGAAGTCGAACCTGTGGGGTCTGACGGGAAAGAGATCCCTGTCAGTTTGGTGTATGACCAGGTGAAATTAGCCGCAAAGTATTCCCAACAGGATTGTAGGCTAGACAGCTTGTTGGATGGTATAGAAGAAGAATTTAGTCAGTCTAAATGACTGTGTACTTCAAGTGACATATATTGTCCCTAGCCGGATTGTAAATCATTTGTCATGGCGGACCTTTTCGCTTCGACCCCCGGACCCGACAGTCCGGAGTGTATCCGAATACCCGCTCAGTTATGTAAAAACCGGGGTACGCATGGAAACCAGGCGTAGGGGTCATGAGTGCTTGAACAGACAAGTACCCAACTTGCTATGTTATATTACATGGATAGTAAGAAACTTCTTCCAGGGAGAATAGTTCCGTTAAGGGTTCCTTTCCCTGGGTACGCATGCATTAATGTGCATGTCCGAACTGCGAAAAGAGACGCAGGATATAAACATCTGGGGGCATGTATTACAATAAATAAAAGTCATCTTTTGTTCACCGACCGAATATTCCCTTAAGAACGCTAGCTTTCGGCTTCACCCAGTCTGAGGTACACATCCGGCTGACCCGACAGTAACAATCGCAGAGGTGCTCCCTTATGCCCTAGCCGAATTAACGGCAACATAGGGCATAAACACAAGAGCCAGGCAACCCAGCTTGGCCAAAACTTAAGTCATATCGATGCACATAATGGCGAAGAAAAGGTACATGTGGAATAATAACACATGTGCGGGGGGCATAGAGCCCGGAACATAGTTATATTAAGCTTTTGTATAAGAAGCCCCCAGGTATAATGAGCACGCCTAGCGTGTCAAGATTGTGTAGTCAAGACACATTTTAACCTTTTAAGGCCGTGAAGAAAAAGGGAAGAAAGAAAGAAAGAAAAGACAGATAACGGATATATAAAAAATTGATGGAGGTGAGGAGACGAACACAGAGTCCGGCACTATGCATAGAACCTTCGGAGTCTGGCTGCGTTCCATGGGTTTGGCTCGAGTCGATTGTCCGATGCATCCCGCAGACGGTACGCTCCACCGGTCAGAACTTTGTCAATAACGAAGGGACCTTCCCATTTGGGCTTGAGCTTGTTCTTTTTCTTCTCCGGTAGGCGTAGGATGAGTTCGCCAACGTTATAAGTTTTGGCCCGTACTTCTCTGCTTTGGTACCGTCGACCCTGTTGCTGATAGAATGTGGAGCAGGCTTTTGCCACGTCACGCTCCTCCTCCAGGGCGTCCAAACTGTCCTGCCGATCAAGCTCGGCTTCTTTCTCTTCGTACATGCGCACTCGAGGTGAGTCATGAATGATGTCGCAGGGCAGTACCGCCTCTAAGCCGTACACCATAAAGAACAGTGTGTATCCGGTAGTGCGATTCGGCGTGGTCCGCAGCCCCCATAGTACGGAGTCGAGCTCCTCTACCCAGTGCATATCTGATTCCTTCAAGGATCGCAATAATATGGGTTTAATGCCACTCATGATAAGATAATTTGCTCGCTCGACTTGACCGTTAGTTTGCGGGTGATAGGCAGAAGCATAATCGAGCTTAATGCCCATGTTGCTGCACCAAATTTTTACCTCGTCGGCTGTAAAGTGTGAGCCGTTATCGGTGATGATGCTGTGGGGGACGCCATAACGGTGTACAACCCCGGATATGAAGTCTATCACTGGTCCGGACTCGGCCGTTTTAACTGGTTTGGCTTCTATCCATTTGGTGAATTTATCCACCATGACCAATAGGTATTTTTTCTTATGGCTTCCCCCTTTAAGGGGTCCTACCATATCAAGCCCCCAGACCGCAAAGGGCCAAGTAATGGGGATTGTTTGGAGATCGGTAGGTGGCATATGGCTTTGGTTTGCAAAAAGCTGGCAACTGACGCATCATTGAACGAGATCCTGTGCGTCTGCTCGGGCCGTCGGCCAGTAAAAACATGTACGGAAGGCCTTGCTTACAAGGGCCCGAGCTGCGGCGTGGTGGCCGCCAAGTCCAGCATGAATTTCTGCCAAAAGTTGCCATCCTTCCTCTTCGGAGATGCACCTTTGAAGTACTCCGGTTGCGCTTTTCTTATAAAGCTCTCCCTCGTGGACCTTGTAGGCTTTAGACCGCCGCACAATGCAATGTGCCTCGTCTGGGTCCTCAGGGAGTTGTTGCCTAGTTAGGTAAGCTAAGAAGGGTTCTGTCCACGGGGCGATGACAGCCATAATCACGTGGGCCGAAGGTGTTATTTTGGTGGCAGAGCATCCGATTGCGTCAGAGTGTTCGAGATCTGGAGTTGTGTCCGGATCCGGACCGTTGTTGCCGGTCTCCCCTTCCCACACCACGGATGGCTTAAACAGCCTTTCCAAGAAAATATTAGGTGGGACAGGGTCGCGCTTAGCGCCGATGCGGGTGAGGATATCCGCCGCTTGTTTGTTTTCTCGGACCACATGGTGGAATTCAAGCCCTTCGAACCGAGCTGACATTTTGAGGACGACATTGCGGTAAGCCGCCATTTTTGGGTCCTTGGCATCAAAGTCTCCATTTATTTGAGATATTGCGAGGTTCGAATCCCCACGCACCTCTAGGCGTTGAATGCCCATGGAGACTGCCATCCGGAGACCATGCAATAGGGCCTCATATTCTGCTGCATTGTTGGAGTCTGTGTTTAATATTTGGAGTACGTATTGGACTGTATCTCCAGTGGGGGATGTCAGGACGACGCCTGCCCCCAGACCAGCCAGCATCTTAGAGCCGTCAAAGTGCATGATCCAATTGGAGTATGCGCCGTACTCTTTAGGGAGTTCGGCTTCTGTCCATTCGGCGACGAAATCAGCCAGTACTTGTGACTTAATGGCTAGCCGTGGTTTGTATGTTATGTCAAACGGGAGGAGCTCAATAGCCCATTTCGCAATCTAGCCCGTGGCATCGCGGTTATTTATTATGTCGTTGAGTGGTACTTTAGAGGCCACCGTAATTGAACACTCTTGAAAGTAGTGTCGTAATTTCCGGGATGCCATGAAGACCGCGTATGCTATCTTTTGATAATGTGGGTATCGTGATTTGCATGGAGTGAGGACAGTGGATACGTAGTATACCAGCTTTTGAAATGGGAACTTATGTCCGTCCGTCTCTCGTTCGACGACAAGCACTGCGCTTACAACTTGGTGTGTTGCCGCTATATATAACAACATTGGTTCGTCGACATTTGGCGCGGCCAAGATTGGGTTGGTGGCCAAAACGGCTTTTATTTCTTCCAATCCGGCCGTGGCCGCATCCGTCCACTCGAAGTGTTCGGTGCGTCGAGGAAGGCGATAAAGGGGTAGTGCCTTTTCTCCTAATCGGGAGATAAAGCGGCTTAAGGCAGCCACACATCCAGTTAATATCTGGATTTTCTTGAGGTCTGTTGAGATAGCCAACTGTGACAGAGCTCGGATTTTAGCCGGATTTGCTTCAATTCCTCTACTGGAGACGATGAAGCCCAGGAGCTTTCCGGCGGGCACGCCGAAAACGCATTTTTCCGGATTGAGCTTGATGTCATATGTTCGGAGATTGTCGAACGCGAGCCTCGAGTCGTCTATTAAGGATTCGATGTGTCTGGTTTTAATGACCACGTCGTCTATGTATGCCTCCACTATTTTGCCGATTTGTGTTTCCAGGCATGTCTTAATCATGCATTGATAGGTTGCACCGGCGTTTTTGAGCCCGAAAGGCATGGTGTTAAAACAGAAGGGGCCGTATGGAGTGATAAATGCCGTTGCGGCTTGATCGGACTCTGCCATCTTAATTTGATGGTATCCGGAGTATGCGTCGAGGAAACACAATGAGTTGTGTCCTGCGGTAGCGTCGATGATTTGATCGATGCGGGGGAGGGGGAATGGATCCTTGGGGCAAGCCTTGTTAAGGTCCTTGAAATCGACACATAGGCGCCAGGATTTGTCCTTCTTTGGTACCATCACCAGGTTTGCTAGCCAGTCCGGATGTTTTATTTCTCTAATGAATCCGGCCTCGAGTAACTTGGCTAGCTCTTCTCCCATGGCTTGTCACTTAGGCTCAGAGAAACGCCGATGATCTGCTTGACCGGCTTGAACCCCTTTAGAATGTTAAGGCTATGCTCGGCCAGCCTGCGTGGGATTCCTGGCATGTCTAAAGGATGCCAGGCGAAGATGTCCCAATTCTCGGGCAAGAACTCTCGCAGTGCGGCGTCTGTTGTGGGGTTTAGCTGTGCCCCGATGGATGCTATTTTTGTAGGGTCCGTTGGGTGGACCTGGAATTTGACTATTTCGTCCGCTGGTTTAAAAGAGGTGGACTTGGGTCTTTTGTCGAGTATCACGTCGTCCTTGTCCACTGTGGAGCGCAGCGCAGTTAGTTCTTCGGCTGCAAGGGCTTCGGATAACGCCTCGAGGGCTAGTGCGGCGGTTTTATTTTCGGCGCGGAGTGCTATGTCCGGATCACTAGCTAGAGTGATGATTCCATTGGGCCCGGGCATTTTGAGCTTCATGTACCCGTAATGGGGTATAGCTTGGAAGATCGTGAATGCCTCCCGCCCTAAAAGGGCGTGGTATCCGCTACTGAACGGGGCCACTTGGAATGTGATTTCTTCAGACCTATAATTCTCCGGCGTGCCGAATACCACATCTAGTGTGATTTTTCCCGCACATCGTGCCTCCCGACTAGGGATGATTCCTCTGAAGGTCGTGCTGCTTTGCTCAATGCGGCTCTTGTCTATTTCCATTTTTCGAAGAGTCTCCTCATAGATGAGGTTTAATCCGCTGCCACCGTCCATGAGCACTTTAGTGAGCCGGAAACCGTCCACAATTGGACTAAGGACCAAGGCGGCTGGTGCTCGGGCTGTTCGAAATTTAGGTTCGCCACTGGCATTGAAGGTTATAGCCATATCGCTCCATGGACTTATTGCTGCCACATGGCAGACTTCGGCAAGGCTGCGGAGTGCTCGTTTGCGCCTATTATTTGAGGCGAAGGTCTCGAAGACTGTCAATACTGTATTGTTATTTTCCACGGGATGGTGCTCTGTGGTGTTGTGGATGAGGAGATCCTCGCCACTCTTGGCCACCTGCCGGAGTATCCAACATGCTCTGAGGCTGTGTGTTGGCATGGTATCTGGTGTACTGTGAATTTTGAATGGCCCATTGAGCCATCCCTCCAATACAGTTCCACGCCCTGTAGTGGGCTTTGGTTTCTTTGTAATTTGATCGGGTGACTTACGGGAGTACACCCTTTTAGTTCGGACGGGGGGTCTAGTGAGAGCTGGGGGATCCCAGAATTTTGATTGGGTTTTCCAGGCACTTTCCATCGCACAGTACTTCTGTACTATGGCCGCCAAGTCAGCGAAGTGTGCTATGTCACGGCGACTTATGGTGTTGAGGATTCCCTTGTCCGTGCAATTTTTGCAAAAGAATAAAATTGTGTCTTCCTCGCGACAGTCCTTGACCTTGCTCATTACAAGGAGGAATTTGGCCCAATAGTGATGTACTGTCTCTTGGGGCTCTTGTCTAATGTGGGAAAGATCACTTATATATTGGTGGGTGGGTAGATTTAGGTCCGAACCCTGACCCGATCTGAGACCCAGGGGCAGAGGAGTTTCCGAGCTTGGCAGTTCGGGCTCCGGGATGTTGCCCAATAGATCTGGCCCGCTGTCTGATTCTAGGTTCAAAGCTTGGGCCATGTCCTCCCGTAGACGGGTATCCGGCTCGGAGAGCTCGGGAATCCGGACATAGTTTGTCCTCAAGGTAGAGGAAGAATCGATGTGTTGCTCCTCCACCACCGCTATCTGATGGGTGACCAGCGGAGAGTTAATCTCCCTTTGGTCGGGTTTAAGCCCGATCCGATCATAGTCCATAGCGACTCCCAGGGCGGCGATAGGATCCAAGAGCTCGTTCAAGGAAGAGAGCTCCATTGGATCCATCTGCTCGGCGAATCCCGAGCCGACGTGGAGGCTGTTTTTGATGACCCGAGAAGTCATCGTTGGCGCGATGGCCGAACAGGCGGTCATGAGGAAGCCGCCTAGTCGGAGAGTTTGGCCTACAGCCAGGGCTCCCCCCGAGGTGATGTTGTCCTTGACAACAAGACAAGCCATCCAGCCTTATCATGACGGCACAGTGGAACTCTCAATGAAAGCACCAATGTCGGTGTCAAAACCGGCGGATCTCGGGTAGGGGGTCCCAAACTGTGCGTCTAAGGCGGATGGTAACAGGAGGTGGGGGACACAATGTTTACTCGGGTTCGAGCCCTCTCGATGGAGGTAATACCCTACTTCCTGCTTGATTGATCTTGATGATATGAGTATTACAAGAGTTGATCTACCACGAGATCGTAGAGGCTAAACCCTAGAAGCTAGCCTATGATTATGATTGTTGTTGTTGTCCTACGGACTAAACCCTCCGGTTTATATAGACACCGGAGGGGGCTAGGGTTACACAAAGTCAGTTACAAGGGAGGAGATCTACATATCTGAATTGCCAAGCTTGCCTTCCACGCAAAGGCGATTCCCACCCGGACACGGGACGAAGTCTTCAATCTTGTATCTTCATAGTCCAACAGTCCGGCCAAAGTATATAGTCCGGCTGTCCGAGGACCCCCTAATCCAGGACTCCCTCACTGTCCTCGTGCCTTCCTTCATTCACCTCATCATAGTTATCTCTCGCATGTTTTCCTCATAGTTTATTCTCTGTGCGCTCTCATGATACTATATCTGTTTGCATATTGCATTACCATTGTTCTTGTCAAACCTGTGGTAGCCTATGCTCGATCTATTGTTGCTCACTATCTCGATGGAAATGGTCCTCAATATCGAGTCTGATTAAGTTCCTTTCCATCATACCTTTTTCCGCTGCTATGTTTGGGTTCGATTTAAAACATTCGCAAGAATTTTTGAATCTCCCATTCACCCCCCTCTGGTCGATATATTCTTGGTCCTAACAATTGGTATCAGAGCCGGTACTCCATGTCTCTGTTTATTAAAGGTCTAACAGCCTTGGAGTTTTGAGTATGTCATATGCAGGTAGATCCTCGCACTCTGAAAGATTTCCTATCTTCGATGGAAATGACTATCTCTACTGGAAAGAGAGAATGAGAATCAGACTTCAAGCCATCAACCTAGAACTATGGCAAATTGTGGAAAATGGATACACCATTCAGCACCCTGATGCTCCAACCTCTGATGACAAAGCTATGCTGTGGTTGAATACACAAGCAAAAGATATTATCTGTGCAAGTATTTCAAAGGGACATTTTCATTTGGTTCCGAACGCTTGACACTGCAAAACAACTTTGGGATGCCATAAAAAATGCCCATGAAGAATTCATTGCCAGAACAGACCCTCACACTCAAATGCTTCATGCCATGTTTGCTGGTTTCAGAAGCCTTCGTAAAGAAGGTGCTATGGAACTCTCTAATCGGTTGACAAATATTGTTGAAAGACTTCATCAATGAGGAGTAACTAATATCACCGATAGAGATGTGCACAAGCTGTTAAGTGCTCTTGATGCAACCTTCGATCCCATCATAGCAGAAATCAAGCAAAGACCAGACTATGAAGAACTTCACTATGTAGAGGTCATGACGCTACTATCGATTCACGAAGAAAAGATGGAACTAGAAAATGCAGTTCAAGAATCTTCTTCGGAAAGTGAAGGAGAAATCCTCTCAAACTATGGCAGTTCACAAGAATCAACACACCATCACCAGGGAACTAGAGATGCTAACAGAAAGGCTAAGTGATCTTAGAAGACAAAATGTATGCCTCACGAATGATGAAGAATTTGGCTTGCCTGAATCATCAAGAAAGTTACCTCCGAAAGAAATGAAGTGCTTCAAGTGCAAACAATTCGGTCATCTCAAAGATGATTTTCCTAGCTGGGAAGGAAAACCTAGTAACAGATGGAAATATCTTCACTGCAGTGGATTTACTCGAATGGATCGTCATACTAAGATATTAAGAAAAATGAATCTTCCTCATCTTCTTCGACGAGACCAGTCACTGACGTGAAAGCAAGAGCAACAGTCGCATCAAATATGAAGAGAATATCATAGATGAATAGGGCATGTGCTGATATGACCCTGGAATCTGAGGACGAGACTTCCGAATCAGAAGTAGAAGATCACTAGTAGAAAATAGGCCTTTCGTCCGGTCCATTAGTCCCCGGTCTAGTTTTGCCCCGGGACTAACGTGACCATTAGTCCTGGTTCCAACGGCTACGATTTAGTCCCGGTTCATTTTTGACTTATAGTCCCGGTTTGTGATACAAACCGGGCCTAAAGGGGAGGTGCTACCTTCCGGGGCGCTGATGTCTACTACACAACCTTCTTCTTGTAGACGTTGTTGGGCCTCCAAGTGCAGAGGTTTGTACGACAGTAGCAAATTTCCCTCAAGTGGATGACCTAAGGTTTATCAATCCGTGGGAGGCGTAGGATGAAGATGGGCTCTATCAACAACCCTGCAACCAAATAACAAAGAGTCTCTTGTGTCCCCAACACACCCAATACAATGGTAAATTGTATAGGTGCACTAGTTCGGCGAAGAGATGGTGATACAAGTGCAATATGGATGGTAGATATACGTTTTTGTAATCTGAAAATATAAAAACAGCAAGGTAACTAATGATAAAAGTGAGCACAAAGGGTAATGCAATGCTTCGAAACAAGGCCTAGGGTTCATACTTTCACTAGTCCAAGTTCTCTCAACAATAATAACATAATTGGATCATATAACTATCCCTCAACATGCAACAAAGAGTCACTCCAAAGTCACTAATAGCAGAGAACAAACGAAGAGATTATTGTAGGGTATGAAACCACCTCAAAGTTATCCTTTCTGATCGATCTATTCAAAAGTCCATAGTAAAATAACACGAAGCTATTCTTTCCGTTCGATCTATCATAGAGTTCGTACTAGAATAACACCTTAAGACACAAATCAACCAAAACCCTGATGTCACCTAGATACTCCAATGTCACCTCAAGTATCCACGGGTATGATTATACGATATGCATCACACAATCTCTGATTCATCTATTCAACCAACATAAAGAACTTCAAAGAGTGCCCCAAAGTTTCTACCGGAGAGTCAAGACGAAAACGTGTGCCAACCCCTATATAAGTTCACAAGGTCACAGAACCTGCAAGTTGACCATCAAAACATACATCAAGTGAATCACATGAATATCCCATTGTCACCAAAGATAAGAACATGCAAGACATACATCAAGTGTTCTCAAATCCTTAAAGACTCAATCCGATAAGATAACTTCAAAGGGAAAACTCAATCCATTACAAGAGAGTAGAGGGGGAGAAGCATCATAAGATCCAACTATAATAGCAAAGCTCGCGATACATCAAGATCGTGCCATATCAAGAACACGAGAGAGAGAGATCAAACAAATATCTACTGGTACATACCCTCAGCCCCGAGGGTGAACTACTCCCTCCTCATAATGGAGAGCGCCGAGATGATGAAGATGGCCACCGGTGATGGATCCCCCCTCCCGCAGGGTGCCGGAACAGGGTCCCGATTGGTTTTTGGTGGCTACAGAGGCTTGCGGCGGCGGAACTCCCAATCTAGGTTATTTTCTAGAAGTTTGGGAATATATACGAGGTGTAGGCGCCGGGAACAAGTCAGGGGGGTCCACGAGGTGGCCACGAGGTAGGGGGGCACACCTAGGGGGGTAGGGCGCGCCCTCCACCTGTTGGGGAACGTAGTAATTTCAAAAAAATTCCTACGCACACGCAAGATCATGGTGATGCATCGCAACGAGAAGGGAGAGTGTGTCCACGTACCCTCGTAGACCGAAAGCGGAAGCCTTAGCACAACGCGGTTGATGTAGTCGTACGTCTTCACGATCCGACCGATCAAGTACCGAACGCACGACACCTCCGAGTTCTGCACACGTTCAACTCGATGACGTCCCTCGAACTCCGATCCAGCCGAGTGTTGAGGGAGAGTTTTGTCAGCACGACGGCGTGGTGACGATGATGATGTTGTACCGACACAGGGCTTCGCCTAAGCACCGCTACGATATTATCGAGGTGGATTATGGTGGAGGGGGGCACCGCACACAGCTAAGAGATCAAGAGATCAATTGTTGTGTCTATGACGTGCCCCCTCCTCCGTATATAAAGGGGGGAGGAGGAGAGGGCCGGCCAAGGGGGTGGCGCGCCCTAGGAGGGGGAAACCTACTCCAAGTAGGTTTGCCCCTCCCTTTCCTAGTCCAAGAAGGAGGGGAAGGAAGGAGTGGGAGAGGGAAAAGGCAAGGGGGGCGCCGCCCCCTTCCTTGTCCTATTCGTACTCAAGGGGAGGGGCGCGCCTCTTGCCCTGGCCGGACCCTCTGTCTCTCCACTAGGGCCCAACAAGGCCCATTAGTTCCCGGGTGGGGGGGAGGGTACTCCGATAAATGTCCGAAACCTTCCGGAACCTTTCCGGTGTCCAAACATAATCGTCCAATATATCGATCTTTACGTCTTGACCATTTCGAGACTCCTCGTCATGTCCGTGATCACATCCGGGACTCCGAACAACCTTCGGTACATCAAAACACATAAACTCATAATATAACCGTCATCAAACTTTAAGCGTGCGGACGCTACGGGTTCGAGAACTATGTAGACATGACCGAGAAACGTCTCCGGTCAATAACCAATAGCGGAACCTGGATGCCCATATTGGCTCCCACATTTTCTACGAAGATCTTTTTCAGTCAAACCGCATAACAACATACGTTGTTCCCTTTGTAATCGGTATGTTACTTGCCCAAGATTCGATCGTCGGTATCTCAATACCTAGTTCAATCTCGTTACCGGCAAGTCTCTTTACTCGTTCCGTAATACATCATCCCGCAACTAACTCACTAGTTGCAATGCTTGCAAGGCTTATAGTGATGTGCATTACCGAGTGGGCCCAGAGATACCTCTCCGACAATCGGAGTGACAAATCCTAATCTCGAAATACGCCAACCCAACAAGTACCTTTGGAGAACCTGTAGAGCACCTTTATAATCACCCAGTTACGTTGTGACGTTTGGTAGCACACAAAGTGTTCCTCCGGTAAACGGGAGTTGCATAATCTCATAGTCATAGGAACATGTATAAGTCATGAAGAAAGCAATAGCAGAATACTAAACGATCGTGTGCTAAGCTAAAGGAATGGGTCAAGTCAATCACATCATTCTCCTAATGATGTGATCCCATTAATCAAATGACAACTCATGTCAATGGCTAGGAAACATAACCATCTTTGATCACACTATCATAACGTTTGTTCCAACTCCGAGAGGCTTGCACCAGTCCATAAATGGATCGCTGGAGCTTGCACACTTTGTTAGATCCCTTTGGATCGACAACACCTTCCGGCTGCATCATATACAACTCTTCTTCCAGAAATCCATTCAGGAATGCAGTTTTTACATCCATTTGCCAAATTTCATAATCATAAAATGCGGCAATTGCTAACATGATTCGGACAGACTTAAGCATCTCTACGGGTGAGAAAGTCTCATCGTAGTCAATCCCTTGAACTTGTCAAAAACCTTTTGCAACAAGTCGAGCTTTATAGACAGTAACATTACCGTCAGCGTCAGTCTTCCTCTTGAAGATCCATTTATTCTCAATTGCTTGCCGATCATCAGGCAAGTCAACCAAAGTCCACACTTTGTTCTCATACATGGATCCCATATAAGATTTCGTGGCCTCAAGCCATTTTGCGGAATCTGGGCTCACCATCGCTTCTTCATAGTTCGTAGGTTCGTCATGGTCTAGTAACATAATCTCCAGAACAGGATTACCGTACCACTCTGGTGCGGATCTTACTCTGGTTGTCCTACGAGGTTCAGTAACAACTTGATCTGAGGTTTCATGATCATCATCATTAACTTCCTCTAATTGGTGTAGGTGTCACAGGAACCGGTTTCTGTGATGAACTACTTTCCAATAACGGAGTAGGTACATTTACCTCATCAAGGTCTACTTTCCTCCCACTCACTTCTTTCGAGAGAAACTCCTTCTCTAGAAAGATTCCAAATTTAGCAACAAAAGCCTTGCCTTCGGATCTGTGATAGAAGGTGTACCCAACAGTCTCTTTTGGGTATCCTATGAAGACACATTTCTCCGATTTGGGTTCGAGCTTATCAGGTTGAAGCTTTTTCACATAAGCATCGCAACCCCAAACTTTAAGAAACGACAACTTTGGTTTCTTGCCAAACCACAGTTCATAAGGCGTCGTCTCAACGGATTTCGATGGTGCCCTATTTAACGTGAATGCAGCCGTCTCTAAAGCATAACCCCAAAATGATAGCGGTAAATCAGTAAGAGACATCATAGATCGCACCATATCTAGTGAAGTACGATTACGACGTTCGGACACACCATTACGCTATGGTGTTCCGGGTGGCGTGAGTTGCGAAACTATTCCGCATTGTTTCAAATGAAGACCAAACTCATAACTCAAATATTCTCCTCCACGATCAGATCGTAGAAACTTTATTTTCTTGTTACGATGATTTTCAACTTCACTCTGAAATTCTTTAAACTTTTCAAAGGTTTCAGACTTATGTTTCATTAAGTAGATATACCCATATCTGCTTAAATCATCTGTGAAGGTGAGAAAATAACGATACCCGCCGCGAGCCTCAACATTCATCGGACCACATACATCTGTATGTATGATTTCCAACAAATCTGTTGCTCGCTCCATAGTTCTGGAGAATGGCGTTTTAGTCATCTTGCCCATGAGGCATGGTTCGCAAGTACCAAGTGATTCATAATTAAGTGGTTCCAAAAGTCCATCAGTATGGAGTTTCTTCATGCGCTTTACACCAATATGACCTAAACGGCAGTGCCACAAATAAGTTGCACTATCATTATCAACTCTGCATCTTTTGGCTTCAATATTATCAATATGTGTATTACTACTATCAAGATTCAACAAAAATAGACCACTCTTCAAGGGTGCATGACCACAAAAGATATTACTCATATAAATATAACAACCATTATTCTCTGATTTAAATGAATAACCGTCTCGCATCAAACAAGATCCAGATATAATGTTCATGCTCATCGCTGGCACCAAATAACAATTATTCAGGTCTAAAACTAATCCCGAAGGTAGATGTAGAGGTAGCGTGCTGACTGTGATCACATCGACTTTGGAACCATTTCCCACGTGCATCGTCACCTCGTCCTTAGCCAATATTCGCTTAATCCGTAGTCCTTGTTTTGAGTTGCAAATATTAGCAACAGAACCAGTATCAAATACTCAGGTGCTACTGCGAGCATTAGTAAGGTACACATCAATAACATGTATATCACATATACCTTTGTTCACCTTGCCATCCTTCTTATCTGCCAAATACTTGGGGCAGTTCCGCTTCTAGTGACCAGTCTGCTTGCAGTAGAAGCACTCAGTCTCAGGCTTAGGTCCAGACTTGGGTTTCTTCTCCTGAGCAGCAACTGGTTTGCTGTTCTTCTTGAAGTTCCCCTTCTTCTTCCCTTTGCCCTTTTTCTTGAAACTAGTGGTCTTGTTGACCATCAACACTTGATGCTCCTTCTTGATTTCTACCTCCGCAGCCTTTAGCATTGCGAAGAGCTCGGGAATCGTCTTATCCATCCCTTGCATATTATAGTTCATCACAAAGCTCTTGTAGCTTGGTGGCAGTGATTGAAGAATTCTGTCAATGACGCTATCATCCGGAAGATTAACTCCCAGTTGAATCAAGTGATTGTTATATCCAGACATTCTGAGTATATGCTCACTGACAGAACTATTCTCCTCCATCTTACAGCTGTAGAACTTATTGGAGACTTCATATCTCTCAATCCGGGCATTTGCTTGAAATATTAACTTCAACTCCTGAAACATCTCATATGCTCCATGACGTTCAAAACGTCGTTGAAGTCCCGGTTCTAAGCCGTAAAGCATGGCACACTGAACTATTGAGTAGTCATCAGCATTGCTCTGCCAGACGTTCATAACATCTGGTGTTGCTCCTACAACAGGTCTGGCATATAGCGGTGCTTCGAGGACGTAATTCTTCTGTGCAGCAATGAGGATAATCCTCAAGTTACGGACCCAGTCTGTGTAATTGCTCCCATCATCTTTCAACTTTGCTTTCTCAAGGAACACATTAAAATTCAACGGAACAACAGCACGGGCCATCTATCTACAATCAACATAGACAAGCAAAATACTATCAGGTACTAAGTTCATGATAAATTTAAGTTCAATTAATCATATTACTTAAGAACTCCCACTTAGATAGACATCCCTCTAATCCTCTAAGTGATCACGTGATCCAAATCAACTAAACCATGTCCGATCATCACGTGAGATGGAGTAGTTTCAATGGTGAACATCACTATGTTGATCATATCTACTATATGATTCAAGCTCGACCTTTCGGTCTTAGTGTTCCGAGGCCATATCTGTTATATGCTAGGCTCGTCAAGTTTAACCCGAGTATTCCGCGTGTGCAACTGTTTTGCACCAGTTGTATTTGAACATAGAGCCTATCACACCCGATCATCACGTGGTGTCTCAGCACGAAGAACTTTCGCAACGGTGCATACTCAGGGAGAACACTTATACCTTGATAATTTAGTGAGATATCATCTTATAATGCTACCGTCAATCAAAGCAAGATAAGATGCATAAAAGATAAACATCACATGCAATCAATATAAGTGATATGATATGGCCATCATCATCTTGTGCTTGTGATCCCCATCTCCGAAGCACCGTCATGATCACCATCGTCACCGGCGCGACACCTTGATCTCCATCGTAGCATCGTTGTCGTCTCGCCTACTATTGCTTCTACGACTATCGCTACCGCTTACTGATAAAGTAAAGCAATTACAGGGCGATTGCATTGCATACAATAAAGCGACAACCATATGGCTCCTGCCAGTTGCCGATAACTCGGTTACAAAACATGATCATCTCATACAATAAAATATAGTATCATGTCTTGACCATATCACATCACAACATGCCCTGCAAAAACAAGTTAGACGTCCTCTACTTTGTTGTTGCAAGTTTTACGTGGCTGCTACGGGCTTAGCAAGAACCGTTCTTACCTACGCATCAAAACCACAACGATAGTTTGTCAAGTTGGTGCTGTTTTAACCTTCGCAAGGACCGGGCGTAGCCAAACTCGGTTCAACTAAAGTATGACATGCTGGTAAGCGTACGCGTAATGTCGGTCCGGGCCTGTGTGCATAGCACGGCGGTAATACCAGTCTCGCGTAAGCGTACGCGTAATGTCGGTCCGGGCCGCTTCATCCAACAATACCGCCGAACCAAAGTATGACATGCTGGTAAGCAGTATGACTTATATCGCCCACAACTCACTTGTGTTCTACTCGTGCATATGACATCAACGCATAAAACCAGGCTCGGATGCCACTGTTGGGGAACGTAGTAATTTCAAAAAAATTCCTACGCACACGCAAGATCATGGTGATGCATAGCAACGAGAGGGGAGAATGTTTCCATGTACCCTCATAGACCAAAAGCGGAAGCATTAGCACAACGCGGTTGATGTAGTCGTACGTCTTCACGATCCGACCGATCAAGTACCGAACGCACGACACCTCCGAGTTCTGCACACATTCAATTTGATGACGTCCCTCGAACTCCGATCCAACCGAGTGTTGAGGGAGAGTTTCGCCAGCACGACGGCATGGTGACGATGATGATGTTGTACCGACGCAGGGCTTCGCCTAAGCACCGCTACGATATTATCGAGGTGGATTATGGTGGAGGGGGGCACCGCACACGGCTAAGAGATCAAGAGATCAATTGTTGTGTCTATGGGGTGCCCCCCTCCTCCGTATATAAAGGGGGGAGGAGGAGAGGGCCGGCCAAGGGGGTGGCGCGCCCTAGGAGGGGGAAACCTACTCCAAGTAGGTTTGCCCCTCCCGTTCCTAGTCCAAGAAGGAGGGGGAAGGAAGGAGTGGGAGAGGGGAAAGGCAAAGGGGGGCGCCGCCCCCCTTCCTTGTCCTATTCGGACTCAAGGGGAGAGGGCGCGCCTCTTGCCCTGGCTGTCCCCCTTCTCTCTCCACTAGGGCCCAACAAGGCCCATTAGTTCCCGGGGGGGTTCCGGTAACCATCGGTACTCCGATAAATGTCCGAAACCTTTCCGGTGTCCAAACTGTAACATCCCAAATTTTCAATTTGGAATGTTATACATTAGATCATCGTGCATAGCATATTTTATTGCATTTTGTTTTGCGATCCTAGAAATTCTACGCAACTCGAGGACCCACGGAGAGAGTTGGGGATTTCGTTATTTTCATATTTTGGGTTTTCGCCAATGAGGACGCATCGTAGGCCAGTATGTGGAGGACTTTAGTAAACTAGCACGTTATGCCCCAGATGACATTGCTACAGATGCAGCCAAGCAGGAAAAGTTTCTGGAAGGATTGAATGATGAGCTGAGCATGAAGTTGATGGTAGCAACCTTCAACAACTACCAGGAGTTGGTAGATAGAGCTCTCATGATTGAAGGGAAGCAGCACCAGATTGAAAGCCGCAAGAGGAAGTATGGACAAGGGAAGTACAATTCTGGAGCTCATCAGAAGCCACGTTTTACCCCAAATTCGGGAGGACCTTTTCAGCATACCCATGGGGGAGGAGGTTCGCACAACCATAGTGGACCCAAGAATGGTAATGGGAATGGAGGAAGCAACGGACATAATCGTACCAACCCATCGACCCTAGCCAACAGGGATATAAGCCAAGTCACTTGCTACAAATGCCAGAAGACTGGACATTATGCAAATGAATGTCCCGAAGCTAAGAATGGAAATGGCAATGGAAGCTCTGGGAAGAAGCCCAACCCTTTCAACAAAGGACATGTGAACCACGTGAATGTGGAGGAGGTTGAAGCACAGCCCGATGCAGTAATAGGTAAGTTTTTAGTTAAGTCATTTACTGCAATCATTCTTTTTGATACTGGTGCATCGCATTCATACATATCAAGGGGATTTGTGGATAAGTTTAAGTTGCCCACCAAAGTTCTTAGAACACCTATGTTAGTAACCTCGCCAGGAGCAGAGTATATGGCAAGCCAAGGATGTTTTCAGATGCCATTGGCCATAGGTAGGCATGTTTTCCCCTCAGACCTAATAGTTTTGGAGTCGCAAGGTTTGGATGTGATTTTGGGAATGGATTGGCTATCGATGTATGGAGGAAACATCGATTGCGTCAGTAAGACGATCCTGCTTACTACCCCAGAAGGAAGAAGGATTAAGTACTTATCCCGGCATGTGCCGAAGAGGACTCAAGTGAATTCCTTATCAGGAGTTGTACAGGAGGAAGTGCTAGTGGTGAAGGATTTCCCTGACGTATTTCCAGAGGAGTTGCCAGGCATGCCACCGGATAGAGACATTGAGTTTTTGATTGAGCTTTTGCCAGGCACATTGCCAATATCTAGGAGACCGTACAGGATGCCCGCTAAGGATTTGGAGGAAATTAAGAAGTAGATTAAGGAGTTACTGGATAAAGGATATATTCGCCCAAGTTCGTCACCCTGGGGATCACCAGTACTTCTAGTGGAGAAGAAAGATGGATCCTTAAGGATGGTTGTTGATTATCGTGGTTTGAATGAAGTAACCATCAAGAACAAGTACCCACTGCCGATGATCAATGATTTGTTTGACCGACTACAAGGGGCTAAGGTATTTTCCAAGATTGATTTGCGATCAGGATACCACCAGTTGAAGATTCGAGAGCAGGATATACCCAAGACAGCTTTTACCACAAGGTATGGGCTATATGAGTACACCGTTATGTCATTCGGTCTGACTAACACACCTGCCTATTTCATGAACATGATGAACAAAGTGTTTATGGAGTTTTTGGATAAGTTCGTCGTAGTGTTCATTGATGATATTCTGGTCTATTCGAAGAATGAAGAAGAGCATAAGGAGCATTTGCGTTTGGTACTTGGAAAGCTCAGAGAACATCAGTTATATGCCAAGTTCAGCAAGTGTGAGTTTTGGTTAAAGGAAGTTGGATTCCTTGGACATGTTATTTCCGGAGAAGGAATAGCAGTTGATCCCACCAAGGTTAACACTGTGACAAATTGGGAAGCACCCACGACAGTTGGAGAAATCCGGAGTTTTCTTGGACTCGCAGGATACTACCAGAGATTCATTGAGAATTTCTCGAAGATTGCAAAGCCTATGACGTAGTTGTTGAAGAAAGACACCAAATTCAATTGGACTAAGGAATGTGAGTCCAGTTTCAGGAGTTGAAGAAACGTTTGTTTACATCGCCAGTATTGATTCTTCCAGATCAACGCAAGGATTATGAAGTATATTGCGACGCTTCTCGTCGAGGACTTGGAGCAGTGCTAATGCAGGACGGAAGAGTTGTTTCATAGGCCTCACGACAACTTAAACCCCATGAGTTGAATCATGCTACACATGATTTGGAGCTAGCAGCCGTAGTGCATGCGTTGAAGACATGGAGACATTTTCTCATCGGAAACCATTGTGAGGTGTACACAGATCACAAGAGTTTGAAGTACATTTTCACGCAGAAGGAGTTGAATCTCAGGCAAAGGAGATGGTTGGAGCTCATTAAGGATTATGATATGAGATTTCATTATCACCCAGGGAAGGCTAACGTAGTAGCTGATGCGTTGAGCCGCAAGAGCCATGTCAACACACTCATGACTGGAGAGTTACCCAAGGAGTTAGCAGAGGATCTTCGCGAACTATGTTTGGAAATAGTTCCGAGAGGCTATGTAGCAGCATTGGAGATTCAGTCTACTTTGATGGATAAGATCAGAGAAGCTCAGAAGACAAACAAGGAGATTGCTGAGATAAAGGAAAGGTTGAGTAAAGGAAAAGCCAAGGGATTTCATGAGGATGAGCACGATACCTTATAGTTTGAGGACCGCGTTTATGTGCCCAATGATCCGGAGATTAGGAAGTTGATTTTGCAAGAGGCCCATGATTCACCATATTCGATTCACCCAGGAAATACCAAAATGTATCTGGATTTGAAGGACAGTTTCTGGTGGACCGGAATGAAGAAGGATATTGCGGAGTATGTAGCAGTTTTTGATGTATGTCAGAGAGTGAAGGCAGAGCATCAGAAGCCAGCAGGATTGCTACAACCATTGCCGATACCCGAATGGAAGTGGGATAAGCTAGGCATGGATTTTATCACGGGATTGCCCAGGACTCGTTCAGGCTATGACTCGATATGGGTTGTAGTCGATCGTTTGACGAAGGTAGCTCATTTCATCCCAGTAAAGACCACTTATACCAGTGCTAAGTTGGCAAAGATATACATGACCAGGATCGTATGTTTGCATGGAGTTCTGAGGACCATTGTATCAGATAGAGGAACCCAGTTTACTTCAAAGTTTTGGAATCAGTTGCACGAAACTTTGGGTACCAGGCTAGAGTTCAGTACCGCTTTTCATCCACAGACAGACGGACAGACCGAGAGAGTCAATCAGATTTTGGAGGACATGCTGAGAGCTTGTGCGCTAGATTATGGATCCAGTTGGGACGACAATTTGCCATATGCAGAGTTTTCTTACAACAATAGCTACCAATCCAGTTTGAAGATGGCCCCTTTCGAAGCTCTGTACGGAAGGAGGTGCAGGACACCGTTGTTGTGGGACGAAGTTGGAGACCGTCAGTTGTTTGGACCAGATTTGATTAAAGAGTCTGAACAGAAGGTGAAGTTTATTCGCGATAGGCTCAAGGTAGCCCAGTCCAGGCAGAAGAGTTATGCGGATTCTAAATGCAAGGAGACAGTTTACGAAGTCGAAGACAGAGTTTATCTTCGAGTATCACCACTTCGAGGAGTGAAGCGCTTTGGAGTTAAGGGAAAGTTAGCGCCACGTTTTGTAGGACCATACAAAGTTTTGGACCGTATGGGAGAAGTTGCTTACAAGTTGGAATTGCCCGAAGGATTGTCGGGAGTTCACGATGTGTTCCACGTATCCCAGTTGAAGAAGTGCCACGCAGAGATGGCTGAGATACCACTGAGAGATACAGTGCCACTGGAAGCGATTCAGCTAGATAGCGATTTAACCTATGAGGAGAAACCAGTCAAGATTCTCGAATATGCCAGCCGAGTCACCCGCAGCAAGGTTATCAAGTTTTGCAAAGTTCTGTGGAGTCACCATACCGAGGATGAAGCCACCTGGGAGCGAGAGGAAGATCTACGGAAGGACCACTCTCACCTATTTTCTAGCCAACCCGAATCTCGAGGGCGAGATTCATCTTAAGGGGGGTTGGTTTGTAACATCCCAAATTTTCAATTTGGAATATTATACATTAGATCATCATGCATAGCATATTTTATTGCATTTTGTTTTGCGATCCTAGAAATTCTACGCAACTCGAGGACCCACGGAGAGAGTTGGGGATTTCGTTATTTTTATATTTTGGGTTTTCTCAAATTTTGAAAATAGGATCATTTGTTTTAATTATTTTTCTCTCCGAAAATATTTCGTATCAAAATATATGAGAGGGGATAAAATGACTTCTCCACAAATAATGAAATATTGGAGGAAAAAATATTAAAAACAAATATTTGATTTTATTTGGATTTTATTTGATTATTATTTGAATTAGGAAAATACACGTTTTTCAAAATTGCATTTAGGCCCCAAATAAATGTTCATCTTGTCCAGCTTCATTTTAGAAGTCGGGGAAATTTTATTTTGGGATGTTTGGAGTCCATTTAGTATTTCTTTTATTTGTTTTTTTGCATGAAATTATATTAAAAAAACGCGAACCGACCTTGGGCCGTATTCGGCAAGGACTCCGCCCGGCCAGGCCTTTATAAGGCGCGCCCCCGAGGCCCCGTCAGCCCAAGTCGCCCCCGCCACTGAAAACCCTAACCCTAACCCGATCCGCCGCCGCCGCCTCCCGACGCCGTCGCCCGAGCCGCCGCAGCCCGTCGTCCCGCCGCCCGACGCCGGAGCCCCGCTGTCGTCCCGCCGCCGACCCCGCCGCCCCGTCGGAGCCGCTCGTCGCCCCGCCGAGGTTGACCACCGCCCCGCCGCCGGCGGTTTTCCTCGAGAAAACCGTTCGGTTTTCCGTCCGGTTTTTCGTTCGTTTTTTTAAAACCTAGATCTGTTTTTTTTCGGTTTAGTTTATTTAGCGAGCACTCGTTCGTTCGTTCTTTTTAACGAACGGTTTTCGTTTTTTTTCCGCAGACAGCGAACGTTCGTTCTTTAGCCTGTTCGTCCGTTTTCTTTTTCTCGGATTTTCCGCGATTATTTCTGATCGCGATTTCCGATCTGTTTTTCGTTCTAGTATAACTTTTCGCTCGTTTATCGGAATCAGGCGATTCAAGCGCCTAGAGTTTCGTCTCGAAACCCTCTTTCCGTTTAACCACTCAAACAAGTTTTTGCTACTGTAAAATTTGACTTAGGTCCAGATTAGTAAAAGAAGATTGTTTCTTTCGCCGTTTGACTTTCGTTGCTTCGTTTCATTTGATTCTTTTTGCAAACCGGGGTTCTTAAGTTGAACTTTCTGGTTAGATCTTTTATTTGAGTTTTACCTATGCATTAGATGAGTGCTTATTGTATGCTTGTTTGTTTGCGATAGAGTACCCGGAGTGCGCAGCGTGCTACTTCGAATCTCTAGGTTTCACGGATCATCAGCAAGGCAAGTAACACTTTGATCATACCTCTTTTCATACCCAGTTTTATTGCATTAGATCAATCCTCAAACAATTGCATGATTAGGATCTAATTAAATTGTGGGTATCGGGAAGTAGATGAGGTAGTACCTATTACCTGTTTTATTATCAACCTTTGGGAGTTACTTCTACGTTTGCTTATTGCTATGCTATGCTAGTAGACGTGGATTGGGTGAGTGTATCCATGACAGATGTGAGATTGTTAATTAATGGTTCACTTAAGGTGGCATCTTAAACACACGTCTGGGTGGATTGAGGCACCTGGGTATTCCAGTGATTGCCTGTTTTTTTTATGGACCGCCACCCATGCTCAAAGTGATCGTGAGATTATTCATGCTAGAAACTTCCATGTGCAGCCACATGCTATTATGGGCTCTAGCATAGTTGATTAAGTCATGTGAACTCTTACAGTGGTAGACTAGCAGATGTAGGGGAAAGTAGGTGTAACTGTCTACCCATCGTAAGGTGCTAACGCTTCTGAAAGACTGTGTCTCGGTCATCCGTTTCTCAAACACTATGTAGTGCGAGAAATCCAACGGAGGAGATCGAGTCTTGTGGGGAAATGTGCACAAACCTATGCAGAGTGTACAATCTAATCATGGTTAGCCGTGTCCCCGGTTATGGACATCTTGAGTATCTAGTTCTTGGATTATGATGTGAATCTCATCATCTTATACTTAACTAATTTTCTTGGGTTGTTAATGATTAATTTTAATTGAGATTGAGAGGGGGTTTACCTTCTCAATATATTTTTTCAACCAACTTTGTAGTTAAATAAAAATATATTCCTTTGAAGTAGGGAAAAATTGGCTTTTCGCAAAAACTGTAACCATAGAGCTTTCCACCAGCCAAATATGCATGTAGTGATAGCATTATTCTGTTCATTACTCTCTATGTGTTACATTGCCAGCATATTCCATGTGCTGACCCGTTTTTGGGCTGCAACGTATCATGTTGCAGACTTTTCAGACGACGAGTAAGGAGCCTTAGGTCGTGGTCTTATACTCAGTGATGCCGTTGGAGTTGATGGACTCACTTTATCTTCCAAGCCTTCCGTTGTTATCGTAATTAGATGGCCTTAAGCCATATTTATTGTATTAAGTTCTCTCTTGAGACTATTCGATGTAATAAGTGTGTGATTGCTACTCTGTTATAAATCCTTCAAGTACTGTGCGTGTCAGCATTACCGATCCAGGGATGACGCTGATGCACAGAGACTGGACTGTTTGAGGTCTGGTCGCTGCAAAGATGGTATCAGAGCACACGCTGACTGTAGGACACAACCACTAAGCTAAAGCCCTAGATCACTACTCTCTTCTCATTTCTGACTCCTCTCCTTTCTTCCACTTTTTAGGATGCCGGATGCAAGGAACAAGTTCGCGCAACCGGATGAGGATACACCTTTTGGACGACACTTGAAGGAAGTTACTAGGTACCTGAACATCGGAATACCAAGCTTCACCGGGACCTACAACGCCACACTACCAGAAGAGGAGCGCTGGATGATTCAAGTTCAAGTTCCAGGAAGGACGTTCACGCCAGTCACTGAACCCATAGAGTTTTCCTTTGATGCACCAACCTGGAGTCTAGGAAAGGGTATGGCAGCTCACATTACCATGGGACGCATTGGAGAAGTGTACCACAATGATCTCAAGGATACTATCTACCAGATTTGTGGGCGCCGAGACGAGCAATGGGAGATGATCAGCACCAGGAAGGATAGATCTATTGCAGCTTTCATTCAGGAGTTAAACCAGCACATTCGTCGCCAGGAAAACCAGATGTGCGCAGACATGATAGATCTGAAGAAGGCAAAGACTAGGATCACGGAGCTAGAGGAAGAACTCAAGTCTACACGCGATGGATATGAGGAGGAAATCGCAACATTGTTGGAGAAGAATGGCGACCTCATAAAGAAGCTAGGAGTTTTCATGGGAGACCCAGCACCAAGAGGAGAAGATGACGATTCTACTTACCCGGAGAACTACATCATCATCGACGACACCGACTCGGACCCCAGTGAGGATGATTGGGAGGATGAAGCCGGAGCAGATATCATGGAGTCTTCGACTGAGCAATTTTTCTAGTAGACCACCAAATTAGTAGTAGTATTCCACCATGTATATAGTATAGTCCAAGCACTTTGTAACGATACTTAGATCGATTGTATGCCTTGTTTGAATTGATTGGAGTGATATGATTGTGTTTGTCACATGTGCATATGGGTAGTGTTTTCCCTCTAGACCTCATTCTATTCTATTATCTCATCTTTTCTAAAAAAAACCATCAGATGCCTCCGAGACGCGACACCAGATTTGTTTTCCCACCGGAGATCACTCAGTTGATTCAGCAGCAGAATGCCCTGATGCAAGTGCTAGTTCAGAACCAGGGGAACAACAACAACAACAACAACCCACCACCACCACCTGTGGACCACTTAGCTCGTTTTCTTAGGCTGAATCCGCCGGTGTTCTCCAACAGCACCGAGCCGATTGTGGCAGATGATTGGCTCCGCAAGGTTGGAAGGGAGCTGACCACTGCAGGATGCACAGATGCGGAGAGAGTGCGTTTTGCCGCACATCAGCTTGATGGACCCGCAGCATCATGGTGGGAGAATTACACAGCCACACACCCTATTGACACTGTCACATGGGACCAGTTTCAGCAAGCTTTCCGTACTGCCCATGTTTCAGCAGGAGCTATGGCCATGAGGAAGTGTGAGTTTCGCAACTTACGCCAAGGAGGACGCATCGTAGGCCAGTATGTGGAGGACTTTAGTAAACTAGCACGTTATGCCCCAGATGACATTGCTACAGATGCAGCCAAGCAGGAGAAGTTTCTGGAAGGATTGAATGATGAGCTGAGCATGAAGTTGATGGTAGCAACCTTCAACAACTACCAGGAGTTGGTAGATAGAGCTCTCATGATTGAAGGGAAGCAGCACCAGATTGAAAGCCGCAAGAGGAAGTATGGACAAGGGAAGTACAATTCTGGAGCTCATCAGAAGCCACGTTTTACCCCAAATTCGGGAGGACCTTTTCAGCATACCCATGGGGGAGGAGGTTCGCACAACCATAGTGGACCCAAGAATGGTAATGGGAATGGAGGAAGCAACGGACAGAATCGTACCAACCCATCGACCCTAGCCAACAGGGATATAAGCCAAGTCACTTGCTACAAATGCCAGAAGACTGGACATTATGCAAATGAATGTCCCGAAGCTAAGAATGGAAATGGCAATGGAAGCTCTGGGAAGAAGCCCAACCCTTTCAACAAAGGACATGTGAACCACGTGAATGTGGAGGAGGTTGAAGCACAGCCCGATGCAGTAATAGGTAAGTTTTTAGTTAAGTCATTTACTGCAATCATTCTTTTTGATACTGGTGCATCGCATTCATACATATCAAGGGGATTTGTGGATAAGTTTAAGTTGCCCACCAAAGTTCTTAGAACACCTATGTTAGTAACCTCGCCAGGAGCAGAGTATATGGCAAGCCAAGGATGTTTTCAGATGCCATTGGCCATAGGTAGGCATGTTTTCCCCTCAGACCTAATAGTTTTGGAGTCGCAAGGTTTGGATGTGATTTTGGGAATGGATTGGCTATCGATGTATGGAGGAAACATCGGTTGCGTCAGTAAGACGATCCTGCTTACTACCCCAGAAGGAAGAAGGATTAAGTACTTATCCCGGCATGTGCCGAAGAGGACTCAAGTGAATTCCTTATCAGGAGTTGTACAGGAGGAAGTGCTAGTGGTGAAGGATTTCCCTGACGTATTTCCAGAGGAGTTGCCAGGCATGCCACCGGATAGAGACATTGAGTTTTTGATTGAGCTTTTGCCAGGCACATTGCCAATATCTAGGAGACCGTACAGGATGCCCGCTAAGGATTTGGAGGAAATTAAGAAGTAGATTAAGGAGTTACTGGATAAAGGATATATTCGCCCAAGTTCGTCACCCTGGGGATCACCAGTACTTCTAGTGGAGAAGAAAGATGGATCCTTAAGGATGGTTGTTGATTATCGTGGTTTGAATGAAGTAACCATCAAGAACAAGTACCCACTGCCGATGATCAATGATTTGTTTGACCGACTACAAGGGGCTAAGGTATTTTCCAAGATTGATTTGCGATCAGGATACCACCAGTTGAAGATTCGAGAGCAGGATATACCCAAGACAGCTTTTACCACAAGGTATGGGCTATATGAGTACACCGTTATGTCATTCGGTCTGACTAACACACCTGCCTATTTCATGAACATGATGAACAAAGTGTTTATGGAGTTTTTGGATAAGTTCGTCGTAGTGTTCATTGATGATATTCTGGTCTATTCGAAGAATGAAGAAGAGCATACGGAGCATTTGCGTTTGGTACTTGGAAAGCTCAGAGAACATCAGTTATATGCCAAGTTCAGCAAGTGTGAGTTTTGGTTAAAGGAAGTTGGATTCCTTGGACATGTTATTTCCGGAGAAGGAATAGCAGTTGATCCCACCAAGGTTAACACTGTGACAAATTGGGAAGCACCCACGACAGTTGGAGAAATCCGGAGTTTTCTTGGACTCGCAGGATACTACCAGAGATTCATTGAGAATTTCTCGAAGATTGCAAAGCCTATGACGTAGTTGTTGAAGAAAGACACCAAATTCAATTGGACTAAGGAATGTGAGGCTAGTTTCAGGAGTTGAAGAAACGTTTGTTTACATCGCCAGTATTGATTCTTCCAGATCAACGCAAGGATTATGAAGTATATTGCGACGCTTCTCGTCGAGGACTTGGAGCAGTGCTAATGCAGGACGGAAGAGTTGTTTCATAGGCCTCACGACAACTTAAACCCCATGAGTTGAATCATGCTACACATGATTTGGAGCTAGCAGCCGTAGTGCATGCGTTGAAGACATGGAGACATTTTCTCATCGGAAACCATTGTGAGGTGTACACAGATCACAAGAGTTTGAAGTACATTTTCACGCAGAAGGAGTTGAATCTCAGGCAAAGGAGATGGTTGGAGCTCATTAAGGATTATGATATGAGATTTCATTATCACCCAGGGAAGGCTAACGTAGTAGCTGATGCGTTGAGCCGCAAGAGCCATGTCAACACACTCATGACTGGAGAGTTACCCAAGGAGTTAGCAGAGGATCTTCGCGAACTATGTTTGGAAATAGTTCCGAGAGGCTATGTAGCAGCATTGGAGATTCAGTCTACTTTGATGGATAAGATCAGAGAAGCTCAGAAGACAGACAAGGAGATTGCTGAGATAAAGGAAAGGTTGAGTAAAGGAAAAGCCAAGGGATTTCATGAGGATGAGCACGATACCTTATAGTTTGAGGACCGCGTTTATGTGCCCAATGATCCGGAGATTAGGAAGTTGATTTTGCAAGAGGCCCATGATTCACCATATTCGATTCACCCAGGAAATACCAAAATGTATCTGGATTTGAAGGACAGTTTCTGGTGGACCGGAATGAAGAAGGATATTGCGGAGTATGTAGCAGTTTTTGATGTATGTCAGAGAGTGAAGGCAGAGCATCAGAAGCCAGCAGGATTGCTACAACCATTGCCGATACCCGAATGGAAGTGGGATAAGCTAGGCATGGATTTTATCACGGGATTGCCCAGGACTCGTTCAGGCTATGACTCGATATGGGTTGTAGTCGATCGTTTGACGAAGGTAGCTCATTTCATCCCAGTAAAGACCACTTATACCAGTGCTAAGTTGGCAAAGATATACATGACCAGGATCGTATGTTTGCATGGAGTTCTGAGGACCATTGTATCAGATAGAGGAACCCAGTTTACTTCAAAGTTTTGGAATCAGTTGCACGAAACTTTGGGTACCAGGCTAGAGTTCAGTACCGCTTTTCATCCACAGACAGACGGACAGACCGAGAGAGTCAATCAGATTTTGGAGGACATGCTGAGAGCTTGTGCGCTAGATTATGGATCCAGTTGGGACGACAATTTGCCATATGCAGAGTTTTCTTACAACAATAGCTACCAATCCAGTTTGAAGATGGCCCCTTTCGAAGCTCTGTACGGAAGGAGGTGCAGGACACCGTTGTTGTGGGACGAAGTTGGAGACCGTCAGTTGTTTGGACCAGATTTGATTAAAGAGTCTGAACAGAAGGTGAAGTTTATTCGCGATAGGCTCAAGGTAGCCCAGTCCAGGCAGAAGAGTTATGCGGATTCTAAATGCAAGGAGACAGTTTACGAAGTCGAAGACAGAGTTTATCTTCGAGTATCACCACTTCGAGGAGTGAAGCGCTTTGGAGTTAAGGGAAAGTTAGCGCCACGTTTTGTAGGACCATACAAAGTTTTGGACCGTATGGGAGAAGTTGCTTACAAGTTGGAATTGCCCGAAGGATTGTCGGGAGTTCACGATGTGTTCCACGTATCCCAGTTGAAGAAGTGCCACGCAGAGATGGCTGAGATACCACTGAGAGATACAGTGCCACTGGAAGCGATTCAGCTAGATAGCGATTTGACCTATGAGGAGAAACCAGTCAAGATTCTCGAATATGCCAGCCGAGTCACCCGCAGCAAGGTTATCAAGTTTTGCAAAGTTCTGTGGAGTCACCATACCGAGGATGAAGCCACCTGGGAGCGAGAGGAAGATCTACGGAAGGACCACTCTCACCTATTTTCTAGCCAACCCGAATCTCGAGGGCGAGATTCATCTTAAGGGGGGTAGGTTTGTAACATCCCAAATTTTCAATTTGGAACATTATACATTAGATCATCATGCATAGCATATTTTATTGTATTTTGTTTTGCGATCCTAGAAATTCTACGCAACTCGAGGACCCACGGAGAGAGTTGGGGATTTCGTTATTTTTATATTTTGGGTTTTCTCAAATTTTGAAAATAGGATCATTTGTTTTAATTATTTTTCTCTCCGAAAATATTTCATATCAAAATATATGAGAGGGGATAAAATGACTTCTCCACAAATAATGAAATATTGGAGGAAAAAATATTAAAAACAAATATTTGATTTTATTTGGATTTTATTTGATTATTATTTGAATTAGGAAAATACGCGTTTTTCAAAATTGCATTTAGGCCCCAAATAAATGTTCATCTTGTCCAGCTTCATTTTAGAAGTCGGGGAAATTTTATTTCGGGATGTTTGGAGTCCATTTAGTATTTCTTTTATTTTTTTTTTTGCATGAAATTATATTAAAAAAACGCGAACCGACCTTGGGCCGTATTCGGCCAGGACTCCGCCCGGCCAGGCCTTTATAAGGCGCGCCCCCGAGGCCCCGTCAACCCAAGTCGCCCCCGCCACCGAAAACCCTAACCCTAGCCTGATCCGCCGCCGCCGCCTCCCGACGCCGTCGCCCGAGCCGCCGCAGCCCGTCGTCCCGCCGCCCGACGCCGGAGCCCCGCTGTCGTCCCGCCGCCGACCCCGCCGCCCCGTCGGAGGCGCCCGTCGCCCCGCCGAGGTTGACCACCGCCCCGCCGCCGGCGGTTTTCCTCGAGAAAACCGTTCGGTTTTTCGTCCGGTTTTTCGTTCGTTTTTTTTAACCTAGATCTGTTTTTTTCCGGTTTAGTTTATTTAGCGAGCACTCGTTCGTTCGTTCTTTTTAACGAACGGTTTTCGTTTTTTTTTCCGCAGACAGCGAACGTTCGTTCTTTAGCCTGTTCGTCCGTTTTCTTTTTCTCGGATTTTCCGCGATTATTTCTGATCGCGATTTCCGATCTGTTTTTCGTTCTAGTATAACTTTTCGCTCGTTTATCGGAATCAGGCGATTCAAGCACCTAGAGTTTCGTCTCGAAACCCTCTTTCCGTTTAACCAACTCAAACAAGTTTTTGCTACTGTAAAATTTGACTTAGGTCCAGATTAGTAAACGAAGATTGTTTCTTTCGCCGTTTGACTTTCGTTGCTTCGTTTGATTTGATTCTTTTTACAAACCGGGGTTCTTAAGTTGAACTTTCTGGTTAGATCTTTTATTTGAGTTTTACCTATGCATTAGATGAGTGCTTATTGTATGCTTGTTTGTTTGCGATAGAGTACCCGGAGTGCGCAGCGTGCTACTTCGAATCTCTAGGTTTCACGGATCATCAGCAAGGCAAGTAACACTTTGATCATACCTCTTTTCATACCCAGTTTTATTGCATTAGATCAATCCTCAAACAATTGCATGATTAGGATCTAATTAAATTGTGGGTATTGGGAAGTAGATGAGGTAGTACCTATTACCTGTTTTATTATCAACCTTTGGGAGTTACTTCTACGTTTGCTTATTGCTATGCTATGCTAGTAGACGTGGATTGGGTGAGTGTATCCATGACAGATGTGAGATTGTTAATTAATGGTTCACTTAAGGTGGCATCTTAAACACACGTCTGGGTGGATTGAGGTACCTGGGTATTCCAGTGATTGCCTGTTTTTTTATGGACCGCCACCCAGGCTCAAAGTGATCGTGAGATTATTCATGCTAGAAACTTCCATGTGCAGCCACATGCTATTATGGGCTCTAGCATAGTTGATTAAGTCATGTGAACTCTTACAGTGGTAGACTAGCAGATGTAGGGGAAAGTAGGTGTAACTGTCTACCCATCGTAAGGTGCTAACGCTTCAGAAAGACTGTGTCTCGGTCATCCGTTTCTCAAACACTATGTAGTGCGAGAAATCCAACGGAGGAGATCGAGTCTTGTGGGGAAATGTGCACAAACCTATGCAGAGTGTACAATCTAATCATGGTTAGCCGTGTCCCCGGTTATGGACATCTTGAGTATCTAGTTCTTGGATTATGATGTGAATCTCATCATCTTATACTTAACTAATTTTCTTGGGTTGTTAATGATTAATTTTAATTGAGATTGAGAGGGGGTTTACCTTCTCAATATATTTTTTCAACCAACTTTGTAGTTAAATAAAAATATATTCCTTTGAAGTAGGGAAAAATTGGCTTTTCGCAAAAACTGTAACCATAGAGCTTTCCACCAGCCAAATATGCATGTAGTGATAGCATTATTCTGTTCATTACTCTCTATGTGTTACATTGCCAGCATATTCCATGTGCTGACCCATTTTTGGGCTGCAACGTATCATGTTGCAGACTTTTCAGACGACGAGTAAGGAGCCTTAGGTCGTGGTCTTATACTCAGTGATGCCGTTGGAGTTGATGGACTCACTTTATCTTCCAAGCCTTCCATTGTTATCGTAATTAGATGGCCTTAAGCCATATTTATTGTATTAAGTTCTCTCTTGAGACTATTCGATGTAATAAGTGTGTGATTGCTACTCTGTTATAAATCCTTCAAGTACTGTGCGTGTCAGCATTACCGATCCAGGGATGACGCTGATGCACAGAGACTGGACTGTTTGAGGTCTGGTCGCTGCAAAGATGGTATCAGAGCACACGCTGACTGTAGGAAACGACCACTAAGCTAAAGCCCTAGATCACTACTCTCTTCTCATTTCTGACTCCTCTCCTTTCTTCCACTTTTTAGGATGCCGGATGCAAGGAACAAGTTCGCGCAACCGGATGAGGATACACCTTTTGGACGACACTTGAAGGAAGTTACTAGGTACCTGAACATCGGAATACCAAGCTTCACCGGGACCTACAACGCCACACTACCAGAAGAGGACCGCTGGATGATTCAAGTTCAAGTTCCAGGAAGGACGTTCACGCCAGTCACTGAACCCATAGAGTTTTCCTTTGATGCACCAACCTGGAGTCTAGGAAAGGGTATGGCAGCTCACATTACCATGGGACGCATTGGAGAAGTGTACCACAATGATCTCAAGGATACTATCTACCAGATTTGTGGGCGCCGAGACGAGCAATGGGAGATGATCAGCACCAGGAAGGATAGATCTATTGCAGCTTTCATTCAGGAGTTAAACCAGCACATTCGTCGCCAGGAAAACCAGATGTGCGCAGACATGATAGATCTGAAGAAGGCAAAGACTAGGATCACGGAGCTAGAGGAAGAACTCAAGTCTACACGCGATGGATATGAGGAGGAAATCGCAACATTGTTGGAGAAGAATGGCGACCTCATAAAGAAGCTAGGAGTTTTCATGGGAGACCCAGCACCAAGAGGAGAAGATGACGATTCTACTTACCCGGAGAACTACATCATCATCGACGACACCGACTTGGACCCCAGTGAGGATGATTGGGAGGATGAAGCCGGAGCAGATATCATGGAGTCTTCGACTGAGCAATTTTTCTAGTAGACCACCAAATTAGTAGTAGTATTCCACCATGTATATAGTATAGTCCAAGCACTTTGTAACGATACTTAGATCGATTGTATGCCTTGTTTGAATTGATTGGAGTGATATGATTGTGTTTGTCACATGTGCATATGGGTAGTGTTTTCCCTCTAGACCTCATTCTATTCTATTATCTCATCTTTTCTAAAAAAACCATCAGATGCCTCCGAGACGCGACACCAGATTTGTTTTCCCACCGGAGATCACTCAGTTGATTCAGCAGCAGAATGCCCTGATGCAAGTGCTAGTTCAGAACCAGGGGAACAAGAACAACAACAACAACAACAACAACAACAACCCACCACCACCACCACCTGTGGACCACTTAGCCCGTTTTCTTAGGCTGAATCCGCCGGTGTTCTCCAACAGCACCGAGCTGATTGTGGCAGATGATTGGCTCCGCAAGGTTGGAAGGGAGCTGACCACTGCAGGATGCACAGATGCGGAGAGAGTGCGTTTTGCCGCACATCAGCTTGATGGACCCGCAGCATCATGGTGGGAGAATTACACAGCCACACACCCTATTGACACTGTCACATGGGACCAGTTTCAGCAAGCTTTCCGTACTGCCCATGTTTCAGCAGGAGCTATGGCCATGAGGAAGTGTGAGTTTCGCAACTTACGCCAAGGAGGAGGCATTGTAGGCCAGTATGTGGAGGACTTTAGTAAACTAGCACGTTATGCCCCAGATGACATTGCTACAGATGCAGCCAAGCAGGAGAAGTTTCTGGAAGGATTGAATGATGAGCTGAGCATGAAGTTGATGGTAGCAACCTTCAACAACTACCAGGAGTTGGTAGATAGAGCTCTCATGATTGAAGGGAAGCAGCACCAGATTGAAAGCCGCAAGAGGAAGTATGGACAAGGGAAGTACAATTCTGGAGCTCATCAGAAGCCATGTTTTACCCCAAATTCGGGAGGACCTTTTCAGCATACCCATGGGGGAGGAGGTTCGCACAACCATAGTGGACCCAAGAATGGTAATGGGAATGGAGGAAGCAACGGACAGAATCGTACCAACCCATCGACCCTAGCCAACAGGGATATAAGCCAAGTCACTTGCTACAAATGCCAGAAGACTGGACATTATGCAAATGAATGTCCCGAAGCTAAGAATGGAAATGGCAATGGAAGCTCTGGGAAGAAGCCCAACCCTTTCAACAAAGGACATGTGAACCACGTGAATGTGGAGGAGGTTGAAGCACAGCCCGATGCAGTAATAGGTAAGTTTTTAGTTAAGTCATTTACTGCAATCATTCTTTTTGATACTGGTGCATCGCATTCATACATATCAAGGGGATTTGTGGATAAGTTTAAGTTGCCCACCAAAGTTCTTAGAACACCTATGTTAGTAACCTCGCCAGGAGCAGAGTATATGGCAAGCCAAGGATGTTTTCAGATGCCATTGGCCATAGGTAGGCATGTTTTCCCCTCAGACCTAATAGTTTTGGAGTCGCAAGGTTTGGATGTGATTTTGGGAATGGATTGGCTATTGATGTATGGAGGAAACATCGATTGCGTCAGTAAGACGATCCTGCTTACTACCCCAGAAGGAAGAAGGATTAAGTACTTATCCCGGCATGTGCCGAAGAGGACTCAAGTGAATTCCTTATCAGGAGTTGTACAGGAGGAAGTGCTAGTGGTGAAGGATTTCCCTGACGTATTTCCAGAGGAGTTGCCAGGCATGCCACCGGATAGAGACATTGAGTTTTTGATTGAGCTTTTGCCAGGCACATTGCCAATATCTAGGAGACCGTACAGGATGCCCGCTAAGGATTTGGAGGAAATTAAGAAGTAGATTAAGGAGTTACTGGATAAAGGATATATTCGCCCAAGTTCGTCACCCTGGGGATCACCAGTACTTCTAGTGGAGAAGAAAGATGGATCCTTAAGGATGGTTGTTGATTATCGTGGTTTGAATGAAGTAACCATCAAGAACAAGTACCCACTGCCGATGATCAATGATTTGTTTGACCGACTACAAGGGGCTAAGGTATTTTCCAAGATTGATTTGCGATCAGGATACCACCAGTTGAAGATTCGAGAGCAGGATATACCCAAGACAGCTTTTACCACAAGGTATGGGCTATATGAGTACACCGTTATGTCATTCGGTCTGACTAACACACCTGCCTATTTCATGAACATGATGAACAAAGTGTTTATGGAGTTTTTGGATAAGTTCGTCGTAGTGTTCATTGATGATATTCTGGTCTATTCGAAGAATGAAGAAGAGCATACGGAGCATTTGCGTTTGGTACTTGGAAAGCTCAGAGAACATCAGTTATATGCCAAGTTCAGCAAGTGTGAGTTTTGGTTAAAGGAAGTTGGATTCCTTGGACATGTTATTTCCGGAGAAGGAATAGCAGTTGATCCCACCAAGGTTAACACTGTGACAAATTGGGAAGCACCCACGACAGTTGGAGAAATCCGGAGTTTTCTTGGACTCGCAGGATACTACCAGAGATTCATTGAGAATTTCTCGAAGATTGCAAAGCCTATGACGTAGTTGTTGAAGAAAGACACCAAATTCAATTGGACTAAGGAATGTGAGGCTAGTTTCAGGAGTTGAAGAAACGTTTGTTTACATCGCCAGTATTGATTCTTCCAGATCAACGCAAGGATTATGAAGTATATTGCGACGCTTCTCGTCGAGGACTTGGAGCAGTGCTAATGCAGGACGGAAGAGTTGTTTCATATGCCTCACGACAACTTAAACCCCATGAGTTGAATCATGCTACACATGATTTGGAGCTAGCAGCCGTAGTGCATGCGTTGAAGGCATGGAGACATTTTCTCATCGGAAACCATTGTGAGGTGTACACAGATCACAAGAGTTTGAAGTACATTTTCACGCAGAAGGAGTTGAATCTCAGGCAAAGGAGATGGTTGGAGCTCATTAAGGATTATGATATGAGATTTCATTATCACCCAGGGAAGGCTAACGTAGTAGCTGATGCGTTGAGCCGCAAGAGCCATGTCAACACACTCATGACTGGAGAGTTACCCAAGGAGTTAGCAGAGGATCTTCGCGAACTATGTTTGGAAATAGTTCCGAGAGGCTATGTAGCAGCATTGGAGATTCAGTCTACTTTGATGGATAAGATCAGAGAAGCTCAGAAGACAGACAAGGAGATTGCTGAGATAAAGGAAAGGTTGAGTAAAGGAAAAGCCAAGGGATTTCATGAGGATGAGCACGATACCTTATAGTTTGAGGACCGCGTTTATGTGCCCAATGATCCGGAGATTAGGAAGTTGATTTTGCAAGAGGCCCATGATTCACCATATTCGATTCACCCAGGAAATACCAAAATGTATCTGGATTTGAAGGACAGTTTCTGGTGGACCGGAATGAAGAAGGATATTGCGGAGTATGTAGCAGTTTTTGATGTATGTCAGAGAGTGAAGGCAGAGCATCAGAAGCCAGCAGGATTGCTACAACCATTGCCGATACCCGAATGGAAGTGGGATAAGCTAGGCATGGATTTTATCACGGGATTGCCCAGGACTCGTTCAGGCTATGACTCGATATGGGTTGTAGTCGATCGTTTGACGAAGGTAGCTCATTTCATCCCAGTAAAGACCACTTATACCAGTGCTAAGTTGGCAAAGATATACATGACCAGGATCGTATGTTTGCATGGAGTTCTGAGGACCATTGTATCAGATAGAGGAACCCAGTTTACTTCAAAGTTTTGGAATCAGTTGCACGAAACTTTGGGTACCAGGCTAGAGTTCAGTACCGCTTTTCATCCACAGACAGACGGACAGACCGAGAGAGTCAATCAGATTTTGGAGGACATGCTGAGAGCTTGTGCGCTAGATTATGGATCCAGTTGGGACGACAATTTGCCATATGCAGAGTTTTCTTACAACAATAGCTACCAATCCAGTTTGAAGATGGCCCCTTTCGAAGCTCTGTACGGAAGGAGGTGCAGGACACCGTTGTTGTGGGACGAAGTTGGAGACCGTCAGTTGTTTGGACCAGATTTGATTAAAGAGTCTGAACAGAAGGTGAAGTTTATTCGCGATAGGCTCAAGGTAGCCCAGTCCAGGCAGAAGAGTTATGCGGATTCTAAATGCAAGGAGACAGTTTACGAAGTCGAAGACAGAGTTTATCTTCGAGTATCACCACTTCGAGGAGTGAAGCGCTTTGGAGTTAAGGGAAAGTTAGCGCCACGTTTTGTAGGACCATACAAAGTTTTGGAGCGTATGGGAGAAGTTGCTTACAAGTTGGAATTGCCCGAAGGATTGTCGGGAGTTCACGATGTGTTCCACGTATCCCAGTTGAAGAAGTGCCACGCAGAGATGGCTGAGATACCACTGAGAGATACAGTGCCACTGGAAGCGATTCAGCTAGATAGCGATTTGACCTATGAGGAGAAACCAGTCAAGATTCTCGAATATGCCAGCCGAGTCACCCGCAGCAAGGTTATCAAGTTTTGCAAAGTTCTGTGGAGTCACCATACCGAGGATGAAGCCACCTGGGAGCGAGAGGAAGATCTACGGAAGGACCACTCTCACCTATTTTCTAGCAAACCCGAATCTCGAGGGCGAGATTCATCTTAAGGGGGGTAGGTTTGTAACATCCCAAATTTTCAATTTGGAATATTATACATTAGATCATCATGCATAGCATATTTTATTGCATTTTGTTTTGCGATCCTAGAAATTCTACGCAACTCGAGGACCCACGGAGAGAGTTGGGGATTTCGTTATTTTTATATTTTGGGTTTTCTCAAATTTTGAAAATAGGATCATTTGTTTTAAATATTTTTCTCTCCGAAAATATTTCATATCAAAATATATGAGAGGGGATAAAATGACTTCTCCACAAATAATGAAATATTGGAGGAAAAAATATTAAAAACAAATATTTGATTTTATTTGGATTTTATTTGATTATTATTTGAATTAGGAAAATACGCGTTTTTCAAAATTGCATTTAGGCCCCAAATAAATGTTCATCTTGTCCAGCTTCATTTTAGAAGTCGGGGAAATTTTATTTCGGGATGTTTGGAGTCCATTTAGTATTTCTTTTATTTGTTTTTTTGCATGAAATTATATTTAAAAAACGCGAACCGACCTTGGGCCGTATTCGGCCAGGACTCCGCCCGGCCAGGCCTTTATAAGGCGCGCCCCCGAGGCCCCGTCAACCCAAGTCGCCCCCGCCACCGAAAACCCTAACCCTAGCCTGATCCCCCGCCGCCGCCTCCCGACGCCGTCGCCCGAGCCGCCGCAGCCCGTCGTCCCGCCGCCCGACGCCGGAGCCCCGCTGTCGTCCCGCCGCCGACCCCGCCGACCCGTCGGAGGCGCCCGTCGCCCCGCCGAGGTTGACCACCGCCCCGCCGCCGGCGGTTTTCCTCGAGAAAACCGTTCGGTTTTTCGTCCGGTTTTTCGTTCGTTTTTTTTTTAACCTAGATCTGTTTTTTTTTCGGTTTAGTTTATTTAGCGAGCACTCGTTCGTTCGTTCTTTTTAACGAACGGTTTTCGTTTTTTTTCCGCAGACAGCGAACGTTCGTTCTTTAGCCTGTTCGTCCGTTTTCTTTTTCTCGGATTTTCCGCGATTATTTCTGATCGCGATTTCCGATCTGTTTTTCGTTCTAGTATAACTTTTCGCTCGTTTATCGGAATCAGGCGATTCAAGCGCCTAGAGTTTCGTCTCGAAACCCTCTTTCCGTTTAACCAACTCAAACAAGTTTTTGCTACTGTAAAATTTGACTTAGGTCCAGATTAGTAAACGAAGATTGTTTCTTTCGCCGTTTGACTTTCGTTGCTTCGTTTGATTTGATTCTTTTTACAAACCGGGGTTCTTAAGTTGAACTTTCTGGTTAGATCTTTTATTTGAGTTTTACCTATGCATTAGATGAGTGCTTATTGTATGCTTGTTTGTTTGCGATAGAGTACCCGGAGTGCGCAGCGTGCTACTTCGAATCTCTAGGTTTCACGGATCATCAGCAAGGCAAGTAACATTTTGATCATACCTCTTTTCATACCCAGTTTTATTGCATTAGATCAATCCTCAAACAATTGCATGATTAGGATCTAATTAAATTGTGGGTATCGGGAAGTAGATGAGGTAGTACCTATTACCTGTTTTATTATCAACCTTTGGGAGTTACTTCTACGTTTGCTTATTGCTATGCTATGCTAGTAGACGTGGATTGGGTGAGTGTATCCATGACAGATGTGAGATTGTTAATTAATGGTTCACTTAAGGTGGCATCTTAAACACACGTCTGGGTGGATTGAGGTACCTGGGTATTCCAGTGATTGCCTGTTTTTTTATGGACCGCCACCCAGGCTCAAAGTGATCGTGAGATTATTCATGCTAGAAACTTCCATGTGCAGCCACATGCTATTATGGGCTCTAGCATAGTTGATTAAGTCATGTGAACTCTTACAGTGGTAGACTAGCAGATGTAGGGGAAAGTAGGTGTAACTGTCTACCCATCGTAAGGTGCTAACGCTTCTGAAAGACTGTGTCTCGGTCATCCATTTCTCAAACACTATGTAGTGCGAGAAATCCAACGGAGGAGATCGAGTCTTGTGGGGAAATGTGCACAAACCTATGCAGAGTGTACAATCTAATCATGGTTAGCCGTGTCCCGGGTTATGGACATCATGAGTATCTAGTTCTTGGATTATGATGTGAATCTCATCATCTTATACTTAACTAATTTTCTTGGGTTGTTAATGATTAATTTTAATTGAGATTGAGAGGGGGTTTACCTTCTCAATATATTTTTTCAACCAACTTTGTAGTTAAATAAAAATATATTCCTTTGAAGTAGGGAAAAATTGGCTTTTCGCAAAAACTGTAACCATAGAGCTTTCCACCAGCCAAATATGCATGTAGTGATAGCATTATTCTGTTCATTACTCTCTATGTGTTACATTGCCAGCATATTCCATGTGCTGACCCGTTTTTGGGCTGCAACGTATCATGTTGCAGACTTTTCAGACGACGAGTAAGGAGCCTTAGGTCGTGGTCTTATACTCAGTGATGCCGTTGGAGTTGATGGACTCACTTTATCTTCCAAGCCTTCCATTGTTATCGTAATTAGATGGCCTTAAGCCATATTTATTGTATTAAGTTCTCTCTTGAGACTATTCGATGTAATAAGTGTGTGATTGCTACTCTGTTATAAATCCTTCAAGTACTGTGCGTGTCAGCATTACCGATCCAGGGATGACGCTGATGCACAGAGACTGGACTGTTTGAGGTCTGGTCGCTGCAAAGATGGTATCAGAGCACACGCTGACTGTAGGAAACGACCACTAAGCTAAAGCCCTAGATCACTACTCTCTTCTCATTTCTGACTCCTCTCCTTTCTTCCACTTTTTAGGATGCCGGATGCAAGGAACAAGTTCGCGCAACCGGATGAGGATACACCTTTTGGACGACACTTGAAGGAAGTTACTAGGTACCTGAACATCGGAATACCAAGCTTCACCGGGACCTACAACGCCACACTACCAGAAGAGGAGCGCTGGATGATTCAAGTTCAAGTTCCAGGAAGGACGTTCACGCCAGTCACTGAACCCATAGAGTTTTCCTTTGATGCACCAACCTGGAGTCTAGGAAAGGGTATGGCAGCTCACATTACCATGGGACGCATTGGAGAAGTGTACCACAATGATCTCAAGGATACTATCTACCAGATTTGTGGGCGCCGAGACGAGCAATGGGAGATGATCAGCACCAGGAAGGATAGATCTATTGCAGCTTTCATTCAGGAGTTAAACCAGCACATTCGTCGCCAGGAAAACCAGATGTGCGCAGACATGATAGATCTGAAGAAGGCAAAGACTAGGATCACGGAGCTAGAGGAAGAACTCAAGTCTACACGCGATGGATATGAGGAGGAAATCGCAACATTGTTGGAGAAGAATGGCGACCTCATAAAGAAGCTAGGAGTTTTCATGGGAGACCCAGCACCAAGAGGAGAAGATGACGATTCTACTTACCCGGAGAACTACATCATCATCGACGACACCGACTCGGACCCCAGTGAGGATGATTGGGAGGATGAAGCCGGAGCAGATATCATGGAGTCTTCGACTGAGCAATTTTTCTAGTAGACCACCAAATTAGTAGTAGTATTCCACCATGTATATAGTATAGTCCAAGCACTTTGTAACGATACTTAGATCGATTGTATGCCTTGTTTGAATTGATTGGAGTGATATGATTGTGTTTGTCACATGTGCATATGGGTAGTGTTTTCCCTCTAGACCTCATTCTATTCTATTATCTCATCTTTTCTAAAAAAAACCATCAGATGCCTCCGAGACGCGACACCAGATTTGTTTTCCCACCGAAGATCACTCAGTTGATTCAGCAGCAGAATGCCCTGATGCAAGTGCTAGTTCAGAACCAGGGGAACAACAACAACAACAACAACAACAACAACCCACCACCACCACCACCTGTGGACCACTTAGCCCGTTTTCTTAGGCTGAATCCGCCGGTGTTCTCCAACAGCACCGAGCCGATTGTGGCAGATGATTGGCTCCGCAAGGTTGGAAGGGAGCTGACCACTGCAGGATGCACAGATGCGGAGAGAGTGCGTTTTGCCGCACATCAGCTTGATGGACCCGCAGCATCATGGTGGGAGAATTACACAGCCACACACCCTATTGACACTGTCACATGGGACCAGTTTCAGCAAGCTTTCCGTACTGCCCATGTTTCAGCAGGAGCTATGGCCATGAGGAAGTGTGAGTTTCGCAACTTACGCCAAGGAGGAGGCATTGTAGGCCAGTATGTGGAGGACTTTAGTAAACTAGCACGTTATGCCCCAGATGACATTGCTACAGATGCAGCCAAGCAGGAGAAGTTTCTGGAAGGATTGAATGATGAGCTGAGCATGAAGTTGATGGTAGCAACCTTCAACAACTACCAGGAGTTGGTAGATAGAGCTCTCATGATTGAAGGGAAGCAGCACCAGATTGAAAGCCGCAAGAGGAAGTATGGACAAGGGAAGTACAATTCTGGAGCTCATCAGAAGCCATGTTTTACCCCAAATTCGGGAGGACCTTTTCAGCATACCCATGGGGGAGGAGGTTCGCACAACCATAGTGGACCCAAGAATGGTAATGGGAATGGAGGAAGCAACGGACAGAATCGTACCAACCCATCGACCCTAGCCAACAGGGATATAAGCCAAGTCACTTGCTACAAATGCCAGAAGACTGGACATTATGCAAATGAATGTCCCGAAGCTAAGAATGGAAATGGCAATGGAAGCTCTGGGAAGAAGCCCAACCCTTTCAACAAAGGACATGTGAACCACGTGAATGTGGAGGAGGTTGAAGCACAGCCCGATGCAGTAATAGGTAAGTTTTTAGTTAAGTCATTTACTGCAATCATTCTTTTTGATACTGGTGCATCGCATTCATACATATCACGGGGATTTGTGGATAAGTTTAAGTTGCCCACCAAAGTTCTTAGAACACCTATGTTAGTAACCTCGCCAGGAGCAGAGTATATGGCAAGCCAAGGATGTTTTCAGATGCCATTGGCCATAGGTAGGCATGTTTTCCCCTCAGACCTAATAGTTTTGGAGTCGCAAGGTTTGGATGTGATTTTGGGAATGGATTGGCTATTGATGTATGGAGGAAACATCGATTGCGTCAGTAAGACGATCCTGCTTACTACCCCAGAAGGAAGAAGGATTAAGTACTTATCTCGGCATGTGCCGAAGAGGACTCAAGTGAATTCCTTATCAGGAGTTGTACAGGAGGAAGTGCTAGTGGTGAAGGATTTCCCTGACGTATTTCCAGAGGAGTTGCCAGGCATGCCACCGGATAGAGACATTGAGTTTTTGATTGAGCTTTTGCCAGGCACATTGCCAATATCTAGGAGACCGTACAGGATGCCCGCTAAGGATTTGGAGGAAATTAAGAAGTAGATTAAGGAGTTACTGGATAAAGGATATATTCGCCCAAGTTCGTCACCCTGGGGATCACCAGTACTTCTAGTGGAGAAGAAAGATGGATCCTTAAGGATGGTTGTTGATTATCGTGGTTTGAATGAAGTAACCATCAAGAACAAGTACCCACTGCCGATGATCAATGATTTGTTTGACCGACTACAAGGGGCTAAGGTATTTTCCAAGATTGATTTGCGATCAGGATACCACCAGTTGAAGATTCGAGAGCAGGATATACCCAAGACAGCTTTTACCACAAGGTATGGGCTATATGAGTACACCGTTATGTCATTCGGTCTGACTAACACACCTGCCTATTTCATGAACATGATGAACAAAGTGTTTATGGAGTTTTTGGATAAGTTCGTCGTAGTGTTCATTGATGATATTCTGGTCTATTCGAAGAATGAAGAAGAGCATAAGGAGCATTTGCGTTTGGTACTTGGAAAGCTCAGAGAACATCAGTTATATGCCAAGTTCAGCAAGTGTGAGTTTTGGTTAAAGGAAGTTGGATTCCTTGGACATGTTATTTCCGGAGAAGGAATAGCAGTTGATCCCACCAAGGTTAACACTGTGACAAATTGGGAAGCACCCACGACAGTTGGAGAAATCCGGAGTTTTCTTGGACTCGCAGGATACTACCAGAGATTCATTGAGAATTTCTCGAAGATTGCAAAGCCTATGACGTAGTTGTTGAAGAAAGACACCAAATTCAATTGGACTAAGGAATGTGAGTCCAGTTTCAGGAGTTGAAGAAACGTTTGTTTACATCGCCAGTATTGATTCTTCCAGATCAACGCAAGGATTATGAAGTATATTGCGACGCTTCTCGTCGAGGACTTGGAGCAGTGCTAATGCAGGACGGAAGAGTTGTTTCATAGGCCTCACGACAACTTAAACCCCATGAGTTGAATCATGCTACACATGATTTGGAGCTAGCAGCCGTAGTGCATGCGTTGAAGACATGGAGACATTTTCTCATCGGAAACCATTGTGAGGTGTACACAGATCACAAGAGTTTGAAGTACATTTTCACGCAGAAGGAGTTGAATCTCAGGCAAAGGAGATGGTTGGAGCTCATTAAGGATTATGATATGAGATTTCATTATCACCCAGGGAAGGCTAACGTAGTAGCTGATGCGTTGAGCCGCAAGAGCCATGTCAACACACTCATGACTGGAGAGTTACCCAAGGAGTTAGCAGAGGATCTTCGCGAACTATGTTTGGAAATAGTTCCGAGAGGCTATGTAGCAGCATTGGAGATTCAGTCTACTTTGATGGATAAGATCAGAGAAGCTCAGAAGACAAACAAGGAGATTGCTGAGATAAAGGAAAGGTTGAGTAAAGGAAAAGCCAAGGGATTTCATGAGGATGAGCACGATACCTTATAGTTTGAGGACCGCGTTTATGTGCCCAATGATCCGGAGATTAGGAAGTTGATTTTGCAAGAGGCCCATGATTCACCATATTCAATTCACCCAGGAAATACCAAAATGTATCTGGATTTGAAGGACAGTTTCTGGTGGACCGGAATGAAGAAGGATATTGCGGAGTATGTAGCAGTTTTTGATGTATGTCAGAGAGTGAAGGCAGAGCATCAGAAGCCAGCAGGATTGCTACAACCATTGCCAATACCCGAATGGAAGTGGGATAAGCTAGGCATGGATTTTATCACGGGATTGCCCAGGACTCGTTCAGGCTATGACTCGATATGGGTTGTAGTCGATCGTTTGACGAAGGTAGCTCATTTCATCCCAGTAAAGACCACTTATACCAGTGCTAAGTTGGCAAAGATATACATGACGAGGATCGTATGTTTGCATGGAGTTCTGAGGACCATTGTATCAGATAGAGGAACCCAGTTTACTTCAAAGTTTTGGAATCAGTTGCACGAAACTTTGGGTACCAGGCTAGAGTTCAGTACCGCTTTTCATCCACAGACAGACGGACAGACCGAGAGAGTCAACAGATTTTGGAGGACATGCTGAGAGCTTGTGCGCTAGATTATGGATCCAGTTGGGACGACAATTTGCCATATGCAGAGTTTTCTTACAACAATAGCTACCAATCCAGTTTGAAGATGGCCCCTTTCGAAGCTCTGTACGGAAGGAGGTGCAGGACACCGTTGTTGTGGGACGAAGTTGGAGACCGTCAGTTGTTTGGACCAGATTTGATTAAAGAGTCTGAACAGAAGGTGAAGTTTATTCGCGATAGGCTCAAGGTAGCCCAGTCCAGGCAGAAGAGTTATGCGGATTCTAAATGCAAGGAGACAGTTTACGAAGTCGAAGACAGAGTTTATCTTCGAGTATCACCACTTCGAGGAGTGAAGCGCTTTGGAGTTAAGGGAAAGTTAGCGCCACGTTTTGTAGGACCATACAAAGTTTTGGAGCGTATGGGAGAAGTTGCTTACAAGTTGGAATTGCCCGAAGGATTGTCGGGAGTTCACGATGTGTTCCACGTATCCCAGTTGAAGAAGTGCCACGCAGAGATGGCTGAGATACCACTGAGAGATACAGTGCCACTGGAAGCGATTCAGCTAGATAGCGATTTGACCTATGAGGAGAAACCAGTCAAGATTCTCGAATATGCCAGCCGAGTCACCCGCAGCAAGGTTATCAAGTTTTGCAAAGTTCTGTGGAGTCACCATACCGAGGATGAAGCCACCTGGGAGCGAGAGGAAGATCTACGGAAGGACCACTCTCACCTATTTTCTAGCCAACCCGAATCTCGAGGGCGAGATTCATCTTAAGGGGGGTTGGTTTGTAACATCCCAAATTTTCAATTTGGAATATTATACATTAGATCATCATGCATAGCATATTTTATTGCATTTTGTTTTGCGATCCTAGAAATTCTACGCAACTCGAGGACCCACGGAGAGAGTTGGGGATTTCGTTATTTTTATATTTTGGGTTTTCTCAAATTTTGAAAATAGGATCATTTGTTTTAATTATTTTTCTCTCCGAAAATATTTCATATCAAAATATATGAGAGGGGATAAAATGACTTCTCCACAAATAATGAAATATTGGAGGAAAAAATATTAAAAACAAATATTTGATTTTATTTGGATTTTATTTGATTATTATTTGAATTAGGAAAATACGCGTTTTTCAAAATTGCATTTAGGCCCCAAATAAATGTTCATCTTGTCCAGCTTCATTTTAGAAGTCGGGGAAATTTTATTTTGGGATGTTTGGAGTCCATTTAGTATTTCTTTTATTTGTTTTTTTGCATGAAATTATATTAAAAAAACGCGAACCGACCTTGGGCCGTATACGGCCAGGACTCCGCCCGGCCAGGCCTTTATAAGGCGCGCCCCCGAGGCCCCGTCAGCCCAAGTCGCCCCCGCCACCGAAAACCCTAACCCTAACCTGATCCGCCGCCGCCGCCTCCCGACGCCGTCGCCCGAGCCGCCGCAGCCCGTCGTCCCGCCGCCCGACGCCGGAGCCCCGCTGTCGTCCCGCCGCCGACCCCGCCGAGGTTGACCACCGCCCCGCCGCCGGCGGTTTTCCTCGAGAAAACCGTTCGGTTTTCCGTCCGGTTTTTCGTTCGTTTTTTTAAAACCTAGATCTGTTTTTTTTCGGTTTAGTTTATTTAGCGAGCACTCGTTCGTTCGTTCTTTTTAACGAACGGTTTTCGTTTTTTTTCCGCAGACAGCGAACGTTCGTTCTTTAGCCTGTTCGTCCGTTTTCTTTTTCTCGGATTTTCCGCGATTATTTCTGATCGCGATTTCCGATCTGTTTTTCGTTCTAGTATAACTTTTCGCTCGTTTATCGGAATCAGGCGATTCAAGCGCCTAGAGTTTCGTCTCGAAACCCTCTTTCCGTTTAACCAACTCAAACAAGTTTTTGCTACTGTAAAATATGACTTACGTCCAGATTAGTAAACGAAGATTGTTTCTTTCGCCGTTTGACTTTCGTTGCTTCGTTTGATTTGATTCTTTTTGCAAACCGGGGTTCTTAAGTTGAACTTTCTGGTTAGATCTTTTATTTGAGTTTTACCTATGCATTAGATGAGTGCTTATTGTATGCTTGTTTGTTTGCGATAGAGTACCCGGAGTGCGCAGCGTGCTACTTCGAATCTCTAGGTTTCACGGATCATCAGCAAGGCAAGTAACACTTTGATCATACCTCTTTTCATACCCAGTTTTATTGCATTAGATCAATCCTCAAACAATTGCATGATTAGGATCTAATTAAATTGTGGGTATCGGGAAGTAGATGAGGTAGTACCTATTATCTGTTTTATTATCAACCTTTGGGAGTTACTTCTACGTTTGCTTATTGCTATGCTATGCTAGTAGACGTGGATTGGGTGAGTGTATCCATGACAGATGTGAGATTGTTAATTAATGGTTCACTTAAGGTGGTATCTTAAACACACGTCTGGGTGGATTGAGGCACCTGGGTATTCCAGTGATTGCCTGTTTTTTTTATGGACCGCCACCCATGCTCAAAGTGATCGTGAGATTATTCATGCTAGAAACTTCCATGTGCAGCCACATGCTATTATGGGCTCTAGCATAGTTGATTAAGTCATGTGAACTCTTACAGTGGTAGACTAGCAGATGTAGGGGAAAGTAGGTGTAACTGTCTACCCATCGTAAGGTGCTAACGCTTCTGAAAGACTGTGTCTCGGTCATCCGTTTCTCAAACACTATGTAGTGCGAGAAATCCAACGGAGGAGATCGAGTCTTGTGGGGAAATGTGCACAAACCTATGCAGAGTGTACAATCTAATCATGGTTAGCCGTGTCCCCGGTTATGGACATCTTGAGTATCTAGTTCTTGGATTATGATGTGAATCTCATCATCTTATACTTAACTAATTTTCTTGGGTTGTTAATGATTAATTTTAATTGAGATTGAGAGGGGGTTTACCTTCTCAATATATTTTTTCAACCAACTTTGTAGTTAAATAAAAATATATTCCTTTGAAGTAGGGAAAAATTGGCTTTTCGCAAAAACTGTAACCATAGAGCTTTCCACCAGCCAAATATGCATGTAGTGATAGCATTATTCTGTTCATTACTCTCTATGTGTTACATTGCCAGCATATTCCATGTGCTGACCCGTTTTTGGGCTGCAACGTATCATGTTGCAGACTTTTCAGACGACGAGTAAGGAGCCTTAGGTCGTGGTCTTATACTCAGTGATGCCGTTGGAGTTGATGGACTCACTTTATCTTCCAAGCCTTCCGTTGTTATCGTAATTAGATGGCCTTAAGCCATATTTATTGTATTAAGTTTTCTCTTGAGACTATTCGATGTAATAAGTGTGTGATTGCTACTCTGTTATAAATCCTTCAAGTACTGTGCGTGTCAGCATTACCGATCCAGGGATGACGCTGATGCACAGAGACTGGACTGTTTGAGGTCTGGTCGCTGCAAAGATGGTATCAGAGCACACGCTGACTGTAGGACACGACCACTAAGCTAAAGCCCTAGATCACTACTCTCTTCTCATTTCTGACTCCTCTCCTTTCTTCCACTCTTTAGGATGCCGGATGCAAGGAACAAGTTCGCGCAACCGGATGAGGATACACCTTTTGGACGACACTTGAAGGAAGTTACTAGGTACCTGAACATCGGAATACCAAGCTTCACCGGGACCTACAACGCCACACTACCAGAAGAGGAGCGCTGGATGATTCAAGTTCAAGTTCCAGGAAGGACGTTCACGCCAGTCACTGAACCCATAGAGTTTTCCTTTGATGCACCAACCTGGAGTCTAGGAAAGGGTATGGCAGCTCACATTACCATGGGACGCATTGGAGAAGTGTACCACAATGATCTCAAGGATACTATCTACCAGATTTGTGGGCGCCGAGACGAGCAATGGGAGATGATCAGCACCAGGAAGGATAGATCTATTGCAGCTTTCATTCAGGAGTTAAACCAGCACATTCGTCGCCAGGAAAACCAGATGTGCGCAGACATGATAGATCTGAAGAAGGCAAAGACTAGGATCACGGAGCTAGAGGAAGAACTCAAGTCTACACGCGATGGATATGAGGAGGAAATCGCAACATTGTTGGAGAAGAATGGCGACCTCATAAAGAAGCTAGGAGTTTTCATGGGAGACCCAGCACCAAGAGGAGAAGATGACGATTCTACTTACCCGGAGAACTACATCATCATCGACGACACCGACTCGGACCCCAGTGAGGATGATTGGGAGGATGAAGCCGGAGCAGATATCATGGAGTCTTCGACTGAGCAATTTTTCTAGTAGACCACCAAATTAGTAGTAGTATTCCACCATGTATATAGTATAGTCCAAGCACTTTGTAACGATACTTAGATCGATTGTATGCCTTGTTTGAATTGATTGGAGTGATATGATTGTGTTTGTCACATGTGCATATGGGTAGTGTTTTCCCTCTAGACCTCATTCTATTCTATTATCTCATCTTTTCTAAAAAAACCATCAGATGCCTCCGAGACGCGACACCAGATTTGTTTTCCCACCGGAGATCACTCAGTTGATTCAGCAGCAGAATGCCCTGATGCAAGTGCTAGTTCAGAACCAGGGGAACAACAACAACAACAACAACCCACCACCACCACCTGTGGACCACTTAGCTCGTTTTCTTAGGCTGAATCCGCCGGTGTTCTCCAACAGCACCGAGCCGATTGTGGCAGATGATTGGCTCCGCAAGGTTGGAAGGGAGCTGACCACTGCAGGATGCACAGATGCGGAGAGAGTGCGTTTTGCCGCACATCAGCTTGATGGACCCGCAGCATCATGGTGGGAGAATTACACAGCCACACACCCTATTGACACTGTCACATGGGACCAGTTTCAGCAAGCTTTCCGTACTGCCCATGTTTCAGCAGGAGCTATGGCCATGAGGAAGTGTGAGTTTCGCAACTTACGCCAAGGAGGACGCATCGTAGGCCAGTATGTGGAGGACTTTAGTAAACTAGCACGTTATGCCCCAGATGACATTGCTACAGATGCAGCCAAGCAGGAGAAGTTTCTGGAAGGATTGAATGATGAGCTGAGCATGAAGTTGACGGTAGCAACCTTCAACAACTACCAGGAGTTGGTAGATAGAGCTCTCATGATTGAAGGGAAGCAGCACCAGATTGAAAGCCGCAAGAGGAAGTATGGACAAGGGAAGTACAATTCTGGAGCTCATCAGAAGCCACGTTTTACCCCAAATTCGGGAGGACCTTTTCAGCATACCCATGGGGGAGGAGGTTCGCACAACCATAGTGGACCCAAGAATGGTAATGGGAATGGAGGAAGCAACGGACAGAATCGTACCAACCCATCGACCCTAGCCAACAGGGATATAAGCCAAGTCACTTGCTACAAATGCCAGAAGACTGGACATTATGCAAATGAATGTCCCGAAGCTAAGAATGGAAATGGCAATGGAAGCTCTGGGAAGAAGCCCAACCCTTTCAACAAAGGACATGTGAACCACGTGAATGTGGAGGAGGTTGAAGCACAGCCCGATGCAGTAATAGGTAAGTTTTTAGTTAAGTCATTTACTGCAATCATTCTTTTTGATACTGGTGCATCGCATTCATACATATCAAGGGGATTTGTGGATAAGTTTAAGTTGCCCACCAAAGTTCTTAGAACACCTATGTTAGTAACCTCGCCAGGAGCAGAGTATATGGCAAGCCAAGGATGTTTTCAGATGCCATTGGCCATAGGTAGGCATGTTTTCCCCTCAGACCTAATAGTTTTGGAGTCGCAAGGTTTGGATGTGATTTTGGGAATGGATTGGCTATCGATGTATGGAGGAAACATCGATTTTGTCAGTAAGACGATCCTGCTTACTACCCCAGAAGGAAGAAGGATTAAGTACTTATCCCGGCATGTGCCGAAGAGGACTCAAGTGAATTCCTTATCAGGAGTTGTACAGGAGGAAGTGCTAGTGGTGAAGGATTTCCCTGACGTATTTCCAGAGGAGTTGCCAGGCATGCCACCGGATAGAGACATTGAGTTTTTGATTGAGCTTTTGCCAGGCACATTGCCAATATCTAGGAGACCGTACAGGATGCCCGCTAAGGATTTGGAGGAAATTAAGAAGTAGATTAAGGAGTTACTGGATAAAGGATATATTCGCCCAAGTTCGTCACCCTGGGGATCACCAGTACTTCTAGTGGAGAAGAAAGATGGATCCTTAAGGATGGTTGTTGATTATCGTGGTTTGAATGAAGTAACCATCAAGAACAAGTACCCACTGCCGATGATCAATGATTTGTTTGACCGACTACAAGGGGCTAAGGTATTTTCCAAGATTGATTTGCGATCAGGATACCACCAGTTGAAGATTCGAGAGCAGGATATACCCAAGACAGCTTTTACCACAAGGTATGGGCTATATGAGTACACCGTTATGTCATTCGGTCTGACTAACACACTTGCCTATTTCATGAACATGATGAACAAAGTGTTTATGGAGTTTTTGGATAAGTTCGTCGTAGTGTTCATTGATGATATTCTGGTCTATTCGAAGAATGAAGAAGAGCATAAGGAGCATTTGCGTTTGGTACTTGGAAAGCTCAGAGAACATCAGTTATATGCCAAGTTCAGCAAGTGTGAGTTTTGGTTAAAGGAAGTTGGATTCCTTGGACATGTTATTTCCGGAGAAGGAATAGCAGTTGATCCCACCAAGGTTAACACTGTGACAAATTGGGAAGCACCCACGACAGTTGGAGAAATCCGGAGTTTTCTTGGACTCGCAGGATACTACCAGAGATTCATTGAGAATTTCTCGAAGATTGCAAAGCCTATGACGTAGTTGTTGAAGAAAGACACCAAATTCAATTGGACTAAGGAATGTGAGGCTAGTTTCAGGAGTTGAAGAAACGTTTGTTTACATCGCCAGTATTGATTCTTCCAGATCAACGCAAGGATTATGAAGTATATTGCGACGCTTCTCGTCGAGGACTTGGAGCAGTGCTAATGCAGGACGGAAGAGTTGTTTCATAGGCCTCACGACAACTTAAACCCCATGAGTTGAATCATGCTACACATGATTTGGAGCTAGCAGCCGTAGTGCATGCGTTGAAGACATGGAGACATTTTCTCATCGGAAACCATTGTGAGGTGTACACAGATCACAAGAGTTTGAAGTACATTTTCACGCAGAAGGAGTTGAATCTCAGGCAAAGGAGATGGTTGGAGCTCATTAAGGATTATGATATGAGATTTCATTATCACCCAGGGAAGGCTAACGTAGTAGCTGATGCGTTGAGCCGCAAGAGCCATGTCAACACACTCATGACTGGAGAGTTACCCAAGGAGTTAGCAGAGGATCTTCGCGAACTATGTTTGGAAATAGTTCCGAGAGGCTATGTAGCAGCATTGGAGATTCAGTCTACTTTGATGGATAAGATCAGAGAAGCTCAGAAGACAGACAAGGAGATTGCTGAGATAAAGGAAAGGTTGAGTAAAGGAAAAGCCAAGGGATTTCATGAGGATGAGCACGATACCTTATAGTTTGAGGACCGCGTTTATGTGCCCAATGATCCGGAGATTAGGAAGTTGATTTTGCAAGAGGCCCATGATTCACCATATTCAATTCACCCAGGAAATACCAAAATGTATCTGGATTTGAAGGACAGTTTCTGGTGGACCGGAATGAAGAAGGATATTGCGGAGTATGTAGCAGTTTTTGATGTATGTCAGAGAGTGAAGGCAGAGCATCAGAAGCCAGCAGGATTGCTACAACCATTGCCGATACCCGAATGGAAGTGGGATAAGCTAGGCATGGATTTTATCACGGGATTGCCCAGGACTCGTTCAGGCTATGACTCGATATGGGTTGTAGTCGATCGTTTGACGAAGGTAGCTCATTTCATCCCAGTAAAGACCACTTATACCAGTGCTAAGTTGGCAAAGATATACATGACCAGGATCGTATGTTTGCATGGAGTTCTGAGGACCATTGTATCAGATAGAGGAACCCAGTTTACTTCAAAGTTTTGGAATCAGTTGCACGAAACTTTGGGTACCAGGCTAGAGTTCAGTACCGCTTTTCATCCACAGACAGACGGACAGACCGAGAGAGTCAATCAGATTTTGGAGGACATGCTGAGAGCTTGTGCGCTAGATTATGGATCCAGTTGGGACGACAATTTGCCATATGCAGAGTTTTCTTACAACAATAGCTACCAATCCAGTTTGAAGATGGCCCCTTTCGAAGCTCTGTACGGAAGGAGGTGCAGGACACCGTTGTTGTGGGACGAAGTTGGAGACCGTCAGTTGTTTGGACCAGATTTGATTAAAGAGTCTGAACAGAAGGTGAAGTTTATTCGCGATAGGCTCAAGGTAGCCCAGTCCAGGCAGAAGAGTTATGCGGATTCTAAATGCAAGGAGACAGTTTACGAAGTCGAAGACAGAGTTTATCTTCGAGTATCACCACTTCGAGGAGTGAAGCGCTTTGGAGTTAAGGGAAAGTTAGCGCCACGTTTTGTAGGACCATACAAAGTTTTGGAGCGTATGGGAGAAGTTGCTTACAAGTTGGAATTGCCCGAAGGATTGTCGGGAGTTCACGATGTGTTCCACGTATCCCAGTTGAAGAAGTGCCACGCAGAGATGGCTGAGATACCACTGAGAGATACAGTGCCACTGGAAGCGATTCAGCTAGATAGCGATTTGACCTATGAGGAGAAACCAGTCAAGATTCTCGAATATGCCAGCCGAGTCACCCGCAGCAAGGTTATCAAGTTTTGCAAGTTCTGTGGAGTCACCATACCGAGGATGAAGCCACCTGGGAGCGAGAGGAAGATCTACGGAAGGACCACTCTCACCTATTTTCTAGCAAACCCGAATCTCGAGGGCGAGATTCATCTTAAGGGGGGTAGGTTTGTAACATCCCAAATTTTCAATTTGGAATATTATACATTAGATCATCATGCATAGCATATTTTATTGCATTTTGTTTTGCGATCCTAGAAATTCTATGCAACTCGAGGACCCACGGAGAGAGTTGGGGATTTCGTTATTTTTATATTTTGGGTTTTCTCAAATTTTGAAAATAGGATCATTTGTTTTAATTATTTTTCTCTCCGAAAATATTTCATATCAAAATATATGAGAGGGGATAAAATGACTTCTCCACAAATAATGAAATATTGGAGGAAAAAATATTAAAAACAAATATTTGATTTTATTTGGATTTTATTTGATTATTATTTGAATTAGGAAAATACGCGTTTTTCAAAATTGCATTTAGGCCCCAAATAAATGTTCATCTTGTCCAGCTTCATTTTAGAAGTCGGGGAAATTTTATTTCGGGATGTTTGGAGTCCATTTAGTATTTCTTTTATTTGTTTTTTTGCATGAAATTATATTTAAAAAACGCGAACCGACCTTGGGCCGTATTCGGCCAGGACTCCGCCCGGCCAGGCCTTTATAAGGCGCGCCCCCGAGGCCCCGTCAACCCAAGTCGCCCCCGCCACCGAAAACCCTAACCCTAGCCTGATCCCCCGCCGCCGCCTCCCGACGCCGTCGCCCGAGCCGCCGCAGCCCGTCGTCCCGCCGCCCGACGCCGGAGCCCCGCTGTCGTCCCGCCGCCGACCCCGCCGACCCGTCGGAGGCGCCCGTCGCCCCGCCGAGGTTGACCACCGCCCCGCCGCCGGCGGTTTTCCTCGAGAAAACCGTTCGGTTTTTCGTCCGGTTTTTCGTTCGTTTTTTTTTTAACCTAGATCTGTTTTTTTTCGGTTTAGTTTATTTAGCGAGCACTCGTTCGTTCGTTCTTTTTAACGAACGGTTTTCGTTTTTTTTTTCCGCAGACAGCGAACGTTCGTTCTTTAGCCTGTTCGTCCGTTTTCTTTTTCTCGGATTTTCCGCGATTATTTCTGATCGCGATTTCCGATCTGTTTTTCGTTCTAGTATAACTTTTCGCTCGTTTATCGGAATCAGGCGATTCAAGCGCCTAGAGTTTCGTCTCGAAACCCTCTTTCCGTTTAACCAACTCAAACAAGTTTTTGCTACTGTAAAATTTGACTTAGGTCCAGATTAGTAAACGAAGATTGTTTCTTTCGCCGTTTGACTTTCGTTGCTTCGTTTGATTTGATTCTTTTTACAAACCGGGGTTCTTAAGTTGAACTTTCTGGTTAGATCTTTTATTTGAGTTTTACCTATGCATTAGATGAGTGCTTATTGTATGCTTGTTTGTTTGCGATAGAGTATCCGGAGTGCGCAGCGTGCTACTTCGAATCTCTAGGTTTCACGGATCATCAGCAAGGCAAGTAACATTTTGATCATACCTCTTTTCATACCCAGTTTTATTGCATTAGATCAATCCTCAAACAATTGCATGATTAGGATCTAATTAAATTGTGGGTATCGGGAAGTAGATGAGGTAGTACCTATTACCTGTTTTATTATCAACCTTTGGGAGTTACTTCTACGTTTGCTTATTGCTATGCTATGCTAGTAGACGTGGATTGGGTGAGTGTATCCATGACAGATGTGAGATTGTTAATTAATGGTTCACTTAAGGTGGCATCTTAAACACACGTCTAGGTGGATTGAGGTACCTGGGTATTCCAGTGATTGCCTGTTTTTTTATGGACCGCCACCCAGGCTCAAAGTGATCGTGAGATTATTCATGCTAGAAACTTCCATGTGCAGCCACATGCTATTATGGGCTCTAGCATAGTTGATTAAGTCATGTGAACTCTTACAGTGGTAGACTAGCAGATGTAGGGGAAAGTAGGTGTAACTGTCTACCCATCGTAAGGTGCTAACGCTTCTGAAAGACTGTGTCTCGGTCATCCATTTCTCAAACACTATGTAGTGCGAGAAATCCAACGGAGGAGATCGAGTCTTGTGGGGAAATGTGCACAAACCTATGCAGAGTGTACAATCTAATCATGGTTAGCCGTGTCCCCGGTTATGGACATCATGAGTATCTAGTTCTTGGATTATGATGTGAATCTCATCATCTTATACTTAACTAATTTTCTTGGGTTGTTAATGATTAATTTTAATTGAGATTGAGAGGGGGTTTACCTTCTCAATATATTTTTTCAACCAACTTTGTAGTTAAATAAAAATATATTCCTTTGAAGTAGGGAAAAATTGGCTTTTCGCAAAAACTGTAACCATAGAGCTTTCCACCAGCCAAATATGCATGTAGTGATAGCATTATTCTGTTCATTACTCTCTATGTGTTACATTGCCAGCATATTCCATGTGCTGACCCGTTTTTGGGCTGCAACGTATCATGTTGCAGACTTTTCAGACGACGAGTAAGGAGCCTTAGGTCGTGGTCTTATACTCAGTGATGCCGTTGGAGTTGATGGACTCACTTTATCTTCCAAGCCTTCCATTGTTATCGTAATTAGATGGCCTTAAGCCATATTTATTGTATTAAGTTCTCTCTTGAGACTATTCGATGTAATAAGTGTGTGATTGCTACTCTGTTATAAATCCTTCAAGTACTGTGCGTGTCAGCATTACCGATCCAGGGATGACGCTGATGCACAGAGACTGGACTGTTTGAGGTCTGGTCGCTGCAAAGATGGTATCAGAGCACACGCTGACTGTAGGACACGACCACTAAGCTAAAGCCCTAGATCACTACTCTCTTCTCATTTCTGACTCCTCTCCTTTCTTCCACTTTTTAGGATGCCGGATGCAAGGAACAAGTTCGCGCAACCGGATGAGGATACACCTTTTGGACGACACTTGAAGGAAGTTACTAGGTACCTGAACATCGGAATACCAAGCTTCACCGGGACCTACAACGCCACACTACCAGAAGAGGAGCGCTGGATGATTCAAGTTCAAGTTCCAGGAAGGACGTTCACGCCAGTCACTGAACCCATAGAGTTTTCCTTTGATGCACCAACCTGGAGTCTAGGAAAGGGTATGGCAGCTCACATTACCATGGGACGCATTGGAGAAGTGTACCACAATGATCTCAAGGATACTATCTACCAGATTTGTGGGCGCCGAGACGAGCAATGGGAGATGATCAGCACCAGGAAGGATAGATCTATTGCAGCTTTCATTCAGGAGTTAAACCAGCACATTCATCGCCAGGAAAACCAGATGTGCGCAGACATGATAGATCTGAAGAAGGCAAAGACTAGGATCACGGAGCTAGAGGAAGAACTCAAGTCTACACGCGATGGATATGAGGAGGAAATCGCAACATTGTTGGAGAAGAATGGCGACCTCATAAAGAAGCTAGGAGTTTTCATGGGAGACCCAGCACCAAGAGGAGAAGATGACGATTCTACTTACCCGGAGAACTACATCATCATCGACGACACCGACTCGGACCCCAGTGAGGATGATTGGGAGGATGAAGCCGGAGCAGATATCATGGAGTCTTCGACTGAGCAATTTTTCTAGTAGACCACCAAATTAGTAGTAGTATTCCACCATGTATATAGTATAGTCCAAGCACTTTGTAACGATACTTAGATCGATTGTATGCCTTGTTTGAATTGATTGGAGTGATATGATTGTGTTTGTCACATGTGCATATGGGTAGTGTTTTCCCTCTAGACCTCATTCTATTCTATTATCTCATCTTTTCTAAAAAAACCATCAGATGCCTCCGAGACGCGACACCAGATTTGTTTTCCCACCGGAGATCACTCAGTTGATTCAGCAGCAGAATGCCCTGATGCAAGTGCTAGTTCAGAACCAGGGGAACAACAACAACAACAACAACCCACCACCACCACCTGTGGACCACTTAGCTCGTTTTCTTAGGCTGAATCCGCCGGTGTTCTCCAACAGCACCGAGCCGATTGTGGCAGATGATTGGCTCCGCAAGGTTGGAAGGGAGCTGACCACTGCAGGATGCACAGATGCGGAGAGAGTGCGTTTTGCCGCACATCAGCTTGATGGACCCGCAGCATCATGGTGGGAGAATTACACAGCCACACACCCTATTGACACTGTCACATGGGACCAGTTTCAGCAAGCTTTCCGTACTGCCCATGTTTCAGCAGGAGCTATGGCCATGAGGAAGTGTGAGTTTCGCAACTTACGCCAAGGAGGACGCATCGTAGACCAGTATGTGGAGGACTTTAGTAAACTAGCACGTTATGCCCCAGATGACATTGCTACAGATGCAGCCAAGCAGGAGAAGTTTCTGGAAGGATTGAATGATGAGCTGAGCATGAAGTTGACGGTAGCAACCTTCAACAACTACCAGGAGTTGGTAGATAGAGCTCTCATGATTGAAGGGAAGCAGCACCAGATTGAAAGCCGCAAGAGGAAGTATGGACAAGGGAAGTACAATTCTGGAGCTCATCAGAAGCCACGTTTTACCCCAAATTCGGGAGGACCTTTTCAGCATACCCATGGGGGAGGAGGTTCGCACAACCATAGTGGACCCAAGAATGGTAATGGGAATGGAGGAAGCAACGGACAGAATCGTACCAACCCATCGACCCTAGCCAACAGGGATATAAGCCAAGTCACTTGCTACAAATGCCAGAAGACTGGACATTATGCAAATGAATGTCCCGAAGCTAAGAATGGAAATGGCAATGGAAGCTCTGGGAAGAAGCCCAACCCTTTCAACAAAGGACATGTGAACCACGTGAATGTGGAGGAGGTTGAAGCACAGCCCGATGCAGTAATAGGTAAGTTTTTAGTTAAGTCATTTACTGCAATCATTCTTTTTGATACTGGTGCATCGCATTCATACATATCAAGGGGATTTGTGGATAAGTTTAAGTTGCCCACCAAAGTTCTTAGAACACCTATGTTAGTAACCTCGCCAGGAGCAGAGTATATGGCAAGCCAAGGATGTTTTCAGATGCCATTGGCCATAGGTAGGCATGTTTTCCCCTCAGACCTAATAGTTTTGGAGTCGCAAGGTTTGGATGTGATTTTGGGAATGGATTGGCTATCGATGTATGGAGGAAACATCGATTTTGTCAGTAAGACGATCCTGCTTACTACCCCAGAAGGAAGAAGGATTAAGTACTTATCCCGGCATGTGCCGAAGAGGACTCAAGTGAATTCCTTATCAGGAGTTGTACAGGAGGAAGTGCTAGTGGTGAAGGATTTCCCTGACGTATTTCCAGAGGAGTTGCCAGGCATGCCACCGGATAGAGACATTGAGTTTTTGATTGAGCTTTTGCCAGGCACATTGCCAATATCTAGGAGACCGTACAGGATGCCCGCTAAGGATTTGGAGGAAATTAAGAAGTAGATTAAGGAGTTACTGGATAAAGGATATATTCGCCCAAGTTCGTCACCCTGGGGATCACCAGTACTTCTAGTGGAGAAGAAAGATGGATCCTTAAGGATGGTTGTTGATTATCGTGGTTTGAATGAAGTAACCATCAAGAACAAGTACCCACTGCCGATGATCAATGATTTGTTTGACCGACTACAAGGGGCTAAGGTATTTTCCAAGATTGATTTGCGATCAGGATACCACCAGTTGAAGATTCGAGAGCAGGATATACCCAAGACAGCTTTTACCACAAGGTATGGGCTATATGAGTACACCGTTATGTCATTCGGTCTGACTAACACACCTGCCTATTTCATGAACATGATGAACAAAGTGTTTATGGAGTTTTTGGATAAGTTCGTCGTAGTGTTCATTGATGATATTCTGGTCTATTCGAAGAATGAAGAAGAGCATAAGGAGCATTTGCGTTTGGTACTTGGAAAGCTCAGAGAACATCAGTTATATGCCAAGTTCAGCAAGTGTGAGTTTTGGTTAAAGGAAGTTGGATTCCTTGGACATGTTATTTCCGGAGAAGGAATAGCAGTTGATCCCACCAAGGTTAACACTGTGACAAATTGGGAAGCACCCACGACAGTTGGAGAAATCCGGAGTTTTCTTGGACTCGCAGGATACTACCAGAGATTCATTGAGAATTTCTCGAAGATTGCAAAGCCTATGACGTAGTTGTTGAAGAAAGACACCAAATTCAATTGGACTAAGGAATGTGAGGCTAGTTTCAGGAGTTGAAGAAACGTTTGTTTACATCGCCAGTATTGATTCTTCCAGATCAACGCAAGGATTATGAAGTATATTGCGACGCTTCTCGTCGAGGACTTGGAGCAGTGCTAATGCAGGACGGAAGAGTTGTTTCATATGCCTCACGACAACTTAAACCCCATGAGTTGAATTATGCTACACATGATTTGGAGCTAGCAGCCGTAGTGCATGCGTTGAAGACATGGAGACATTTTCTCATTGGAAACCATTGTGAGGTGTACACAGATCACAAGAGTTTGAAGTACATTTTCACGCAGAAGGAGTTGAATCTCAGGCAAAGGAGATGGTTGGAGCTCATTAAGGATTATGATATGAGATTTCATTATCACCCAGGGAAGGCTAACGTAGTAGCTGATGCGTTGAGCCGCAAGAGCCATGTCAACACACTCATGACTGGAGAGTTACCCAAGGAGTTAGCAGAGGATCTTCGCGAACTATGTTTGGAAATAGTTCCGAGAGGCTATGTAGCAGCATTGGAGATTCAGTCTACTTTGATGGATAAGATCAGAGAAGCTCAGAAGACAGACAAGGAGATTGCTGAGATAAAGGAAAGGTTGAGTAAAGGAAAAGCCAAGGGATTTCATGAGGATGAGCACGATACCTTATAGTTTGAGGACTGCATTTATGTGCCCAATGATCCGGAGATTAGGAAGTTGATTTTGCAAGAGGCCCATGATTCACCATATTCGATTCACCCAGGAAATACCAAAATGTATCTGATTTTGAAGGACAGTTTCTGGTGGACCGGAATGAAGAAGGATATTGCGGAGTATGTAGCAGTTTTTGATGTATGTCAGAGAGTGAAGGCAGAGCATCAGAAGCCAGCAGGATTGCTACAACCATTGCCGATACCCGAATGGAAGTGGGATAAGCTAGGCATGGATTTTATCACGGGATTGCCCAGGACTCGTTCAGGCTATGACTCGATATGGGTTGTAGTCGATCGTTTGACGAAGGTAGCTCATTTCATCCCAGTAAAGACCACTTATACCAGTGCTAAGTTGGCAAAGATATACATGACCAGGATCGTATGTTTGCATGGAGTTCTGAGGACCATTGTATCAGATAGAGGAACCCAGTTTACTTCAAAGTTTTGGAATCAGTTGCACGAAACTTTGGGTACCAGGCTAGAGTTCAGTACCGCTTTTCATCCACAGACAGACGGACAGACCGAGAGAGTCAATCAGATTTTGGAGGACATGCTGAGAGCTTGTGCGCTAGATTATGGATCCAGTTGGGACGACAATTTGCCATATGCAGAGTTTTCTTACAACAATAGCTACCAATCCAGTTTGAAGATGGCCCCTTTCGAAGCTCTGTACGGAAGGAGGTGCAGGACACCGTTGTTGTGGGACGAAGTTGGAGACCGTCAGTTGTTTGGACCAGATTTGATTAAAGAGTCTGAACAGAAGGTGAAGTTTATTCGCGATAGGCTCAAGGTAGCCCAGTCCAGGCAGAAGAGTTATGCGGATTCTAAATGCAAGGAGACAGTTTACGAAGTCGAAGACAGAGTTTATCTTCGAGTATCACCACTTCGAGGAGTGAAGCGCTTTGGAGTTAAGGGAAAGTTAGCGCCACGTTTTGTAGGAACATACAAAGTTTTGGAGCGTATGGGAGAAGTTGCTTACAAGTTGGAATTGCCCGAAGGATTGTCGGGAGTTCACGATGTGTTCCACGTATCCCAGTTGAAGAAGTGCCACGCAGAGATGGCTGAGATACCACTGAGAGATACAGTGCCACTGGAAGCGATTCAGCTAGATAGCGATTTGACCTATGAGGAGAAACCAGTCAAGATTCTCGAATATGCCAGCCGAGTCACCCGCAGCAAGGTTATCAAGTTTTGCAAAGTTCTGTGGAGTCACCATACCGAGGATGAAGCCACCTGGGAGCGAGAGGAAGATCTACGGAAGGACCACTCTCACCTATTTTCTAGCCAACCCGAATCTCGAGGGCGAGATTCATCTTAAGGGGGGTAGGTTTGTAACATCCCAAATTTTCAATTTGGAATATTATACATTAGATCATCATGCATAGCATATTTTATTGCATTTTGTTTTGCGATCCTAGAAATTCTACGCAACTCGAGGACCCACGGAGAGAGTTGGGGATTTCGTTATTTTTATATTTTGGGTTTTCTCAAATTTTGAAAATAGGATCATTTGTTTTAATTATTTTTCTCTCCGAAAATATTTCATATCAAAATATATGAGAGGGGATAAAATGACTTCTCCACAAATAATGAAATATTGGAGGAAAAAATATTAAAAACAAATATTTGATTTTATTTGGATTTTATTTGATTATTATTTGAATTAGGAAAATACGCGTTTTTCAAAATTGCATTTAGGCCCCAAATAAATGTTCATCTTGTCCAGCTTCATTTTAGAAGTCGGGGAAATTTTATTTCGGGACGTTTGGAGTCCATTTAGTATTTCTCTTATTTGTTTTTTTGCATGAAATTATATTAAAAAGACGTGAACCGACCTTGGGCCGTATTCGGTCAGGACTCCGCCCGGCCAGGCCTTTATAAGGCGCGCCCCCGAGGCCCCGTCAGCCCATGTCGCCCCCGCCACCGAAAACCCTAACCCTAGCTTGATCCGCCGCCGCCGCCTCCCGACGCCGTCGCCCGAGCCGCCGCAGCCCGTCGTCCCGCCGCCCGACGCCGGAGCCCCGCTGTCGTCCCGCCGCCGACCCCGCCGCCCCGTCGGAGCCGCCCGTCGCCCCGCCGAGGTTGACCACCGCCCCGCCGCCGGCGGTTTTCATCGAGAAAACCGTTCGGTTTTCCGTCCGGTTTTTCGTTCGTTTTTTTAAAACCTAGATCTGTTTTTTTCCGGTTTAGTTTATTTAGCGAGCACTCGTTCGTTCGTTCTTTTTAACGAACGGTTTTCGTTTTTTTTTCCGCAGACAGCGAACGTTCGTTCTTTAGCCTGTTCGTCCGTTTTCTTTTTCTCGGATTTTCCGCGATTATTTCTGATCGCGATTTCCGATCTGTTTTTCGTTCTAGTATAACTTTTCGCTCGTTTATCGGAATCAGGCGATTCAAGCGCCTAGAGTTTCGTCTCGAAACCCTCTTTCCGTTTAACCAACTCAAACAAGTTTTTGCTACTGTAAAATTTGACTTAGGTCCAGATTAGTAAACGAAGATTGTTTCTTTCGCCGTTTGACTTTCGTTGCTTCGTTTGATTTGATTCTTTTTGCAAACCGGGGTTCTTAAGTTGAACTTTCTGGTTAGATCTTTTATTTGAGTTTTACCTATGCATTAGATGAGTGCTTATTGTATGCTTGTTTGTTTGCGATAGAGTACCCGGAGTGCGCAGCGTGCTACTTCGAATCTCTAGGTTTCACGGATCATCAGCAAGGCAAGTAACACTTTGATCATACCTCTTTTCATACCCAGTTTTATTGCATTAGATCAATCCTCAAACAATTGCATGATTAGGATCTAATTAAATTGTGGGTATCGGGAAGTAGATGAGGTAGTACCTATTACCTGTTTTATTATCAACCTTTGGGAGTTACTTCTACGTTTGCTTATTGCTATGCTATGCTAGTAGACGTGGATTGGGTGAGTGTATCCATGACAGATGTGAGATTGTTAATTAATGGTTCACTTAAGGTGGCATCTTAAACACACGTCTGGGTGGATTGAGGCACCTGGGTATTCCAGTGATTGCCTTTTTTTTTTATGGACCGCCACCCAGGCTCAAAGTGATCGTGAGATTATTCATGCTAGAAACTTCCATGTGCAGCCACATGCTATTATGGGCTCTAGCATAGTTGATTAAGTCATGTGAACTCTTACAGTGGTAGACTAGCAGATGTAGGGGAAAGTAGGTGTAACTGTCTACCCATCGTAAGGTGCTAACGCTTCTGAAGGACTGTGTCTCGGTCATCCGTTTCTCAAACACCATGTAGTGCGAGAAATCCAACGGAGGAGATCGAGTCTTGTGGGGAAAAGTGCACAAACTTCTGCAGAGTGTACAATCTAATCGTGGTTAGCCGTGTCCCCGGTTATGGACATCTTGAGTATCTAGTTCTTGGATTATGATGTGAATCTCATCATCTTATACTTAACTAATTTTCTTGGGTTGTTAATGATTACTTTTAATTGAGATTGAGAGGGGGTTTACCTTCTCAATATTTTTTTCAACCAACTTTGTAGTTAAATAAAAATATATTCCTTTGAAGTAGGGAAAAATTGGCTTTTCGCAAAACTGTAACCATAGAGCTTTCCACCAGCCAAATATGCATCTAGTGATAGCATTATTCTGTTCATTACTCTCTATGTGTTACATTGCCAGCATATTCCATGTGCTGACCCGTTCTCGGGCTGCAACGTATCATGTTGCAGACTTTTCAGACGACGAGTAAGGAGCCTTAGGTCGCGGTCTTATACTCAGTGATGCCGTTGGAGTTGATGGACTCACTTTATCTTCCAAGCCTTCCGCTGTTATCGTAATTAGATGGCCTTAAGCCATATTTATTGTATTAAGTTCTCTCTTGAGACTATTCGATGTAATAAGTGTGTGATTGCTACTCTGTTATAAATCCTTCAAGTACTGTGCGTGTCAGCATTACCGATCCAGTGATGACACTGATGCACAGAGACTGGATTGTTTGAGGTCTGGTCGCTGCAAAGATGGTATCAGAGCACACGCTGACTGTAGGACACGACCACTAAGCTAAAGCCCTAGATCACTAGTCTCTTCTCATTTCTGACTCCTCTCCTTTCTTCCACTCTTTTAGGATGGCGGATGCAAGGAACAAGTTTGCGCAACCGGATGAGGATACACCTTTTGGACGACACTTGAAGGAAGTTACTAGGTACCTGAACATCGGAATACCAAGCTTCACCGGGACCTACAACGCCACACTACCAGAAGAGGAGCGCTGGATGATTCAAGTTCAAGTTCTAGGAAGGACGTTCACGCCAGTCACTGAACCCATAGAGTTTTCCTTTGATGCACCAACCTGGAGTCTAGGAAAGGGTATGGAAGCTCACATTACCATGGGACGCATTGGAGAAGTGTACCACAATGATCTCAAGGATACTATCTACCAGATTTGTGGGCGCCGAGACGAGCAATGGGAGATGATCAGCACCAGGAAGGATAGATCTATTGCAGCTTTCATTCAGGAGTTAAACCAGCACATTCATCGCCAGGAAAACCAGATGTGCGCAGACATGATAGATCTGAAGAAGGCAAAGACTAGGATCACGGAGCTGGAGGAAGAACTCAAGTCTACACGCGATGGATATGAGGAGGAAATCGCAACATTGTTGGAGAAGAATGGCGACCTGATAAAGAAGCTAGGAATTTTCATGGGAGACCCAGCACCGGGAGGAGAAGATGACGATTCTACTTGCCCGGAGAACTACATCATCATCGACGACACCGACTCGGATCCCAGTGAGGATGATTGGGAGGATGAAGCCGGAGCAGATATCATGGAGTCTTCACCTGAGCAATTTTTCTAGTAGACCACCAAATTAGTAGTAGTATTCCACCATGTATATAGTATAGTCCAAGCACTTTGTAACGATAGTTAGATCGATTGTTTAAATTATTTGCGATTTTGTTTTTGATCTTTTGATCATAGGACTGGGCATCCCAGTTACCAGCCATTTTCTCGTGAATGATGAGCGGAGTCCACTCATCGTGAGAATAACCCACCTAGCATGGAAGATACTGACAGCCCCTAGTCGCTACATGAGCGATTCGGGCATACAAAACAGATTATTATTCGAAGGTTTAGAGTTTGGCACGTGGAAATCTACTTGGAACGGCAGGTAAATACCGCATATAGGTAGATATGGTGGACACTCATGGCAGAAACTTGGTTCAAGGATTTTGGATGCACAAGCAGTATTCCCGCTTAGTATAGAAATTTTGGCTAGCAAAGGATTCTAAATAGAAAGCACCACATGTTGGAGGATCTATAACAATATAACTTATATACAAATATACTCAAACATAACTCATTAAGTTGTCTTCCTTGTACAACTTCAACTAATTTGATCAAGTTTGAAAATAATTAATGGGGCTCACAATCATAGAAGATGTCCAAGATAGTGTATTTTATGTGAAATCTCTCTTCCTTCAATATTCTTTCATGAATTGTTCAAGTGACCAATACTATGTTTGCTAACTTTCAATAAATTTACCACCTATACTTCCTATATGTGAAGTCATTACTCCCCGTGGGATAAGCATATGAAACATATATAAATGCAGATTTATGATATTCAATTCATTCAACCATTTACTCATAGGATATATGTGAAGCACATGAGTAAATGACAAACTACTCCAAAAAGAGATAAGTGAAGATCAATGAGTAGTTGAATAATTATGTAGCTATGTGAAGACTCTCTCTCATTTAAGAATTTCAGATCTTGGTATTTTATTCAAACAGCAAGCAAAACAAAATAAAACGACATTTTAAGGATAGCACTCATCATGTGAAGAAGCAAAAAGTTAGGCTCAACCGATACTAACCGATAATTGTTGAAGAAGAAAGGTGGGATGCCTACCGGGGCATCCCCAAGCTTAGATGCTTGAGACTTCTTGAAATATTATCTTGGGGTGCCTTGGGTATCCCCAAGCTTGAGTTTTTGTGTCTCCTTAATTCCTCTCATATCACGGTTTCCTAAATCTCGAAAGCTTCATCCACACCAAACTCAACAAGAACTCGTGAGATAAGTTAGTATAAACCAATGCAAAAACCTTATCATTCTCTACTGTAACAAATCACTAAAATTATTATTCAACATTGCATACTAAATGCCTCTGCATATTTAATACTCCTATCCTCAAATAGAATCATTAAACAAGCAAACCTATGCAAACAATGCAAACATAACAGCAATCTGCCAAAACAGTACAGTCTGTAAAGAATGCAAGATTCATCATACTTCCCTAAATCCAAAAATTATGAAAATTTACCACACTGTAGAAAATCTATCAGAGCTCAATATTCAAAAAGTTTCAACATTTTATCATATTTTGAATTTTCTAGGGAATTTTTGCAACAACGGTAAACTTTCTGTTTTGAAACAGCAACATGTATACTTGCAACATAAGCATGGTAAAAGCTATCCCTGACATTTTTATTGAAGCTAGAGATGCAAAATATTATTCTAAATAACATGAAGAAAATCCTAGCAAAAGAAAATGATGCTCCAAGCAAAACTCATATCATGTGGTGAATAAAAATATAGCTCCAAGTAAAGTTACGGATGAACGAAGACGAAAGAGGGGATGCCATCCAGGGCATCCCCAAGCTTCGTTGCTTGGTTGTCCTTGAATATTACCTTGGGGTGCCTTGGGCATCCCCAAGCTTAGGCTCTTGCCACTCCTTATTCCATAGCCCATCAAATCTTTACCCAAAACTTGAAAACTTCACAACACAAAACTCAATAGAAAATCTTATGAGCTCCGTTAGTATAAGAAAATAAAACCACCACTTAGGTACTGTTGTGAACTCATTCTAAATTCATATTGGTGTAATATATACTGTATTCCAACTTCTGTATGGTTCATACCCTTCGATACTACTCATATATTCATCAAAATAAGCAAACAACACCTAGAAAACAGAATCTGTCAAAAACAGAACAGTCTGTAGCAATCTGTAACTCTCGAATATTTATGTAACTCCAAAAATTCTGAAAAATTAGGACGACCTAAGAAATTTGTTTACCAATCAGATGCAAAAAGAATCAGATCAAAATCACGCTTCTGTGAGTTATGAAAATTATTCCCTAGGCGCAAAAGTTTCTGTTTCTCAGCAAGATCAAAACAACTATCACCGTAAGCCATCCCAAAGGTCTTACTTGGCTCTTTATTGAAACAAAAGCTATAAAACATGATTACTACAGTAGCTTAATCATGTGGACACACAAAAACAATAAGGGTAAATATTGGGTTGTCTCCCCACAAGCGCTTTTCTTTAATGCCTTTTTAGCTAGGCATGATTATTTCAATGATGCTCACATAAAAGATAAGAACTGAAACATAACGGGAGCATCATGAAGAATATGACTAGCACATTTAAGCCTAACCCACTTCCTATGCATAGGGATTTTGTGATCAAACAATTTATTGGAGCAAGAATCAACTAGCATAGGAAGGCAAAACAAGCATGACTTCAAAAATTTCAACAATAAACAGGAAACTTGATATTATTGCAATATGTAGAAGCATATGGTCCTCTCTCATAATAATTTTCAGTAGCATCATGAATGAGTTCAACCATATAACCATGATCTACTTGCATAGAAATTTTACTACTCTCCACATAAGCAAATTTATTCTCATCAATAGCAGTGGGAGCAAACTCAACAAAATAACTATCATGTGAAGCATAATCCAATTGAAAATTCAAATCATGGTGACAAGTTTCATAGTTATCTTTATTCTTTATAGCATACGTGTCATCACAATAATCATCATAAATAGGAGGCATGCTTTCATCATAAAAAATTTCTCATCAAAACTTGGGGGACTAAACATATCATCTTCATCAAACATAGCATCCCCAAGCTTGTGGCTTTGCATATCATTAGCATCATGGGTATTCAAAGAATTCATACTAACAACATTGCAATCATGCTCATCATTCAAAGATTTAGTGCCAAACATTTTAATGCATTCTTCCTCTAGCAATTGAGCACAATTATCGGAATCCTTATTTTCACGGAAGACATTAAAAAGATGAAGCATATGAGGCACCCTCAATTCCATTTTTTTATAGTTTTTTTAATAGACCAAAGTAGTGATAAAACAAGAAACTAAAAGATTCGATTGCAAGATCTAAAGATATACCTTCAAGCACTCACCTCCCCGGCAACGGCGCCAGAAAAGAGCTTGATGTCTACTACACAACCTTCTTCTTGTAGACGTTGTTGGGCCTCCAAGTGCAGAGGTTTGTAGGACAGTAGCAAATTTCCCTCAAGTCGATGACCTAAGGTTTATCAATCCGTGGGAGGCGTAGGATGAAGATGGTCTCCCTCAAACAACCCTGCAACCAAATAACAAAGAGTCTCTTGTGTCCCCAACACACCCAATACAATGGTAAATTGTATAGGTGCACTAGTTCGGCGAAGAGATAGTGATACAAGTTGAATATGGATGGTAGATATAGGTTTTTGTAATCTGAAAATATAAAAACAACAAAGTAACTAATGATAAAAGTGAGACCAAAGGGTATTGCAATGCTTCGAAACAAGTCCTAGGGTTCATACTTTCACTAGTGCAAGTTCTCTCAACAATAATAACATAACTGGATCATATAACTATCCCTCAACATGCAACAAAGAGTCACTCCAAAGTCACTAATAGCGGAGAACAAACGAAGAGATTATTGTAGGGTACGAAACCACCTCAAAGTTATCCTTTCTGATCGATCTATTCAAGATTCCGTAGTAAAATAACACGAAGCTATTATTTCCGTTTGATCTATCATAGAGTTCATACTAGAATAACACCTTAAGACACAAATCAACCAAAACCCTAATGTCACCTAGATACTCCAATGTCACCTCAAGTATCCATGGGTATGAATATACGATATACATCACACAATCTCAGATTCATCTATTCAACCAACACAAAGAACTTCAAAGAGTGCCCCAAAGTTTCTAACGGAGAGTCAAGACGAAAATGTGTGCCAACCCCTATGCATAAGTTCACAAGGTCATAGAACCCGCAAGTTGATCACCAAAACATACATCAAGTGAATCACGTGAATATCCCATTATCACCACAGATAATACATACATCAAGTGTTCTCAAATCCTTAAAGACTCAATCCGATAAGATAACTTCAAAGGGAAAACTCAATCCATTACAAGAGAGTAGAGGGGGAGAACCATCATAAGATCCAACTATAATAGCAAAGCTCGCGATACATCAAGATCGTGCCATATCAAGAACACGAGAGAGAGAGAGAGATCAAACACATAGCTACTGGTACATACCCTCAGCCCCGAGGGTGAATTACTCCCTCCTCATCATGGAGAGCGTCAAGATGATGAAGATGGCCACCGGTGATGGATCCCCCCTCCGGCAGGGTGCCGGAACAGGGTCCCGATTGGTTTTTGGTGGCTACAGAGGCTTGCGGTTGTGGAACTCCCGATCTAGGTTATTTTCTGGAAGTTTGGGAATATATAAGAGGTGTTGGCGTCAGGAACAAGTCAAGGGGGTCCACGAGGCGGCCACGAGGTAGGGGCGCGCCCAGGGGGGTAGGTCGCGCCCTCCACCCTCATGGTGGCCTCGGGACTCTTCTGGTCCATCTCCGATGCTCTGTGGGCTTCTTCTGGACCAAAAATAATCTCCGTAAATTTTCAGGTCAATTGGACTTCGATTGATATTCCTTTTCTGCGATACTCAAAAAACAAGAAAAAAACAGAAACTGGCACTGGGCTCTAGGTTAATAGGTTAGTCCCAAAAATCATATAAAATATCATATAAATGCATATAAAACATCCAAGATGGATAATATAACAGCATGAATACTTCATAAATTATAGATACGTTGGAGACATATCAGGCGCGCAGCTTGGTGAGGAATCGGGCTCCCGTCGTCGACCCGGAGTTTCTTTGGTGGCGGTCGCATGGGACACTATCGGCGCGGAGGTAGTCGGCCCCCGAGGAGGTGGCCATGAGAATGCTCACATGCTGGCAAAATTTTGTGTCATTTCATGCATGGCAACAAGCACACCATGTTCAAAGGTGGTGGCTCGAGTAGACAGGTAGGGCAACTCTGCATGCATTTATTTACATCAATAAAATGGGCCCAAATTTTTTCCACACACTAGCTTCACTGTGCCAAGAATCCATAATAAATTTTATAGAGTTCTGACATTTTATGCATTATCTAGGGTTTTCTCGGTGAAAAACCCTAAAACACTAGCCGAACGTGATACAATGTGTGGTAGGTGTCCGAATTCCTTCAAATTTTGCATGGAGGCCTACCATGAGCATGCTCATTGAAGGAAATATACCCTAGAGGCAATAATAAAGTTTTTATTTATATTTCCTTATATCATGATAAATGTTTATTATTCATGCTAGAATTGTATTAACCGGAAAATCAGTACATGTGTGAATACATAGACAAACAAAGTGTCACTAGTATGCCTCTACTTGACTAGCGTTGAATCAAAGATGGTTAAGTTTCCTAGCCATAGACATGAGTTGTCATTTGATTAACGGGAGAACATCATTAGAAAATGATGTGATTGACTTGACCCATTCCGTTAGCTTAGCACTTGATCGTTTAGTTTGTGGCTATTGCTTTCTTCATGACTTATACATGTTCCTATGACTATGAGATTATGCAACTCCCGAATACCGGAGGAACACTTAGTGTGCTATCAAACGTCACAACGTAACTGGGTGACTATAAAGATGCTCTACAGGTGTCTCCGATGGTGTTTGTTGAGTTGGCATAGATCGAGATTAGGATTTGTCACTCCAAGTATCGGAGAGCTATCTGTGGGCCCTCTTGGTAATGCACATCACTATAAGCCTTGCAAGCAATGTGACTAATGAGTTAGTTGCGGGATGATGCATTATGGAATGAGTAAAGAGACTTGCTGGTAATGAGATTGAACTAGGTATTGAGATACCGACGATCGATTCTCGGGCAAGTAACACACCGGTGACAAAGGGAACAATGTATGTTGTTACGCGGTTTGACCGATAAAGATCTTCATAGAATATGTAGGAACCAATATGAGCATCCAGGTTCCGCTATTGGTTATTGACCGGAGATGAGTCTCGGTCATGTCTACATAGTTCTCGAACCCGTAGGGTCCGCACGCTTAACGTTCGGTGACGATTGGTATTATGAGTTCATGTGTTTTGATGTACCGAAGGTAGTTCGGAGTCCCGGATGTGATCACGGACATGAAGAGGAGTCTCGAAATGGTCGAGACATAAAGATTCATATATTGGACGACTATATTCGGACACCGGAAATGTTCCAGAGAAGTTTCAGATAAAACCGGAGTGCCGGAGGGTTATCGGAATCCCCGGGGGAACTAATGGGCCTCGATGGGCCTTAGTGAAGAGATAGAGGGGCGGCCAAGGCAGGCCGCGCGCCCCCTCCCCCTTGAGTCCGAATTGGACTAGGAAGGGGGGCGGCGCCCCCCTTTCCTTCTCCCTCTCCCTCTCCTTCCTTCCCCCTCTCTCCCTTTTGGTGGAAACCTACTAGGACTTGGAGTCCTAGTAGGATTCCCCTCTTGGGGGCGGGTGATGACCCACAAGTATAGGGGATCTATCGTAGTCCTTTCGATAAGTAAGAGTGTCAAACCCAACGAGGAGCAGAAGGAAATGATAAGCGGTTTTCAGCAAGGTATTCTCTGCAAGCACTAAAATTATAGGTAATAGATAGTTTTGTGATAGGATAATTTGTAACGAGCAACAAGTAACAAAAGTAAATAAAGTGCATCAAGGTGGCCCAATCCTTTTTGTAGCAAAGGACAAGCCTGGACAAATTCTTATATAGAGAAAAGTGCTCCCAAGGACACCTGGGAATTATCGTCAAGCTATTTTTCATCACGCTCATATGATTCGCGTTCGGTACTTTGATAATTTGATATGTGGGTGGACCGGTGCTTGGATGCTGTCCTTACTTGGACAAGCATCCCACTTATGATTAACCCCTATTACAAGCATCCACAACTACAAAAGAAGTATTAAGGTAAACCTAACCATAGCATGAAACATATGGATCCAAATCAGCCCCTTACGAAGCAACGCATAAACTAGGGTTTAAGCTTCTGTCACTCTAGCAACCCATCATCTACTTATTACTTCCCAATGCCTTCCTCTAGGCCCAAATAATGGTGAAGTGTCATGTAGTCGATGTTCACATAACACCACTAGAGGAGAGACAACATACATCTCATCAAAATATCGAACGAATACCAAATTCACATGACTACTAATAGCAAGACTTCTCCCATGTCCTCAGGAACAAACGTAACTACTCACAAAGCATATTCATGTTCATAATCACAGGGGTATTAATATGCATAATGGATCTGAACATATGATCTTCCACCAAATAAACGAACTAGCATCAACTACAAGGAGTAATCAACACTACTAGCAACCTACAAGTACCAATCTCAGACTTAGAGACAAGAATTGGATACAAGAGATGAACTAGGGTTTGAGAGGAGATGGTGCTGGTGAAGATGTTGATGGAGATTTACCCCCTCCCGATGAGAGGATCGTTGGTGATGACGATGGCGATGATTTCCCCCTCCCGGAGGGAAGTGTCCCTGGCAGAACAGCTCTGCCGGAGCCCTAGATTGGTTCCGCCAAGGTTCCGCCTCGTGGCGGCGGAGTCTCGTCCCGAAAGCTTGCTTATGACTTTTCTTCGGACGAAAGACTTCATATAGCAGAAGATGGGCACCGGAGGGCCACCAGGGGGCCCACGAGGCAGGGGGCGCGCCCAGGGGGGTAGGGCGCGCCCCCACCCTCGTGCCCAGGGTGTGGGTCCCCTCTGGTATTTTCTTCGCTCAGTATTTTTTATTATTTTGAAAAACAACTTTCGTGGAGTTTCAGGACTTTTGGAGTTGCGCAGAATAGGTCTCTAATATTTGCTCCTTTTCCAGCCCAGAATTCCAGCTGCCGGCATTCTCCCTCTTTATGTAAACTTTGTAAAATAAGAGAGAATATGCATAAGTATTGTGACATAATGTGTAATAACAGCCCATAATGCGATAAATATTGATATAAAAGCATGATACAAAATGGACGTATCAACTCCCCCAAGCTTAGACCTCGCTTGTCCTCAAGCGGAAGCCGATAACGATAGATATGTCCACATGTTTAGAGATAGAGGTGTCGATAAAATAAAATACGGACATGAGGGCATCATGATCATTCTTAAAACAACAACATATATGGATATTGTCATATGATTTCTTATGCTCAAGTAATAATCTATTCACAATGTCAAGTATGAATCAGAAACTTCATTGAGAACCAACAAACTATAATCTCAGTCATTGAAGCAATTGCAATTTATCATAACATCAGAAAGAGTCTATGTCAGAGCTTTTCAGCAAGCCCACATACTCAACTATCATTTAGTCTTTCACAATTGCTAACACTCACACAATACTTGTGGTTACGGAGTTTTAATCGGACACAGAGGAAGATAGGGGCTTATAGTTTCGCCTCCCAACCTTTTACCTCAAGGGTAATGTCAACAATAATAGCTCATGCTAACTTACATCCAATTAGATATATATATACCTGGATCTTTCCAACACACTGAGCTTGCCAAAGGATAAAATGTAAAAAGGAAAGGTGAAGATCACCATGACTCTTGCATAAGGTAGAAGATAAAAGTAAAAGATAGGCCCTTCGCAGAGGGAAGCAGAGGTTGCCATGCGCTTTCAGGGTTGGATGCACAAAATCTGAATGCGAAAGAACGTCACTTTATATTGCCACTTGTGATATGGACCTTTATTATGCAGTCCGTCGCTTTTATTTCTTCCACATCACAAGATCGTATAAAGCTTATTTCCTCCACACTAATCAATCATACATATTTAGAGAGCAATTTTTATTGCTTGCACCGATGACAACTTACTTGAAGGATCTTACTCAGTCCATAGGTAGGTATGGTGGACTCTCATGGCAAAACCGGGTTTAAGGGTATTTGGAAGCACAAGTAGTATCTCTACTTAGTGCAAAGAATTTGGCTAGCATGAGGGGGAAAGGCAAGCTCAACATGTTGGATGATCCATGACAATATACTTTATCTCAGATATAAGAAAACATAACCCATTACGTTGTCTTCCTTGTCAAACATCAAGTCTTTAGCATGTCATATTTTAATGAGTGATTACAATCATAAAAGATGTCCAAGATAGTATATTTATATGTGAAACCTCTCTTTCTTTATTACTTCCTATTAATTTCAACGATGACCAAAGCTATGTTTATCAACTCTCAACAACTTTTAATCATCATACTATTCCTATGTGAAGTCATTACTCTCCATAAGATCAATATGATCTCTTTGTTTCTTTTTGTTCTTTTTCTTTTGTTTTATTCCCTCAAGATCATGGCAAGAGAATCAAGCCCTTGACTCAACACTAATCTTTATTATATATAGCTCACGGACTCGATTACATAGACGGATCACAAAGTAAAGCTCAAAACTATATCATACCAAAATCTTTATTCTACTAGATCAAGATATTACTAAAAGGATCGAACTAAGAAAACGGGGCACCTCCCCCAAGCTTGGCAGTTGCCAAGGGGAGTGCCCATACCCTTGTGATTATATCTCCTTTGCTGGTGAAGGGGTCGATGATGATGTAGGCTTGTCGTCCATCTTCCAAGGCATAGGCTCACCATCATAGAAGGATGATAGAGTCTCCGGGATCCTTAAATCTGCAGCCAAACTCATCCTCTTGAATCTATATTCATACTCACAGTTTTGGTTTTGCAGGTCATAGATTTGGGCTTGGAGGTGCTCGATTTTCTCGTGGAGCTGGAAGACGGCCTCCCCAATGTCCTTGGCATCCAGCTTGTGGTTGTTGGTGAACTCCGTGATCATTATGTGATTGGAGTCAAGTCCACGCTCCACCATCTCCTGGCACTTGAAAACTTGTTGCTCCATTGCCTCGAGCCTTGTCTCCATGCTTCCGGTCCTCCTTGGTCCCTCAACATCGCGGATGTGCAGAACCCCCTCATGCATCTCAATGGTTTGAGGGTGTTGCAGCACCTCCGCGAGGTAGGGGTTGATGACCTTCTCGAAGAACTTGTCCTTGGGGGCACTTGGAGACGTCATGATGATCTAGATATGTCAGAAAAACAGCTCGAAACAATAACAGAGGACAATTGCGTGATACAGTGGTCAAAACCTTCGGGAGATTATATAATGAATTTTTACTGACCAAAATACGTATCGTGCAAGAAAACGGAGTCCAGAGAGCGCACGAGGTGCCCACGAGGCAGGGGGCGCGCCCAGGGGGGTAGGGCGCGCCCTCCACCCTCGTGGAGGCCTTGTGTCCTTCCCGGACTGCTTCTTATTTTCCTATTTTTCTAAATATTCCAAAACAGAGAAAAATTGCCATTGGAACTGTTTTGGAGTCGGTTTACTTACCGTACCACATACCTATTCCTTTTCGGAGTCTGAAACGGTCTGGAAAGTGTCCCTTATGTATTCCTCCGAGGTTACGGTTTTGATAACATTAGTTTCAACATTTATAGGATTACCTGAGATATAATGTTTGATTCTTTGACCATTCACCACCTTTGGATTTGTGCCCTCGAAGTTGTTGATTTTTATGGCACCGGAATGATAGACCTCCTCGATAACGTAAGGGCCTTCCCATTTAGAGAGAAGTTTTCCTGCAAAAAATCTTAAACGAGAGTTGTATACTAATACATAATCACCTACATTAAACTCACGCTTTTGTATTCTTTTGTCATGCCATCTTTTAACTTTTTCTTTAAACAATTTGGCATTCTCATAGGCTTGGGTTCTCCATTCATCAAGTGAGCTAATGTCAAATAGCCTCTTCTCACCGGCAAGTTTGAAATCATAATTGAGCTCTTTAATAGCCCAATATGCCTTATGTTCTAATTCGAGAGGTAAGTGACATGCTTTTCCATAAACCATTTTATACGGAGACATACCCATAGGATTTTTATATGCAGTTCTATAGGCCCATAATGCATCATCAAGTTTCTTGGACCAATTCTTTCTAGATCTATTAACAGTCTTTTGCAAAATTAACTTGAGCTCTCTATTACTCAACTCTACTTGACCACTAGACTGTGGGTGATAAGGAGATGCAATTCTATGATTAACATCATACTTAGCAAGCATTTTACGAAAAGAACCATGAATAAAATGTGAACCACCATCAGTCATTAAATATCTAGGGACTCCAACCTCGGAAAAAATAACCTCTTTAAGCATCTTAATAGAGGTGTTATGATCGGCACTACTAGTTGGAATAGCTTCTACCCACTTAGTAATGTAATCAACAGCAACTAAAATATGTGTATATCCATTAGAGGCAGGAAACGATCCCATATAATCAAAGCCCCAAACATCAAATGGTTCAATAATAAGTGAATAATTCATAGGCATTTCTCGACGTCTACTAATGTTACCAATTCTTTGACATTCATCACAAGATAAGACAAACTTACGGGCATCCTTGAAGAGAGTAGGCCAATAAAAACCGGATTGCAATACCTTATGTGCAGTTCTATCTCCAGCGTGGTGTCCTCCATAAGCCTCGGAGTGACACTTGTGTAGGATCTATTCCTGTTCATGCTCAGGTACACAACGTCTAATGACACAATCTACTCCTTCTTTATAAAGATGTGGGTCATCCCAAAAGTAATGTCTCAAATCATAGAAAAACTTTTTCTTTTGCTGGTATGTGAAACTAGGTGGTATAAATTTAGCAACAATGTAATTAGCATAATCAGCATACCATGGAGCAGTACGAGAAGCATTTATGACATTCAGTTGTTCATCAGGAAAGCTATCATCAATAGGTAGTGGGTCATCAAGAACATTTTCTAACCTAGACAAGTTGTCTGCAACGGGGTTCTCAGCTCCCTTTCTACCAATAATATGTAAATCAAATTCTTGTAGCAAGAGAACCCATCTAATAAGTCTAGGTTTGGCATCTTTCTTTTCCATATGATATTTAATAACAGCATGATCAGTGTGAATAGTTACTTTAGAATCAACAATATAAGGTCTGAACTTATCACAATCAAAAACAACTGCTAGGAATTCTTTTTCAGTAGTGGCATAATTTCTCTGGGCATTGTCTTGTATTGAATAACATTTAATTTCTTATCAACTCTTTTCCCTAGAACAGCACCTACAGCATAATCACTAGCATCACACATAATTTCAAAGGGTAAACTCCAACCAGGTGGCTGAACAATAGGTGCAGAAATCAATGCTTTCTTAAGTATTTCAAATGCTTCTACACAATCATCATCGAAGACAAATGGTATATCTTTTTGTAATAGATTAGTCAGAGGCCGAGAAATTTTTGAGAAGTCCTTAATGAACCTCCTATAAAAACCGGCATGACCAAGGAAACTTCTTATACCTTTGATGTCCTTGGGACATGGCATCTTTTCAATAGCATCAACTTTAGCTTTATCAACTTCAATACCTCTTTCAAAAAATTTATGCCCCAAGACAATGCCTTCATTAACCATAAAGTGACACTTCTCCCAATTCAAGACAAGGTTAGTTTCTTCACATCTCTACAAAACTCGATCAAGGTTGCTCAAGCAATCATCAAAAGAGGATCCATAAACGGAGAAATCATCCATGAAAACCTCACAAATCTTTTCACAAAAGTCAAAGAATATAGCCATCGTGCATCTTTGAAAGGTAGCAGGTGCATTACATAAACCAAAAGGCATACGTCTATAAGCAAAGGTACCGAAAGGGCAAGTAAAAGTAGTCTTTGCTTGATCATCAGCTGACACAGGTATTCGAGAGAAACCAAAGTAACCATCTAGAAAGCAAAAATGTGTGTGTTTGGATAATCTTTCTAGCATTTGATCAATGAATGGCAAGGGGTAATGATCTTTTTTAGTAGCTTTATTTAATTTGCGGAAATCAATTACCATCCTATAACCTGTAATAATTCTTTGCAGAATCAATTCATCTTTATCATTAGGAACGACAGTAATACCTCCCTTCTTAGGGACACAATGGACAGGACTTACCCACTGACTATCAGCAACGGGATAAATTATACCTGCCTCAAGGAGCTTTAGTATTTCCTTTCTTACCACTTCTTTCATCTTAGGATTCAGCCGTCGTTGATGATCAATAACTGGTTTGGCATCTTTCTCCAAATTTATTTTGTGTTGACATAGAGTGGGACTAATGCCCTTAAGATCATCAAGAGTATATCCAATAGCAGCACGGTGCTTCTTCAGAGTTTTCAATAGTTTTTCTTCCTCCTTCTCTGAAAGGTTAGCACTAATAATAACAGGATATATATTCTTTTCATCAAGATAAGCATATTTAAGAGTATCGGGCAATGGTTTAAGCTCAAACACGGGGTCACCCTTTGGTGGAGGAGGATCCCCTAGGATTTCGACAGGCAAGTTGTGTTTCAGGATAGGTCCCTGTTTAAAGAACACTTCATCTATTTGCCTTCTTTCATTCATAAACATATCATTTTCATGGTCTAGCAAATATTGTTCTAAAGGATCACTAGGAGGTACGACAATAGAAGCAAGACCAATAATTTCATCTTTACTAGGCAATTCTTCTTCACGGTGTTGTCTACGAAATTTAGAAAAGTTAAACTCATGAGACATATCACCTAAACCAATAGTAACAACATCCTTTTCGCAGTCTATCTTAGCATTAACAGTGTTCAAGAAGGGTCTACCAAAAATAATGGGACAAAAGCTATCTTGTGGGGAACCAAGAATAAGAAAATCAGCAGGATATTTAGTTTTCCCACACAAGACTTCAACATCTCTAACAATTCCCATTGGTGAAATAGTATCTCTATTGGCAAGCTTAATTGTGACATCAATTTCTTCTAACTCAGTAGGTGCAATATCATGCATAATTTCTTTGTATAAGTCAATAGGTATTGCACTAGCACTAGCACCCATATCACACAAGCCATGATAACAATGATCTCCTATTTTAACAGAAATAACAGGCATGCCTACCACAGGTCTATGTTTATATTTAGCACTAGGTTTAGCAATTCTAGCAGTCTCATCACAGAAATAAATAACATGCCCATCAATATTATCAGCCAAGAGATCTTTAACAATAGCAATATTGGGTTCAACTTTAACTTGCTCAGGAGGTGTATAGGTTCTAATATTACTTTTACGAACCACAGTTGAAGCTTTAGCATGATCCTTTATCCTAACAGGGAAAGGTGGTTTCTTAACATAGGTAGTAGGAACAATAGGATCATTATAAGTGATAGTCTTTTCTTCAACTTTAATAGGTTCAACTACTTTTACTTCTATGGGAGGATGATATTTAAACCGCTTCTCCTTAGGGAGATCAACATGAGTAGCAAAATATTCACAGAAAGAAGCTACTATCTCAGAGTCAAGTCCATATTTAATGCTGAATTTACGGAAAACATCGGTCTCCATAAAAGATTTAACACAATCAAACTTAGGTGTTATACCTGACTCCTTACCTTCGTCGAGGTCCCAATCTTCAGAGTTGCGTTTAATTCTTTCCAATAAATCCCATTTGAATTCAATAGTCTTCATCATAAAAGAACCAGTACAAGAAGTATCGAGCATGGTGTGATTGTTATCAGAAAGCCGAGCATAAAAATTTTGAATAATCATTTCTCTTGAGAGCTCATGATTGGGGCATGAATATAACATTGACTTAAGCCTCCCCCAAGCTTGAGCGATGCTTTCTCCTTCGCGAGGCCAAAAATTATATATGTAATTACGATCATGATGAACAAGATGCATAGGATAAAACTTCTGATGAAATTCCAATTTCAATCGTCTGTAGTTCCATGATCCCATATCATCACATAACCTATACCATGTCAATGCATCTCCCTTCAAAGATAAAGGGAAGACCTTCTTCTTGATAACATCATCGGCCATACCTGCAAGCTTAAATAATCTACAAACTTCATCCACATAGATTAGGTGCTCATCAGGATGTGATGTTCCATCTCCTGCGAAAGGATTAGCTAGCAGTTTTTCTATCATACCCGAAGGGATTTCAAAGTAGACATTTTCATTTTCAGTAAGTTCAGTAGGTTGAGGAGAAACTCTTTGCTCTACTGGTCGAGGTGAAGATACCCTGAACAAGCCCCTCAGAGGATTACTTTCCATAGTGACAAGTGACAGTAAATTTCAGCACACTATATAAATTTTTCCTTACCAAATTCCACCTACCAAAGGGGCTTCACTCCCCGACAACGGCGCCAAAAAAGAGTCTTGATGACCCACAAGTATAGGGGATCTATCGTAGTCCTTTCGATAAGTAAGAGTGTCGAACCCAACGAGGAGCAGAAGGAAATGATAAGCGGTTTTCAGCAAGGTATTCTCTTCAAGCACTGAAATTATAGGCAATAGATAGTTTTGTGATAGGATAATTTGTAACGAGCAACAAGTAACAAAAGTAAATAAAGTGCAGCAAGGTGGCTCAATCCTTTTTGTAGAAAAGGACAAGCCTGGAAAATTCTTATATAGAGAAAAGCGCTCCCGAGGACACCTGGGAATTATCGTCAAGCTAGTTTTCATCACGCTCATATGATTCGCGTTCGGTACTTTGATAATTTGATATGTGGGTGGACCGGTGCTTGGGTGCTGTCCTTACTTGGACAAGCATCCCACTTATGATTAACCCCTATTGCAAGCATCCACAATTACAAAAGAAATATTAAGGTAAACCTAACCATAGCATGAAACATATGGATCCAAATCAGACCCTTATGAAGCAACGCATAAACTAGGGTTTAAGCTTCTGTCACTCTAGCAACCCATCATCTACTTATTACTTCCCAATGCCTTCCTCTACGCCCAAATAATGGTGAAGTGTCATGTAGTCGACGTTCACATAACACCACTAGAGGAGAGACAACATACATCTCATCAAAATATCGAACGAATACCAAATTCACATGACTACTAATAGCAAGACTTCTCCCATGTCCTCAGGAACAAACGTAACTACTCACAAAGCATATTCATGTTCATAATCACAGGGGTATTAATATGCATAATGGATCTGAACATATGATCTTCCACCAAATAAACCAACTAGCATCAACTACAAGGAGTAATCAACACTACTAGCAACCTACAAGTACCAATCTTAGACTTAGAGACAAGAATTGGATACAAGAGATGAACTAGGGTTTGAGAGGAGATGGTGCTGGTGAAGATGTTGATGGAGATTGACCCCCTCCCGATGAGAGGATCGTTGGTGATGACGATGGCGATGATTTCCCCCTCCCGGAGGAAAGTGTCCCTGGCAGAACAGCTCTGCCGGAGCCCTAGATTGGTTCCGCCAAGGTTCCCCCTCGTGGCGGCGGAGTCTCGTCCCGAAAGCTTGCTTATGATTTTTCTTCGGACGAAAGACTTCATATAGCAGAAGATGGGCACCGGAGGGCCACCAGGAGGCCCACGAGGCAGGGGGGCGCTCCCAGGGGGTAGGGCGCGCCCCCACCCTCGTGCCCAGGGTGTGGGTCCCCTCTGGTATTTTCTTCGCTCAGTATTTTTTATTATTTCCAAAAATAACTTTCGTGGAGTTTCAGGACTTTTGGAGTTGCGCAGAATAGGTCTCTAATATTTGCTCCTTTTCCAGCCTAGAATTCCAGCTGCCGGCATTCTCCCTCTATGTAAACCTTGTAAAATAAGAGAGAATAGGCATAAGTATTGTGACATAATGTGTAATAACAGCCCATAATGCGATAAATATCGATATAAAAGCATGATGCAAAATGGACGTATCAGCACGCCAAGGAGGGCCGGCCGGCCTTTCCCCTTGCTCTTTTATGTACGGGGGCAGGGGGCACCCCAAGACACACAAGTTGATTGTTTAGCCGTGTGCAGTGCCCCCCTTCACAGACTTCCACCTCGGTCATATCGTTGCAGTGCTTAGGCGAAGCCCTGCGTCGGTAACTTCATCATCACCGTCATCACGCCGTCGTGCTGACGAAACTCTCCCTCGACCTCAGCTGGATCTAGAGTTCGTGGGACGTCACCGAGCTGAACGTGTGCAGATCGCGGAGGTGCTGTATCTTCAGTGCTAGGATCGGTCGGATTGTGAAGACGTACGACTACATCAACCGCGTTGTCATAACACTTCCGCTTTCGGTCTACAAGGGTACGTAGACAACACTCACCCCTCTCATTGCTATGCATCACCTAGATGGATCTTGCGTGTGCGTAGGAAATTTTTTGAAATTACTGCGTTCCCCAACACTCACATGCTTAAAAAAATTAGTGTCATTTCATGCATGGCAAGAAAGTACACAATGTTCAAAGGTGATGGTTCAGGTAGGCCGGTATGGCAAGTCTGGATGCACTTCTTTTTCACATCAATAAAATGGACCCAATTTTTTCTCACACACTAGCATCACCACTGCAAGCATCCATGATAAATTTCATTCAGTTATGACATATTATGCATTTTCTAGGGCTTTCGCGGTGAAAAAACCCTAAAACGCCAGCCAAATGTGACGCAACATGCGTTAAGCGTCTGAATTCCTTCAAATTTGGCATGGAGGCTTCCCATAAGCATGCTCACATGCTGGCAAAATTTGGTGTCATGTCATGCATGGCAAGAAGGACACCATGTTCACAGGTGGTGGTTCCGGTAGGCTGGTAGGGCAACTCTGCATGCACTTTTTCAAAATTCTCAAATATTGATGTTCTACACAAATTGCAAACCACGTACTTTTTTAAAATTTATCAACATTTTTAAACACAAACATTTATTAAATTTATGAGAAAAAAATTCAAAAGTGTGAACATTATTATAATTTGTAAAAGATATTTGAAACAATAACATATTTTGGTATTGCAAAAATATTTCAAATTTTAAAACAGGTTTTAAAATGAATAATGAAGCTCGAAAAGGAAAAAAAATAAATTGGCGGAAAAAGAAAAGAAAAACGAAAAATAGAATAGAAAAAATTACGCTCAGGCCTTGCCCAACCGGGCGACATCATCGTTTCCTTGGGTGTCTATTGGGCCGGCCCAAGCATTCGCCAATTTCAAAAAATTTCATCAATTTTGAAAAAGAATGTTCAGAAATTTTATTCTCCTTTTTCTAGTTAATAGATGTTTATAAATTTTAATAGGGTTCTTTTTTTATGGATGTCTCTATTTAAACGAACAATAAACAAACTTTTATGTTTGGACGAATAGTTTTTTGACATATCTGTACAATTTTTTAAAATGCGAATATTTGTATTTTATGATTTTTTTGAAAAAGTGAATATTTTTTGAAATTTGAAGATTTTTTTTATAAGTGTGAGCAATTTTGGAAATGAAAAAATAAAAAATACCAATAGAATAAATGAAAAAGAAATAGTGATAAAAGGACCGATTCAACAATGGGCCGGCCCAGCTATGAACTGAAGATGAAGAGTAAAAAAGTGAATAGGCACATGCATTGTGATGTTCTAGTAGGTTAGCGTGGTTCTCCTTGGACCAAGAGGTCTTGATGTGAGCATTTTTCTATTTGAACAAACAATATTTTGACATATCTATACAATTTTTGAAAAATGTGAATATTTGTACTTTATCAACTAAATTTAAAAAGTGAACTTTTTTAAAATTTTGAACAAAATTTTATAAGTGTGAGCATTTTTTGAAAAAGAAGATGGAAAAAATGAAAAAGAAATAGTAAGAAAATGTAAATAGGCACAAGCATTAGGATGTCCTAGTTAGTTAGTGTTGTTCTGTCTTGAGTTTAACTCATGTCGCCTGCACTATTTTTTGTCTTTTAAAAAGAAAGTGAAAGAAAGAGCTAAATGTGTCGCGTATATGTACGCAGGCCGCGTAACGGAGTGGGTGAAAAGACTATCCTATCCTTTATTATGAAGGGATATAGAGAATTCTCAGCTGTCACTGTGTTTAGGGGGTGTACCGAAGCAAAAGTGTAGAGATTAATCCCCTTGGTCCTTTCTCCTCTTTCACTCCTTTTGTTTTCTGAATCTTCTAACCGTAACCTTGACCTAGGAGGCTACGAGTCACCCTATACGTTTTTTCTACCCGCCAATACATGGAAGCCAGTGGTTTGCACAAGCACCACGGCACACGGAGACTATACGCTGCCATCCCTTGGAATCGTGTGTCTCTTGCTCTTCCACGATCACTGGATGGAGCACAGACACACAACTAGTCCAACTCATCAAGGACGTCAGTGACGGCAAGTGAATGGTCGCAGGTGAAAGTGATGGAGCACAGACACACAAATAGTCCCCTTGATTCGGTCTCCTCTTCTCAGTCTTTTTCTTCTCTGAACCTTCTTAATATAATGCTTGACCTACGGGTCAGCAACTCAGTATGTACGTTCTATACCTGCTAGTATAATACAGTACTACATGTAAGCCAGAGGATGCACTTGCACAACACACAAAGCTCGACCAACCAAATAAATGGCGACCTCACCATGCAACGTGACCCTCCTCCTCCTGCTGCTGCTCGTGCACCAGCACCTCACAACCGCCGCCGACGAGAGGCAGCTTCTCATCCAGATCAAGCACGTGTGGCGCGACCCGCCTGTGCTCGCGGCGTGGAACAACACCTCGAGCGACCACTGCACCTGGCCCTACGTGACCTGCGACACATCGTCCGGCCGCGTCACCGGCCTCTCCCTCGGCAACACGAATGTCACCGGCCCGTTCCCGGACGCCATAGGCGGGCTCTCCAGCCTCACGAACCTCAACCTCTCCAACAACAACATCACCGGGGCCTTCCCGACCAGCGTGTACCGTTGCGCTTCTCTGCGGCACCTCGATCTGTCCCTTACCCACCTCGGCGGCGAGCTCCCCGCTGGCATCGGCCGCGCGCTTGGGGAGAACCTCACCTCTCTGATGCTCGACGGTAACTACTTCACCGGTACCATCCCCACCTCTTTGTCCCGGCTACAGAATCTCCAGTCGCTGGGGCTCGACGGCAACTACCTCTCCGGCACCATCCCGGCAGAGCTCGGCGACCTGACGGCCCTCCGGACGCTTTGGCTCGCGTACAACTGGTTCAGCGTCGGCGAGCTGCCGGCATCATTCAAGAGCCTGACCAAGCTGAAATCTTTCTGGGCGGCGAATTGCAGCCTCACCGGCAACTTCCCGGGCTATGTGACGGAGATGCCGGAGTTGGAGGTGCTCGACCTCTCCGTCAACCACTTGACCGGAAGTATACCTCCAGGCATCTGGAACCTCACCAAGTTGGAACTTCTGATTATATATGCAAACAACCTCACCGGCGAGGTCGTCGTGGGCGACGGTGCTTTCGGCGCAGTGAATTTGGTGATGATCGACCTGTCCTCGAATCACAGGCTAAGTGGGCCGATTCCGGAAGCCTTGGGTCACTTGCCGAAGCTGGAAACACTGAGCTTGTACTACAACAACTTCTCCGGCGAGATACCGGCGAGCATCGGCCAGTCTCCCTCATTGGTGGACTTGAGATTGTTCAGCAATCGGCTCAATGGTTCGCTCCCTCGGGACCTCGGCAAGAGCTCATCGGGATTGATGTATGTTCAAGTTGACGACAACGAGATCACTGGCGCGATACCGGAGGGGCTTTGCGCCAACGGCAAGTTCCAGTCCCTCACCGCCTCGAACAACCGCTTGAACGGCTCCATCCCGGCAAGCATTGCTAGCTGCCCCACGCTCGACCGACTGATACTTCGCGACAACAAGCTTTCCGGCATGCTGCCTTTCTTCTTCTAGATAGAATAATTCTTTGTATGTCCAAAGTGTGTATGAGATATAAATTTATAGTTTGATATACTATGTCGTAATAACATGATTATGTAGTCAACGAAAATGCCATGCTAAACAATTACTCTCCGAGAGCGAACACTGCATTTTTTTTACTGGTGTTCGTATTGGCTAGGAAAAAACAAAGAGTGGCCCACCACCCGCCGCTTCACGTTTGCTTAGAGCATCTCCAATAGAATGACGCAAATTTGTAGATGTAAAACAGGAGATATAAAAATTTACATCTTCAAAAAATGGTATTTACATTAAAAAAAAAGACAACTCCAACATATGATGTAAATTGGTGATGTAAAAGTGCAACTCCAATAGATGATGCAAATAGAGATGTAAAAACTAGAATTGGGGTGGCTAAGCCGCGACGGCCGTAACGCGGCGTTCGAATCGGGGTGCCGGCCGTGGGGCAAAAGTTGTGCGGCGGGGCGGCGGTGGGTGTGGGGGTTGGGCGGTGCCTTGGCCGTGGCGAATGAGCGACGGCAACAGCGGAAACGGCGACGGGGACGAACCGGGCGGCGACGGTGGCGTTTCCTGGCACAAATCGCCGACGACGGAGGCGGGCAGTCGTCGGAGTGGCAGGCTCAAATTGGTGGGTCGACGGCGCAGCTGGCGGCGGGGTCGGGGATGGGCCAACGGGCGGCAGCAGCGAGTTTCGGGACGAAAATCGCCGGCGGGCGGAAGTCAAATGAAGGCTGTTGGACAGATGAGCGCCTGCTTCATGCTGCTCGTGCTCGTCCTCTGCAATCTTACCAGGTACTACTAGTGAACAAGGCTTGGTTACGCCTTGGACGACAGGTGGCTCTGCGATGCACCTCGTTAGCACGACTGGAGCTTGAATGAGTACACACATGCTGTTTCCTGTTACAGACACCCTACTCAAAGATAAAAAGAAGCTAAGTACAAGGCAAAGGAAGCAGAGCTACAGGCAGAACAAAACAGAGGAAGCAGCAATTAACAGAGGAAGACAAGGAGTCAAGGAGGAGGAAAATTCAGCTTCGAGAAGCGATTTCTGAGGGAGAAATTTGGGCTACAAAGTTTACGACGCAGCCAGCCCAGCAGTCTGAATCACTAGCTCGACCATGTTCTACTCTACAGGGATATGAAAAAACTCAAAAAAAAAAGATACATGAAATACCAGTAGCACATTACAGCAAACTGCCAGCATACAGCAACTGTCAGCCAGTACCTCACAAACAGGGAGAACGAATAAAAACAAACAGCTACAACATGACTGCAGGTGTACCTATACCTACTCACATACGCTTGGTTCAGCGCAGAGTTGCAGATCTCAGCATGGTCTTCTCCCGGTTCATTTTGCAACCTGGGATCACTCTTGTTGAGACCTCAGGCCCTCGACCGGCTTGTTATAGCAACTTGAAAA